>NC_134788.1:16885453-16890453 GCF_046742065.1 Oratosquilla oratoria | reverse complement strand
CAGCATTTCCCTAAATTCGACTTCGGTGGGACTGCGCCTTGAATGAAAAGCAAGAAAGAAACCGGAGCCGGCTTCGACCTGTCAAGAACATCGCCTTGACCCATTCTTCTTCCCGAGTTAAGTGAGTTGTTGTCTTATTTCCGCGGCTATCGCACTCTCCAGCCCCAGCCAGACCCCCTCCGTACCGCGACCCTTTCACTCTCCTTTGCTGTCCAAAAAGAAAAGAGCGATGAGCCCGTGCCTTCTTACGTGGCACTGAGGAGATGGAGAGAGAACCCGAGCGGCAGAATTCCGATCGAGTAGTCTGGCCGACAATCAAGAACGGATTCACCACTGGGTTATTCAAATCTGAAAGGTTGGAATTGGAAGGGACAGAGGGAGCAAGGGAGAGGCGGATGATCAGGAGGAAGGAGAAGGTGGAGGAGGAGGAGGAGGAGGAGGTGGAGAAAGGGGAGAAGGAAAGAAGGTGAGATAGGTGAAGGAAGGAGGGAGCAGAAGAGAAGCAAAGTGGACAGGAGAGAACTAATTACACAGGAGGAGCATGCCGATAGGTAAATTTGAATAGTAGACAAACAGGTAAATAGTAAGTAATAATAAATGGACAGATAATTGATAATAAACAACAATCAAATAAATAGAATTAAACAGACAATAACAAACAAATAAATAAAATAAATGGCAGGCACTACAGCATTTTCTTTAGGTGTTTATCTAAACGAATCTTAAAACTTCGAACTGAACTACATTGCACTGACTCTGCAGGAAGTTTATTCTATTCATTAATTACACTGTTCGGGAAGTTGTTTCCACCCATTTTTAAATCAAATCTATTTCCTGACAGTTTGAGACCGTAATGAAGGCAAAAGAAGTGAAGGAAAGGAGAAAAATGCGAGTAGAGAAAACGAGTAGAAAGTAGTTAAGGATAAAGGAGAAGTATACGAGGAAGAAGAGACTGGGGAAGAGATGAGTACAATGCCTCGAATGCTACGATTCTGATTAGCCAACGAAAACGCATACCCTACAGGAAAGTTAGTTCGGAAACTAATACACCAAACTGGATAAAGGATAAGTTGAAAGATGAGATCTGAGTAAAGATAGGGCTTTATGTTAAAATAAAAAGGGAGAAATACTCGTACACCTTAGGACTAGGTGTGATGAAATGGCTAGACTGGTTATAAAAAGAGCACGTGGACAACGAAACGTAACTACAAAACTAAAGTTGTCAAAAACGCGGGATCTAATCCTGAGGGTTTTCCTCATCTCTACAGAACTAGAAATGAGGAAAAGAAAATCTCCGTTAAATCCGATGAAGATGTCTTGATAGATACAAGGGAAAATATGGGTGAGGCGTTTAATAAATATCTTCTTTTATCATTTACAAAAGACAGTTAAATATAGTACCTAATTGCTACCCGATCTTCAGTGAGGATAATAAAGTAGACTAACTAGCATTATTATTAGCAAGGAAAATGTAGCCAAACAGATAGCCTTAAAGCTACAAAATTCATGAGTTCAGACAATATTTTTTCTGAGAATACTAAGTATGCAAATTTGAAATCTGTGAGCAGCTAATGGAAGTATTTTGTAAGTCGGTTGACATTAAATTAGTCTCTTTTTTCTGGGGACAGGCAACCGTTGTTCCTGTATTTAAAAAGGTGATATATCTTCTCTGCACAACTATAGACCATCACTTTGACATTGGTTACAAGTAAAATGCTTAAATTTTTGATAAAAAGTAAGATCGGGGATCCTTTCGAAAACCATAACTTGATTCGTGACTCATAGTATGGGTTCGCCAAGGGTAGGTCGTCGTGTGTGTTACTAATCTTTTATCCATTTACATGTCTGCAAGGCGGCAGATAACATTACTTCTTATAATGATATATAATTTGACTTTAGCAAAGCGTTCGACAAGGTACCCCGTCAGAAACTACTAAATAAAATAAAGATCATTGGCATAGGAAGAAAATAGTTTGAATGGATTAGATCATGGTTTAGTGAAAGAAAACAATGGGTATCCAGTAACGGTGCAAAATTCAAATAGGGTAATGTTAATAGAGGATTCCCTCACGGCTTGGTTTTGTTTCTTATTGTTCATTGTACATATAAACGACTTGGACAATAGGATGAATAAGAATTTTAGCAAGTTTGCGGATAACACTAAATAGGACGCCATATTAGGTCGGAGGAAGGTGTTAAGATACTGCAGGAGGATCTTAATAATTTGCATGGTCGGAGAAATGGCAAATGGACTTCAATATCTCAAAGTGCAGTGTGCTAAAAGTAGGATTACACAACTGAGGAAACAGGCATAGCCTATATAACGCCATATTAGAAAAAATATATGAAAAGGACTTGGGAGTGTTAGTGAGTCCCGACTTTAAATTCAGGAAACAGTGCATTAGTGACAAATAAGAGTGCAGAGATAATTAACTCACTGAATTCTATCTGGCGATAGTTAGATGCACCCTTGGCTATGCAGTATATTTTTGGCCTTCCTCCTATAGAATGGATATCAATTCACTAGAATTAGTACAGAGAAGATTGACCAAAATGATTCAAGGTAATAGAAATGAGCCATACAAAGACAGGCTTAGGTACCTTAACTTACAGTTTCTGGAAAGAGGAAGAGTGTGGGGTGATCTAATAGAGGTATTCAAATGAGTCGAGGGCTTTAATAAGGGTGATGCAGGCAAGGTCATCATATTAAGACAGCAGGCCAGGACTCATAGTAAGGGGTTCTAATTAGATAATTTTAGGTTTAAGAAGGAAATCGGAGGCAAGAACTGGTTTACCAACAGAGTGGCTAACGAATGGAATAGACCTAGTAACCATCTAATAGTGAACAGTGAAACAATTAGTTGTTTGAAAAGAAGATTAGGTAACTTTATGGATAGGGATGATAGGTGGTAATGGACAAGAGACTGCCTATTGTAGTCCTTATGATTTTTGTAGTTTCCCCATTTTTATGTTCTTATGCAAGTAGGGAGACGAGGAACTAAGAAATCGAAGCGATGAAGTAGGAAAAACAAAATGTCTACGGTAGAGATATAAAAGTCCTAACAACCTCCTATGGCCCTTTATTTCTCGACTGCGCGCTTATGGAGAGTGGGGAGGAGTTTGCAGTAAGTAAAGGTTTGTGTGTAAGACTACTGAATATCTATGGTCCTCGACCTACATTTATTCAGTCCAGACCTCGCGCAGGCTATGGAGGCCCAAAGTATGTCTAGTCAGTCAGTGCGAGTACTACGAATACGAATTTGAACTTTTGCGTCCAAAAGGATCGAGGGAGTAAACAAGCACGAGATGGAACAAAGTGCTGCTGCTGCCGCCATGCTGCTGCAATAGGTTGGGAGGAAGACAGGAGGGAAGAAGGAAGGAGGAGGTGAGGAGGGGATTTTGAGGGAAGCCGAAAAGGAAAAAGGAGGAAGGAAAAGAAGAAGAATTAGGGAAAGAAAATAGGGAATATTAGAGAAAAGTGAAGTAAGGAGGAGGAGGAGGGAGATGGAAAATAGAGTGCAGAGGAAGAATAGGGAGAAAAAATTGAGTGAGAGGGAAGAGGAAAGATGAAGGAGTAAATATAGGGGGAAAAGGATTAGTGTCGCCATGTCTATTTCCTCCCTGAGAGGTTATTTTATTTATTGAGGGAACAACCCTCCCCTCTCCTCAGCCAGTCTCCCCTGAAGATGCGAATTCCCCAAACTGGCGGCACATGTGACAGGGCCGACCTCGACTTTGCCCTTCGCGGAAAACGGACCCTCTCCCTTACTGATCCTAAGGGCCCAGGCAGTCGTCACACCAAGCTTACGACCTGTTTCCGACCACCGGCGGCGACCAGGCTGCTTTGTGCTGTTTCTCTGCTTATAAAAAATAATTCAAGACAATAATGCAATTGGAATGAATCTCCCCCTTCCTCCTCGTCATGGCGATGGATATCATCCATGAGAGAAACTAAAGTGCCACCGTCGTCGAAGGTAGTCGGGAACAGGTCGTAAGCTTTTGTGTGACTTGGGCTTAAAGCAACCGGTAACCTAGCCTACTTGCTCTAAAAGACCGAGCACATCCATCAAAAATGACGACCTCAGCAAAAGCTAAGCCCCATTACCTCAGCACGGTTAAGCTGCTGCTACTCAATCTCGCTGGAAACGATACTGTAAGCCGTGCAGACCGGCTACGTCCGATTTTTTTTTTTTTTTTTCCTAAGAGTTGGCTCGCACCCAGGAGGCTTTGACCGGACTCTTATCTTGCCGTCCCTGAAACAGACGGCTGATTTCACTTCCCGGCAGGTCCCGTCATGCAGCAAGATTACATTATAGATGGAGGGATAGCGGCCTGCGATCAAGCTTAAACGCTGCACTCCACCAACTTCGAGAAAAACTGGAAGGAAAACATACTAAAGTATTTATGAATAAATTGAATACTTAGGTAAATAAATGAATAAGTAAAACACATAAAGGAAAGGCAAAATGAGCTAGAAATTAGCAAATTAAAATAAGCTGCATATAAATAGATGAATAGGTAAATAAACAGAACAAGTAAAACACGTGTTGAACCTCAACATAATGGAAGTCTTTAGCAGTTTTCGGGCTACACTACCTCATGGTAGCCTAAGGAAACTCCTCTCTTGGTTGGCACTACCGCCTGCGTATTATCACATGGCATCCATTATCTCAGCTTCCAACCCATGCAAGAATCCACGAAATACTTCTCGTGCCGCCGCCGACATTGCGGGCGTGAACTGCGACGGAGCGGAAATATCTTGTCGTGTGTGTTTGATGAGAGAGTGGGTGGGTGTACGTCTTCTCCCTTTCTTCGCTCTCTGTCTCTCCCTCGGGGGGAATTGTCGCCTTTACAGAACAGCTGCTGCGTCTGCCTCTCCCGTAAAGTCTCTGATCAACTGCAAAAGTTGCTCCCCCTCCTTTATTCAAGGAGCGTTTTTTTTATGCTTCTTTTGCCAAGTTTCTTATGTCTCGGTTACAGCAGCTTAAGCTCACTGTATA
>NC_134788.1:16867953-16880453 GCF_046742065.1 Oratosquilla oratoria | reverse complement strand
ACAGACATGAAGCCGTCATTAAGATAACTCCTCTGACTTAAGGGCTCTGGTTGCCGCCAGACGGTTCAATTCAGGTGATGGCAAGATCCGCGCTGATAAAAGTATCGAGGGCTTCTTACTCAATAACTTCGCCGTGTCTTTACTAGTTTTATTCTGGTTAACGGTTGGTGGCTGAAAATAGTTCCCTCGGAGGCGTGGGTTCGATTCCCACTGCTGCCACCATATGTTGTAGTCCCACATTAAGATTGTATTCACCCAATTGTATTCACCAAAGACCAGGACCTACTTGTATAGGCTTTAAGCGACTCTGACGCAGATCACTTTCAGTATTACATATTGAATATATACGCCAAATACGTCATACGCAGTACGCAGAGCTACACATATGTATGTATTTGATTGTATTACGCGAGCCCCGTCCCTACTTCTACATCGGTCAAACCAATTCAAATACGCATGTTGAGGGTCTGCGCAGCCGTTTTTAGGAATCACATTGGTCCACTATTATCTGCTGACGGTCAACTTGAATATTCAAATGAAGGAATGTGTAATACATTAAACAATTATTTTAGCTCGGTATTCGTAAACGAAACACCTCAAAGTGAATTCCAAACTGAAACCTGTGAAAAGTCTGGGGTAAACTTACTACGGTAAATATAACAAAAGAAAAAATTAAAAGGTGTATAGACAAACTCAAAGTTAATAAAACACCAGGGCCTGACGGTTGGCATCCAAGAATCTTAAAGGAAATGAAAAATGAGATTGTTGTTCCATTAGAAATTATTTTCAAGAAATCCATCATATCCGGAGATGTCCCAAGAGAATGGAAGCTAGCTAACGTTACTCCCATATTCAAAAAAGGTGACAAAAAGAAACCAAATAACTATAGGCCTTTAAGTTTGACTTCAATCGAAGGAAAAATAATGGAAACTATCATCAGAGATGCTATCGAACATCATTTAGAAAGTAACTGTTTGATAAATGATAGCCAGCATGGTTTCAGACGGAAACGTTCTTGCGTGACTAACTTACTCGAATTCTACAACACAGTTATCTCGAATTATGACAAAAGAAACAATACAGATTTAATATATCTAGACTTTGCAAAAGCTTTTGATACCGTCCCACACGAAAGACTACTTACTAAACTAGCTTTGCATGGAATAAGTGGTAGCCTATTAGGTTGGACTAGTAATTGGTTGAATGGTCGAAAACAGAGTTGTTTTAAATGGAAAAACTTCTGGATGGAAAAGTGTTGCAAGTGGAGTTCCTCAGGGTTCCGTTCTTGGGCCACTTCTATTCATAGTATATATAAATGATATAGACCATGGACTAAAATCTACTGTTTCCAAATTTGCTGATGATACAAAACTGTGCGGAGTGGCAAATGATCACTCAAACCAATTAGATATTCAAGAAGATTTAGATCAATTACAGCAATGGTCTGAAAAGTGGCTAATGAAATTTAACACAAGTAAATGCAAGGTAATGCACATAGGTAAAAATAACAGTAAGTACGATTACAAGTTATTTGGAAATTCGTTAACAAAAGTGGATAGTGAAAAAGATCTCGGCGTAATTATCAGTAACGACCTCAAATCATCCAAGCAATGTATTTCAGCCTCTGAGAAAGCAAATAAGATTCTAGGACTGATTGCGCGATCTTTTGATTTCAAAAGTCCATCACTCATTAACAAGCTATATAAATCGTTAGTTCGTCCACATTTGGAATATGCTGTTTCCGTATGGTCACCGAATCTCATTAAAGACATTGACAGACTGGAAAAAGTACAACGGCGAGCCACAAAACTGATTCCAAATATCAAAAATAAATCATACGAAAATCGACTAAAACACATGAATCTGTTTTCCCTAAAAAAGCGTAGACTCAGAGGTGACTTGATACAGGTCTTTAAGATTTTAAAGGGAATTGACAACATCAAAAGTGACAAAATTTTCACATTGAATGAGAATCAGACAAGAAACAATGGTCTCAAACTGTCCGGAAATAGATTCACTTTGGAAGTAGGTAGAAACAACTTTGCCAACCGTGTAGTTAATGAATGGAATAAACTTCCTGCACAGGTAGTGCAATGTAGTTCAGTTCGAAGCTTTAAGAATCATTTAGATAGATACTTAAGTAAGATGCTGTAATGATTATAATTCATATTATATTATTTGTTTTTGTTTTGTTATCATTTCTCTGTCTGATTTTCATTTATCATTAGTTATATGTTAATTTATTATCTACTATTTACCTGTTTGTTTATTATTTTAACTATACCTATTCATTTATTTATGTATTTTATTTGTTATTTACATTATTATAGTTTTTATTTATTATTTTATTATCAATATGATTTTTTTTTTTTTTTTTTTGCATCCGACCTAGATATGGATCAAAAGGTCTCCTGTCGGCATGCTCCGCCTTTGTAATCCTTTATATGTGTGTGTGTATATATATATACATATATATGTATATGTATATATATATATATACATATATATGTGTGTGTGCGTGCGCGTGCGTGTGCGTGTGCGTGTGTGCGTGTGTGTGTGTGTGTGTACATCCATACATACATATGTACATATATTGTTGCGACAAAGAAAAAGTAGCCTCTACTCACACTTTCATTGATATCATCTATGATAACCGTTTTCTTTCATCGCAGTTATGCCTCGTTTTTCTCGCCGCTTCTGAAGATCGGAGGCGCCAGGACCGAGACGACGAGACGCGACGTCAAGAAGGAAGATTCTCAAGAGGAATTCCAGATGGTCCATACAGGTTCTTGGACGCAGAATTCTTCCAGGTCAAATTTCCTGATGGAAGTGTTGGACCATGAGAACCACATGAGTCTCCCAACTGTTTAGAAAAAATAAACAAATAAATGAATAGAAAGAGGAAAAAATCATCGTTTCAGTGCGAAGACAGCCTTCTTAGGGAACTCGCACAGATAGAGGATGTCGGGCGACAATTTTATTCAGCTGAGGGAAGCCCCGGAAATGAAGTGGAAGATTTGCGCGGAATCTCGAAGGGTTTCGAGATATGGTGCAATTCAATCACTGCATTCACTGGGGCTTCTCCTCAGAGGAATAATATAGTTTTCTTTTCGCCAAAATCAAGAAAAAAAAAAATCGAGGGCTTACATGGTCCTGTTGGATCCAGTCTTGGCGCACGAGTTGCCGTCGTTTTCTTTTTCTCTCAAGTTCCCGCTGGAAGATTGCAGGACGTGTTTCGAAGGCAGTTCCATGAAAAAAGTACAATAACCATCGTTTGAAAAAAAAAAAAAAAAATCAATACAACTCTCATCAGGTTCTCCATGATGTCACACTTGGATCCCATGCAGCAGTTGTGACGTCACACTTGGATTCCGTACAAGATCTGTGACGTCACACTTGGGTCACATGCATGAAGCAAATGTGGAGCCGGAAAATTCCAGTCGGGCGCCTTGACCACGACGGAATAACTATCAAGACCCTGTATATATGGCAGCAATCGTGGGATTTGGGCAGCATTGTAGCCCAGTGGATACCGTGTTGAGCTCATGACCAAGTGGTCGTGAGTTCCATTCCAGGGACCCTCTGCGTGCTTCTTGATTTGGTTCCTGACAGCCCTGGCCGGGCGGGGAGGTGACCCAAACACCGGCTTAAAAACCCAGCTGCATGCCGCAACTGACGGGGCTTGCCCTACCCGGAGGTTATCGCTTCCCACTTCGTGTGACTTTTTTTTTTCTGAAAGGTGAGATATCTGCTCTCCATCTCGGGAAAGATGTTGGCCAGGATCATCCTGAACGGTTTTGAGTAAGTTGCACCGGGAATCTTATCGAAATCGGAATCTCAAAGTGGGTTCCGTTCGACGTTATCGCGTGCGTGTGCCAGGCAGCTACGGAAAAGGGCTCTAGAAGAGCAAAAACCTCTCTTTCTCGTGTTCTACGATTTGGAGAAAGCGTATGACAGTGAAAACATCTATGGTGACCATTTTCTGTCACGCGGGAGAGGCCACAAATGAGGTCAGGCAGTTATGGATCTCATGGCAGTAGCAGCTATAAGATACATACATATATACGTACGTACATATATTGATGCAACAAAAAAAAAAGAATTGCCTAGTTTAGGCTTGATGGTCTCTTGCAGTCTCCTTTATTCTTGATGTACTTATGCGGTCTGTTCTTCTTGAGAAGAATATGGGCCTGTCCTATCTAGAATAACCGTGTACATCACCGTGGCAGTCACCACCTGCAGAATTTTCTCTTATAGATACTCCGGCAAGGAAGAATCACCGAGACCATGCACGTGTCCGCCTACAGGCCGAAGCCCAGATCCAAAACATGACGCGGCTGTCTATTCAAAGATGATCTCTGTAAACTCCATCATGCCGCACACTGTGGCATCCGTCTTCGTGAAGGATGGTCTAGCTTTCAGCGGGAGAGTAAGTGACTACACGCTCCAAACCAAAGTCATCGTTATCTCGGGGTCTTTGGATAATGACCTGATCATATCTGGTCCTATAGTGATCCACAAGTACACGAGGTCTGTCATAGACAGTCTAAGACACACTCAGCCTATGGATAACCTCCGCCTCCAGGTCTCTATGCCCCTTTTTTTTTTCTTCTATTTATTTATCTATTTATTTTTTCTAAACAATTGGGAGATTCTTCTAGGTTGCATAACCCAACACTTCCATCACGAAACCCGACCTGGACGGCTCCTGCATTCAGGAAGCTGTATGGACTACCTGGAGCTCGTCTGGAAGATCCTCCTTTTTGGCGTCGCGTTCCGTCGTCTTTGTCTCGGCGTCTCCGATCGTCAGAAGCGGCGAGAGAAACGAGGCATGACAGTGACGAAAGAAAGTGGTTATCACTGATGATATCGATGAAAGTATGACTAGAGTCGATTTATTTTTGTCGCATCAATATATGTACGTATGTAGTGTATGTATGTATGTATATATCTTATAGCTGCTACTGCCATGAGATCCATAATGGCCTGACCTCATTTGTGGCCTCTACCGAGAGACAGAAAGTGGTTACCATGATTATTTCCACTGTCATACGCTTTCTCTAAATCGTTGAACACAAGAAAGAGAGGGTTTTTCTGTTCTGGAGTCTTTTTCTGTAGCTAGCTGGCTGGCTGGCACACAAAATCACGTCGACTGGAACCCACTTTGTGATTCCGACATCGATAAGATTTCCTGTTCAACTTATTCAAAACCGTTCAGGATGATCCTGCCCAGCATCTTCAGAAAAAAGTTCCACATAGTGGGAAGTGAGAAACCCCTGGTGGCAGGCCCTGTCAGTTGTGGCAAGCCGCTGGGTTTTTAGGCCGGTGTTTGGGTCACCTTCCCGTCTGGCCAGAGCTGTCGGGAACCAGCTCAAGAAGCACACAACGGGTCCTGGGGATCGAACTCAGGACCACCTGCTTGTAAGTTCAACACGGTATCCACTGGGCGGTCCAAATGCCACAACAACTACTACTTGTAGCTCGATTTTTCCCCCAGAATGAGAGCATCCTTCGGGGTCTTGATGGCTCTTCCGTCGTGCCCAAAGGGTTCGACTGGAATTATCGGCTCCGCATTGGCTTCACGTGACCCAAGTGTGACGTCACAGATATTCCATGGGACCTAAGTGTGACGTCATGGAGAATCTCATGAGTTTATTTATTTATTTATTTATTATTATTATTTTTTTTTTTTTTCGTAGACGATGGTTACTGCATTTTTTTTTTTTCATGGAATCGCCGTTGAAATACGTCCTACACTCTTGGAGTGGATATTCCTTGAGAGAAAAAAAGAAACAGTGGCCACGCATGCGCCAAACCTGGATCTAACAGGAGAACCATGGAAGACACCGATTTTTTTTCTTTTGATTTTGGTGAAAGATAACCGATTTTATTCGCCTGAGGAGAAGCCCCGGTGAATGCATTGGTTAAATTGCACCATATCTCGGAACCTTCGAGATTCCGCGCAAATCTTCCTCTGCATTCCCGGGACTTCGCTCAGCTTAATAAAATCCATCGAACGACTTTCTCCATCTGTACGGTTTCTCCAAGAAGGACGTCTTCTTCGCACTGAAGGATGAATTTTTTCCCTCTCACTTTTATTTTTCGTTTTTTTTTTTCTTTTCTATTTCTATTTTTTTCCTTCTTTTTTTCCAATCGGGAGACTCTTCTGGCTCTCATAGACCAAGACTTTCATCAGAAAACCCTCCCTACCTGGATGGCTTCTGCGTCCAGGAACCTGTATCTGGAGTTCGTCTTGAGGATCTTCTTTCCTGGCGTCGCGTCTCGTCGTCTTGGTTTCGGCGCCTCCGATCGTCAGTAGCGGCGAGGGAAACGAAGCATGACAGCGGTGAAAGAAAAGTTATCATAGATGAAGTTGATGAAATCGTGAGTAAAGGCGACTTTCTGTCGCATCAATATATGAACGTATGTG
Organism: Oratosquilla oratoria; assembly: GCF_046742065.1. NCBI lineage: Eukaryota > Metazoa > Arthropoda > Malacostraca > Stomatopoda > Squillidae > Oratosquilla > Oratosquilla oratoria. The sequence continues at coordinate 16,874,023 of NC_134788.1, read as the reverse complement.
TATATATATATATATATATATATATATATATATAAATGTATGTATACATATGCAGATACCACAGGGAAATTAAAGTTCAGAATACTAAACGTTTTCGTCTATTACGACATCCTTAGAGTAGAAGAAAGAGAAATAGAACACTATATCTATACAGAAATAAGAAAACTAGGGAAGGTTACAGCCACATAAAACCTTCAGACCATATACATACACACACATACATATACACATGGAAATAATAATAGTAATAATAAAACAATGAAATAGCAATGACAGAAAAGGACAACCATGTGGCTGAAAAGTCCACAGGGACATTTGGCACAGTTAGGAGTCGTGGTACTGTTTTATTATCCTATTAATGATGAAATGATCCAGTTTAAATAAACCTAAACTCAAGTTGATGTTATTATCAAAATTGCTTTTTGTAAAACTGGATTCAATGGTGTTCCTTCTTAAAACAGAATTACACAAACATTTTTTTTTTTTAGCATTGTCCCAGTCAGTGTGGTTTGTGTCTCTTACATGGACAAAAACTCCACTAGACATCTGGCCCGTCGTTATACTTTATCTATGTTGATTCATCCTAATATTCAAATGTTTATCACTTTGGCCATTGTAACAGGAGCTACAGTGTTAACAGGGAATACTGTAAACGCATCTTACATTAATCCAAGGGGAATCTTTAATGAGGAGTTCTTTGATGGTACTGTTTTTGAAAATAACATTGATATTGAACTCCTTAAGTATGCGAGGAAGTCTTACAAGATTTTCATGAAAGGGAAGAACTAAAAGATTTTTCTTGCAAAAAAGTATCTTTTTGAGATGTATTAAAATAAGACTTCCTGACCCTATATTGTGCTTTATCTATAACATATCTAGGATATTTCAAGCCCGATGTAATGTTATATATTCTTCTTATCTCTTGGTCTAAAAATTCCGGACTGCAAATTCTATAAGCTCTTAAAAACATGGATGAAAAAATAGAAACTTTGATATTAATATGATGTGCAGAATAGAAATGGACATATGACAAAACATTGCTTGGTTTCTAAAAAATGTCAAACCTAAAACATCTATCTTTTCTAATAATAGAAACATCTAAAAGGGACAGTTTGTTATCTTGTTCTACCTCCGTTTTAAATCTAATAGAAGGCACTAAATCATTCAATTTAACAAGAATTTTTTTCCAAATTAAGATCAGTGGGCCAAATACTTAAATTGCCATCGACATATCGATGACTTTACGGGGGAGAATACAAGGTAGCAGTTCCCTTTCAAAGAACTCCATATACAAATTGCTTAAAACTGGGGATAATGGGTTGCGTTTAACTTACATCGTCTCTTGATAGCTCAATCGGATTAGTCATTGGTCATTTTTTACGTACGAGCAGTGGTTCGGGATTTAAACCACAAGAAAGGTGGGGGTGTTCTATTGTACGTTAAAAACAATGTTCATGCTTGTGTTTTAGAGAAAGTGAAACAGGATGCATATGATAGTTTGTGGGTTGAGTTAACCCAAACAAATGGACAAAAAATGAATATAGGTGTAATATATAGGCCAAAGACATTATCATTAGCAGACAACAAACTGTTATTTCAAGAACTGTCTAGTTTCTGCAACCGGGATTTATTGATAATGGGTGATTTCAATTTTACTGACATTGGTTGGATGACCCTTGAACATGGCCATATAGGTAGTCGCTTGTTTGATTTTCTTGGTGACAATTACTTAATTCAGCATGTAAAAGACCCCACAAGATATGGAAACTTACTCGATCTATTGATCACTAGCCGCGAAAGCATGGTAACTGATGTAGAAGTCGGTGAATCTGTTGCAAATAGCGATCACAACTTAGCTAGATTCAAACTCCTAAACAATTTTAGAATAGATACTTGTGTTTCTAAAATACCCGATTTCAGTAAAGCTCAGTTCATAGGACTACGTCAGGAGCTTCAGCTTACAGATTGGGAGGCAAAATTAAACGAAAGACCTGTAGATCAGATGTGGGAAATATTTCAAAATACGCTCACTAAGATGATTCAAACTTACATTCCTTTTAAGTACAGACGTCCCCCAAATCAGTCTCGCCCAAAGTGGCTCGACAAAGAAACTAAAAAAAGTATTGCTAAAAAGAGACAGGCTTATAAGAAATATAAGTGCTCGGGTGCATCTAATGACTATGAAAGTTATGTATCATTACAGAGAGATTTAAAAAAGACAATAAGAAAAAGAAAACGACAATACGAAATGAACATCGTTGATAAATCCAAAGAGAATCCCAAAGAATTCTATAGTTACATTAGAGATAAAAAGGTTGTTAGGAATCACATTGGTCCACTATTATCTGCTGACGGTCAACTTGAATATTCAAATGCAGGAATGTGTAATATCTTAAACAATTATTTTAGCTCGGTATTCGTAAATGAAACACCTCAAGGTGAATTCCAAACTGAAACCTGTGAAAAGTCTGGGGTAAACTTACTCACTACGGTAAATATAACAAAAGAAAAAATTAAAAGGTGTATAGACAAACTCAAAGTTAATAAAACACCAGGGCCTGACGGTTGGTATCCAAGAATCTTAAAGGAAATGAAAAATGAGATTGTTGTTCCGTTAGAAATTATTTTCAAGAAATCCATCATATCCGGAGATGTCCCAAGAGAATGGAAGCTAGCTAACGTTACTCCCATATTCAAAAAAGGTGACAAAAAGAAACCAAATAACTATAGGCCTATAAGTTTGACTTCAATCGAAGGAAAAATAGTGGAAATTATCATCAGAGATGCTATCGAACATCATTTAGAAAGTAACCGTTTGATAAATGATAGCCAGCATGGTTTCAGACGGAAACGTTCTTGCGTGACTAACTTACTCGAATTCTACAACACAGTTATCTCGAATTATGACAAAAGAAACAATATAGATTTAATATATCTAGACTTTGCAAAAGCTTTTGATACCGTCCCACACGAAAGACTACTTACTAAACTAGCTTTGCATGGAATAAGTGGTAGCCTATTAGGTTGGACTAGTAATTGGTTGAATGGTCGAAAACAGAGTTGTTTTAAATGGAAAAACTTCTGGATGGAAAAGTGTTGCAAGTGGAGTTCCTCAGGGTTCCGTTCTTGGGCCACTTCTATTCATAGTATATATAAATGATATAGACCATGGACTAAAATCTACTGTTTCCAAATTTGCTGATGATACAAAACTGTGCGGAGTGGCAAATGATCACTCAAACCAATTAGATATTCAAGAAGATTTAGATCAATTACAGCAATGGTCTGAAAAGTGGCTAATGAAATTTAACACGAATAAATGCAAGGTAATGCACATAGGTAAAAATAACAGTAAGTACGATTACAAGTTATTTGGAAATTCGTTAACAAAAGTGGATAGTGAAAAAGATCTCGGCGTAATTATCAGTAACGACCTCAAATCATCCAAGCAGTGTATTTCAGCCTCTGAGAAAGCAAATAAGATTCTAGGACTGATTGCGCGATCTTTTGATTTCAAAAGTCCATCACTCATTAACAAGCTATATAAATCGTTAGTTCGTCCACATTTGGAATATGCTGTTTCCGTATGGTCACCGAATCTCATTAAAGACATTGACAGAATATACACTGTATGTATATATATGTATATATATATATATATATATATATATATATATATATATATGTTGCATGGTGAGAGATCAGACTATTTTATTCACTCGTAGATATTTTCACATCTCGATCTAAGCCTTCACCACTACTACACCCTCCATACCACACACGACAACACCAACAATCACTACCACCACCACTATGCCAACGTCCATTACTACCACGAAACCCAAAACCACACAAATCTTCTTCCTCGGAGGTTAAAACCCTCCCACGTGGTAAATTAACCACCACGTGGGAGATGATCCCCCCCCCGGGGGTGACGTCACGCAGCCACCTTTACCTTAAGTGCAAGGATATCCTGGGAGGTTGCATAAGGAACATGAAGATATTCAACATGTATTACTGGTACACGCACATACGCACACAAGTGCACACACATATACAGTATATACACACACAGGTGCACACATTCATACATACATACATACACACACATACATACAATCACACACACACAGACACACACACACACACGCACACACACACACACACACACACACACACACACACCACACACACACACACACACACACACACACACACACACACACACACACACACACACACACACACACACACACACACACACACACACATATACAAGTGCATACTCTGATGGGCAATGAATTTTGTGTGTGTATGTGTGTGTGTGTGTGTGTGTGTGTGTGTGTGTGTGTGTGTGTGTGTGTGTGTGTGTGTGTGTGTGTGTGTGTGTGTGTGTGTGTGTGTGTGTGTGTGTGTGTGTATGTTATTCATCCCTCCACATATGTGCATCTATCTTATTCAAAGAGGCATTAGACAGAGTATGAAAATAAACAAGTAATTGACCATATAAAGTCACTGTCAAATGCTGCAAGCCTGCAACAGGTGTAGATACTATATATGGGCCAATATGGCTATTGGCTGGCTACCTTACAAAATTTACCTTTTATCTTAGCATACTCTTCAAAGATTAAACACTCCAATTTCCCATAGTGACCCTGGACGTTGCCTAAACACAGATCCGGCACTTGGACAGTGGAAAAGGGGTTAACATATGTATATATATAAACGGGTATTAGAAACCTTATTATGGAATTTTCTCTGAACTAGCATATTTGAATTTTGAAAGGAGGCAAGTCCCAACATTTAGGAAAATATGTAGTAAATGTTACCTGCAAAAAGTCTTTAGTGAATAAAATTAAATATCTCACATTTCGGAAACGTTCCTACTTCAGAGTGGAAAGCAATTAACCTTTTAATGCATGGATTCACCTCTGACTCAGATTGGCTGTCCATTTAGTTTGTCCTGGGACTTGATTTGGTGAGGAAGTATTCAGCTATTTTCCTGTTTAATTATCTTTTTTATACTCCAAATTTGATTTAACCTTTTCTCTGGGTTTATGTTAAGTTAAATTGCTTTAGGCTTTATTGAACACGAAAAAATAAAATCCCGGAACCCTATGAAAGTCGGACAGATCAATCTTTTAATGCAGGGTACATCCATGAAACAGCCACAAGTAGCGAAGAATTCTAAATGCCACACAAAGTCTTAGTTTAACTGAAAGGAAAAGAAGAAGAAAAACATCTGGTATTGAGCTCAAGAAGGAAAAAAGAAATGTGCCAGAAAGAAGAAAACTTCACTCAGGGTTGATAGAAAGATAGTGAAAACGACTTACAAAGACCCGCCATCACTAACACAGCACTGGCGCCTGCAGAAGAATCAAAGTCGAGTTAAGCATACGACTATGTGAACATATTGTTACAAATCTTAAGAGATACTTTTGACTTGTAACATAAGATATTCCAAGATGATATGAATCATTCCCAAGACCCTATGTCTTTCGGGGTATCTGCTCACAGAATAAAGTTGTTCAAGGTCACCATTCAATTTTGCGCCATCATGAAAAAAAAAATGAAACAAAAGGAAAGTTTAACATTATTCATTAAATCAACAGGAATAACAAGATGATTATAACAAAGGACATATAACTGTTCTTAGATACAATTTGAACGGGGTGAAGGAGAAACAGTCACCAAGAGTTTCACTATCCAGGCTTCCCGCGTCACTGCCATAGACTTCACACATAATATCCTAAATAATGGCTGAGTTAAGATATGTAAACAGGGAAAGGAAAGACTTACATTAACCCTCCGTGGAATCTCCGCTACAACATCCTCCCTATTGGGTTTCCTAATTCTTTCTTACTTCCTCGCGTGCAGAGCGCCCCTTTTTACAGAACAAGCTCACCCCTGATTGGCCCATAGAATCAACGTCTATGGAGTTTGAATCTGGCCAGGACAGACTAAACGTAATTGCATGCAATATAGCGAAACTACTCGGGCAAATACGACGAAAACGTATTACACAATACCTTGAACTAATGCATAGTTTGCATTACGTCAACAGAAAAAC
>NC_134788.1:16860453-16862953 GCF_046742065.1 Oratosquilla oratoria | reverse complement strand
CCGACGCTAGCCATTGAGAACCAGCACCAACAAGTGGCGGAGACAATCTGGGAAGCCCACGACAGTACCTTCTTCCGAAACCCATTTCGCCCTTCGGCTAAGTCTATTGGGAGGTTTCTATGACGACTAACTTCGAGTTCGATATCCCCGCGGAGGGAACAGAAACCCCTGAAGGAGCAGCAATGGCCATGGCCCTGGATCTTAACAACGAAGAACATGCCGAAAAGGTCCGGCGGCTAAGAGAAGAGAATAAATAAATGGCCGAGCGTCTACAAGCGCTCCAAGAGAGGCTCCGGTGCAGGAAAGCCTCTTCGAAAGAGAACATCATGGACATGGCACCAAATGTTCTCCAAGCTGCTTCCTGCTCGACAGAGTTGGCTCATTTCCACCACTCAAAAGATGCCCCGGAGGGTCGAATGAGCCCCGAGAAGTCCCGGTGGCTCATTTAGCGGACTTGTCCAAGCCGCCCAATACAATGGATGTGGCTCCAGAGGCACTCGAGGAAGCAAAGTGCCCAAAAGAGGTGGCACGTTTCTGTTATCCACGGAGACTCTCCGGCGCATCAAATAAGCCCCAAGAAGTCTCCGTGGTCTAGCTCATTGACTTGTCGGAGCAGGCCGACGCTCCCAAAAGCCCTAACAACGTCGACGAGGGCCTTCATACACTTTTAATCACTTATAAGTTGAAGGCAAATTTAGAAAAAAAAATAAAATGAATAAAAGCTCGGCCACCGAAGAAGAGAGCCAACCGGGTGGCACAAACACGAGAGAAGAGGAGCCCATTCGAACGGGCAATCCAAGGGGCCAGCTCCCCTTGTAAGGCGCCTAAGGATTGGTAGTGCCGTGATAAAACGTTGGCCACTGTCAATCCGTGGTACATGCACCTGTGGCGATTATGCCGTCCAGGGCAGGGCACTCAACGTTCAATCCCTTTGATTATCATTGCGGACCCTTGTATTCGAAGAAAGAGGTGGCTTCCGACCTTGCTTTCCGTAACGTTTTTTTTTTTTTCAAATATTAATGTTCCTTTTCACGAAACCAGGTCTTCAGGATCTTAGGTGGCAGCCTAATTATGAACCATTTTCCGTCTCTACTCTTTCAGCAAGACGAAACCGAGGGTGCTCCCTTGGACGCGGACGGCGACGCATTTCAGCCACTTGAAGAGGGTGAAGACCACCCAATCATCCGAGTGAAGGACCTCTTGTAGGCCGATCTTCACTGGATGTGCGCCCTGCCCTCGGCGGTAGGATCGGCACACGTGCAAGTACCACGGATTGACAGTGGCCCACGTTTTATCGCGGCACTGCCAAACCTTCGGCGCCTTATAAGGGGAGCTGGCCCCGTTGGATTCCCCGTTCGAACGGGCTCCTTTTCTTCTTTTTTTGTTTGAGCCACCCGGTTAGCTATCTTCTTCGGTGGCCGAGTTTTTTTTTTTCGAACATTACCTACAGTTTTTAAATGGTTAAAACTGTGTTCAGGCTCGGGTTGACGTTGTCAGCCCTACTGGGGTCGTCGGCTTGTTCTGACAAATCGACGAACTCAGGCACGGGGACTTCTTGTGGCTTATTCGACGCACCGGGGCGTCTCTGTGGATAACAGAAACGTGCCACCTCTGTTGGGCACTTTGCTGCCTCGAGCGCCTCTGGAGCCACACCCATTATGTTCGGCGGCTCGGGCAAATCCATTAATGATCCACCGGGAATTTTCGGGGGATATTCGACGCGCCGGGGAGTCTCTTTGAATGGCAGAAATGAGCCAACTCTGTCGGGCAGTAAGCAGCTTCGAGAACATCTGGTGCCACGTCCATTTTGTTCTCTTTCGAAGAGGCTTTCCTGCGCCGGAGCCTCTCTTGGAGTGCTTCCAGACGCTCGGCCATTTCCTTATTGTCTTCTCTTAGCCTCTGGACCTTTGTGACAAGTTCTTCGTTGTTAAGGTCCGGGTCCATGGCCATTGCTGCCACTTGAGGGGATTCTGTTTCCTCAGTGGGGAGTATCAAACTCGAAGTTAGTCGTCATAGAAATCTCCCAATAGACTTAGCCGAAGGGCGAAGCGGGTTTCGGAAGAAGGTACTGTCGTGGGCTTCCCAGATTGTCTCCGCCGCTTGTTGCGCTTGTTCTCACTGGCTAGCGTCGGTTGAGAAGAAGTATTGAGTTGTGTCTATCTCTCTACTATCTATTACCTATCTGCTTAATTGTAGTGACATCCATCTGTTTATATATATATATTTATACATATATATATATATCTATATATATATATATATATATATATATACATATATATATACATATATATATATATAAATATACATATATATGTATATACATATATATATATATATGTATATATATATGTATATGCGTATATATATATATATATATATATATATATAGATAGATAGATATAAATATAGTTATATATATAGTTATATATATTTATGTATATATATATATATATATATATATATATAGATAGATAGATAGATAGATAGATATAAATAT
>NC_134788.1:16852953-16855453 GCF_046742065.1 Oratosquilla oratoria | reverse complement strand
ACTTGATTCGCCTCCTCTTCCTCTCTTAATTTCTTTCCAAAACATCTTTTTATTACTTTCAAAATTTTCTGTCATACTCCTACCCCATTTCACATCTGCTCTCCTCTTTGCCTCCTTTACCTTTTGCTTTACTTCTCTTTTCTTTTCTTTGTACGTCTCATATGACTCCCCTGTCCTCTTTTGTAACCAATCTGTGAATGCTCGCTTCTTCTCTTCTACAACCTTCTTTGTTTCCTCATCCCACCATTCACTACCCTTTCTTCTATTTCCCCTGTCCTTCTTGTTCCACACACCATCCTTGCACACTTTAAGACTCCCTCCTTGAACCATCCCCATTCCTCCTCCACACCCATCTCTGCTCTATCCTTTACTCCCTCCCACTCCTCCTTCAGCTTCTTTTCGTACTCCTTCTCCTTTTCCTTTTCATTCAAGGAGTTTACTCTAAGAACCTCCCTACCTTTTGTCCCTTTCCTCCTTCTCCATCTATCCTCCACTCTCAGCTTACCTTCCACCAAAAAATGATCTGATATTCCCCCACCCTCTCCCCTTAGCACATGTACATCCTTAACTCTTCCTATCATAATCCTATTTACCACTACATAATCCATTAGCGCTCTATCTACCACCCTTCCCTCCACCACCCTCTCCCATGTGTACTTATGCTTGACTTTCTTCCGAAACACTGTATTTGCTATCATCAACGCTCTTTCTAGACACATTTCCACCATCAACTCTCCACTACGATTCTTTCCTGGAACTCCACACTTCCCAACCACTCCATCGATTGGACCATTTCCCACTCTAGCATTAAGGTCTCCCAGTACTATTACACTGACATTTCTTCCTAAACTTTCTATGCACTCATTTAAATCTATCCAAAAGGCCTCCCTTTCTTCCATGCTCTTCTCACTGCCCGGCCCATATGCACTTACAAAGACCCACATCTCCTTTCCCAGTTTCACCTTCATCCACATTATCCTTGAGAAAAACTCCTTCCACTCCACTACCCCTTTACCTATCTCTTCACTTACTAGAATAGCCACCCCTTCCCTCCCTCGCCCTCTCTTCACTCCTGATAACCTCCCACTTACACTCCCAAACATACACTCACCCTTCCCTTTCAACTTAGTTTCACTCAAAGCCAACACATCCAACTTTCTTCTCACAAACATACTACCTATCTCTTCCCTTTTACTCTCATCTGTACCACATCCACGCACATTAAAAGACCCAAACCTTATGGTGCTGGCCCGAGGCCCACCAGCACCCCTTATGCCTTTTCTTTTTGTTTTAGGAAATTGCCCCTTGGGGCTACAGGGAGAAGGATGCCTAGTCCCTCTCCCCGTCCCTTTCTTCTCGCCTCTTAATAATAATAATAATAATAATAATAACAATAATAATAATAATAATAATAATAATAATAATAATGATAATAATAATAATAATAATAATAATAATAATAATAGTAATAATAATAATAATAATAATAATAATAATAATAATAATAATGATAATAATAATAATAATAATAATAATAATAATAGTAATAATAATATTAATAATAATAATAATAATAATAATTACTAGGGGGTCGATGAGCTGAAAAGTTTGGGAATCCCTGGTCCAGATTATTGTCCGTTAAGAGAAAGTGACACACACGTATTAGGTTTTGGCTTTGTGGCAATACGTCTCTTACTGACGACACTCTTAGTGTAAGAGACGTTGCAGCGACGAGAAAATAAACAAACTGTTCCCACCAGGAAACTGTTAGAAGTTCTCGATTAAAAGGGAGGAGGTGTAACGAGTGGAATCTTCTATCAACTGAATAAACGTCTGGCATTATTATACTTAATATAATATCAGAGATCTATCAAGGGCACAAACGAGCACAACAAGCAAAAAAGAAATTGGAAGAAGAAAACAATGGAATAAATTTGTTATTAAAATTAATGCGATACGAGTTTAGTTTCTTCTCCACACCCTCTTGAAAAAAGAATCGGGTAAGGAATGAAGTATTTATTGACATTTTAATACGAAATCCCTACCCTGACATCAAGATGAAGAAGCACACACACACACACACACACACACACACACACACACACACACACACACACACACACACACACACACACACACACACACACACCTTTTGTTACTTGATGAGCTTTCACCCCAATCCGTATTCCATTGGGAACGACTCATTATCAACTTCCCCCATCCCTTCCCTTTCTCTCCTTCATTTCTTATGTCCTGCCAGTCAAGTGAACAGTAAAGGAACAGGATGACACGTACAAGCCTATGAAAGAAATAGAAGTAACGAAGAATGAAATACTTGAGTAATCTTGATGTCAGAAAATCGCATGGACAAGATGAAATAGCAAACTGAATTTTGAAAGAATGCAGGAATGAACTGTCAGACAAAATACATAGCATAATAAACAGCTCCTTGAAAGAAGGAAAAGTTCCAAAAGTTTGGAAAAAAGCAAATATAGTACCT
>NC_134788.1:16832953-16835453 GCF_046742065.1 Oratosquilla oratoria | reverse complement strand
TTTTGTTTCTTGGGTCTCTTAAATGTTCACCACTGTCTGCCTTTAGTCACTTCCCCTTCCTTCGCTTTCACCCACCTTTCTTTTGCCACTTCTTCTTCTGTGTTAGTTCACAGATTTTAGTCAGTAGGCCCTGTGCCTACGAGTATTCCTCTTTTTCAACTTCCATATAGTGTACTTCATTCAAGGGGGAATTAAACTGGTGATGACTTTTCTTATATTTTCTTCTTCAAAATTTTACACTTGCCTCTCTCTATGTCATTCAAGGAATCCCATGAAAACACGCATTGTTAGGTCCCAGGTAAGCTCTACAGTGACTTCATGATTTCTTTAGTTTAATGATCTTTAGGTTTATAATTAAGATCCTCCCCCAAGGGCGTGATCTTACAATCGTGAACCAATTAAATTTTCTCCTCCACCGTTTCTCCAATCAGATTCGTTGTTACAAGTATATATGCAATATTGTTTACTTAAGGAACCTCCAATCTCTGCATAACTTAGGTTACAAAATTTCTACCTCAGCAAAAAATATACACGTCGTAAATGAGTATTAGGCCCCCGGCCATTTTTATTACTCCTAGCGGAGAACAAAAGCATATGACTGCTCGCTTATGAAATGTGCTGTTTACAAACACCCGATCCATAAAAATGCAACCCTCACCATCTACCTCACTTTCTACTCACTTCTCTCCAGCCTTTTACAGGGTGAAGGGTGGAACTAGTCGTAGCTCAGGCCTTTGTTTTTGAAGACACGACTCGTGAGTTTTCCTGAGGAGCGGGTGCAGGAATGAACTGGCAGACAAAATACAAAGCATAATAAACAGTTCCTTGAAAGAAGGAAAAGTTCCAAAAGATTGGAAAAGAGCAAATATAGTACCTATATACAAAGGAGGAAATAAAGAGGACCCTACAAACTATAGACCAGTCTCTCTAACAAGTACAATAGCAAAAATCTGTGAAAGAATTATCAAAAGTAGATGGGTAAAGTATTTAGAAAAAAACAACGTACTAAATCCAAGGCAGTTTGGATTCAGACAAGGACGATCATGCGTCACCAATTTAATATGTTTCTATTCAAGGCTAATAGATATAATACAAGAAAGAGATGGATGGGCTGATTGTGCATTTCTAGACCTAAAAAAAAAGCTTTTGACAAAGTACCACATAAGAAGTTACTTAAGAAATTAGAAACTACAGGAGGAATACAGGGCAAAATGGTTAAATGGATGGTAGGCTTTTCGCAGGAAAGAAAAATGAGAGTAGTGATAAGAGACAAACACTCTAACTGGGATGAAGTAATAAGCGGTGTTCCCCAAGGAACAGTTTTTGGCCACAATAATGTTTGCTATATATATTAATGATATGGATAAAGAAATTGAAAGTTATATGAGCTTCTTTGCGGATGACGCAAAACTGTTAAAAAAAGTGAACACGGAAGAAGATTGTGAGTCACTACAGAGTGATCTCAATAAAGTATGGGAATGGAGTAGAAAGTGGGAGATGGAGTTCAATACCAAAAAGTGTAGTATAATGGAATTTGGAAAAAGCAAAAAAAGAACAGAAGGATCATATAAATTGGGAGAAGGAATAAAAAAGTAGAAAATGAGAAGGACCTGGGAGTCATTATTATGAATAATATGTCACCTGAGAAACATATAAACAAGATTTTTGGAGAAACTTATAATTTAATAAGAACAATCAAAGTGGCATTTACATACCTGGATGAAGAAATGGTGAAGAAAATATTAATCACTTTGATAAGACCAAGATTGGAATATGCAGCAACGATGTGGTCACCAAATACAAAAAAAAAACGTATAACAAAACTTGAAAGAATACAAAGAGCAATTACAAAATTGGCACCAACACTCTCAAAACAATCATATGAAGAAAGACTAGCAAAAATTTAGCTACAGACACTAGAGCAAAGAAGAAAGAGAGGAGATTTGATAACTATTTACAGAATCATGAAAGGCATAGAAATTATTGATAGAGAGGATCTAATAAAATGGGATGAAAGAAATTCAAGAGGACACGGAAAGAAAATCAAGAAAGACAGCTATAGAAGAGATCTGAAAAAGAATAGCTTTCCTCACAAAGTAATAGACATTTGGAACAAGATAGATCAGAAAGTAGTGTGTGCAAAAACAATACATGAATTTAAAAATAGTTTAGATAAAAAATGAAATATGAAGACGGAACCCCACGAGCATAGCTCCCCTTCCCGTAAAATACAACTATTTAAATACATGCATACACACGCTTACAAACACACACACACACACGCATTCACACACATACACACACACACACACACATACACACACACACACATAAACACATATACACATACACTTACACAAACAAACACACACACACACAAACAAACAAACACACACACACACACACACAAACACATGTATACACACACTCACACAAACAAACACACACACACGCACACAGGCATAGACACACACACACACACACATACACACATATACAC
>NC_134788.1:16825453-16827953 GCF_046742065.1 Oratosquilla oratoria | reverse complement strand
CTCAAAAGAGTATTTGTCTCGAAGAGAGAAACTGCTATTGATATGAAAACCGCAATTTTTGTTCATCCCATCTTCTCGAGGTAATTACCGCAATTTCCTTAGAGATCCAAGTGATATTTGTGCTGCTCAGCTTTTTTTTCTTTTTTTCCCTCAAACTGACGACGAAGCAGCAGTGGGGATCAACCCTGTCTTCCTCCTCAGTTAGTCTGTCAAAAAGCAATGAAGGATATATAATTCACCATAGGCACGCACACACACACACACACACACACACACACACACACACACACACACACACACACACACACGCACGCACACACACACGCACATACACACAAGCACAAACACACACACACACACACACACACACACACACACACAACCAGGATGACGGGTTCACGGATGATTTGTTAGTGTTTTAATATATCCAACTGTAGAGCAAATACGTAGACTCACCTACATACACCATCATAACGGGGGTGGCCGTTATAATGGTGTATGCATTCATCGCCCCCAACAGACCTATCTGTTCTCCTACCCCGCCGTGGACGGTCGCCGCCGCAATACCCGCCATTACTCCGGGTCGTGACGTCAAGCTTTCTTCCACGGGATATCATTGGTGTGCGAGGCAGACATTGTCACCAGGGCGGCAATGCCACTGGTTAGCGTTGCCCCTCCCACCGTCCTCCCTCACGCGATATGATTGGTGCCCGTTGTGGGGAGGGGGGGGACTGGCCGAGAAAGGAAGACACTCAACAAGTTGGCCCCGCCTTGGTTTTCGTGGTCCCACCCACCATCCTCCCACTCGCGATATGACTGGTGCCCGTTGTGGGGAGGGAGGGAGGGCTGGGCCGAGGCCGGAAGACACTGTTAACAGGGCGGCCATACCACTGGTTACCGTGGCCCGCCTACCGTCTTCCCACGGATGATATGAGTGCTGCCCCTTGTGGGGAGGGAGGGCCGGGATGAGGCCGGGAAACATTGTGAGCAACAAAGTCACTTCACCTAATGTTAATATGTCCCCTCCCCCACGCCACACCGCCCTCCATTGAATAAGCCATTAGATCAAGAAAGCAAAACACAATGGGCCCGACGTATTCGAAGTCGCACTGTGGGGCTCCGCTCCTCTCCCACGCCTCCCTCGACGTTCCCCCCTCTCCTTTCTACAGTCTTCATACCCCTTTTTTCTTCCAATCCTCCCTTTCCCCTTCCTCTTTCCCTCCATGTCCCTAGTCAGCTTTGAAGAAGTTATATAACATCATTATTACCAAAGCAGACAAAGGGGCCATGTTGTTATTTTAGAATTTCCGGATTATGTTAAGAAAGCCTATGATTTATTAAATGACTCGGATACCTACGTAAAGCTCAACAAAAACCTTTAAGACCTCAGCTGCTGAATTTAACAAGTTCGCAAGATTTCAGTGGATAATTACATTAATAATTTGAAGATCACAAATTCCAAGCTCCCCTACTTTTATGGTCTTCCGAAGGTTCACAAACCAGATATTCCTTTGAGGTCTATTATTTCTAATCGAGGCTCCTGTAAGAGTAATATTTCCAAATGGCTCTCAGACCTTTTGTTGGCAACTTTTCCAACTCTCATATTAAAAATTCCTTAGATTTCATTTCTAAAATTAAAAATGTCAAAATACAGGATGCCGAGTTACTCAGTCTTGACATAACCTCTCTCTTCACTAACATCAACCGTTTCAGGAAGGGGGCTTCCAGTCAACAAAATCATTGATTTAGTTCGCCTTTGTGTCTCTTCCAATGTATTTTCTTTCCAGGACTAATCCTTTAGATAAATTCGGGTACAGCATGGGTTATGTTTTATCTCCTGTTTTGGCCAACTTGTACATGGAGTACTTTGAATGCGCTCTGTTCCCCGCCATCAAACCGCCTGAGATGATGTGGTTCCGTTATGTTGTTGACATTTTCTCAGCGTGGGATGATAGGTGGGGTTCGTTTGAGGTATTTCTAGACAAGTTGAACATATTATCCCCCAACGTTAAATTCAAAACCGAATGGGAAGACGGCCAACAATTCCCTTTCTTAGACATTTTAATTAGAAGGATTGATGGAGATTTAACTTTCACAGTTGATAGGAAACCTACCCATTCAGGTAGTTATCTCCACTTTTTCAGTAACCATCCCGACAAAGTCAAGAGGAGTGTTGCCTCCTGCCTTTTTCTGAGAGCTTTTAGGATTTTTAGTCTTAGATTCCTGGGCCAGGAGATTGACCTCATCAAAAGTCAACTTTCGAAGTTGGCATACCCCTCCTTGTTCCTGGATCAAGCCCTCAGCAAGGCTAGAGCTAGCTAACATAAAACTTCAGTTCCCACCACACACCCATCTTCCAAATATGTTTTAAAAATCACCTATTGTAACTCCATCAATCTTTAGTAATAGTATTAGTCGTTGTACTAGTAGTAGTAGTAATAATAAAATTAGTATTAGTAGTATTAACAGAAGTAGTAGTTTTACTAGTAAAAAAGTAGAA
>NC_134788.1:16815453-16820453 GCF_046742065.1 Oratosquilla oratoria | reverse complement strand
TATACATTATATATATATATATATCTATATATATATCTATATATATATACTGTATATACATATTATATATATATACATATATATATACATATTATATATATATATATATATAGATATATACACATATATATACATATACATATATATATACATATACATATATATATATATATACATATACATATATATACATATACATACATATATACATATATATATATACATATATATATGCATATACATATATATGCATATACATATATATATATATATATATATACATATACATATACATAGATATACATATATATACATACCTATATGTATATACATATATATATATAATATATATATACTATATATTTATATATATATATATATATATATATATATATATATATATATATATAAGTTTCACGAAGCACACGTGAATACACAAGTTATGCAAAACACCACAGTTAAAAGAATTTTTTTTTATACAAGCGCTTTCGTGATATAATCACATTGAAGATGTGATTATATCACGAAGGCGCTCGGATTAAAAAAAGATAATTTCTTTTCACTGTGGTGTTTAGTATACACACACACACACACACACACACACACACACGAGCGAACGAGCGGTCGAATGAACGAGCAAGCGAACGAGCGAACGAACAAACTAACGAAAGACTTACTCCTTTAGCTGGCCTATAGAGTCAGAGATCCTGTTTTGAGTTAGAAAATGCCATTAGGCCAGGTTCACTCGACTTATTTTTCATGTTTTTGTTTTTTGTTTGTTTTCCCTTCATTTCGTGCGTTTAGATGGTGAGGTTGTATTAACTATTTCTGTTTTTGGTCACTGTTTGTAAGCTGACTTTTTAGATGTCATCCATTACCATCCTTCTTCCGGTAGTAGTGACAGGAGGCGTCTCAAGAACATTGACGTCAATACCCAAATCTAGATGGGCCGAAAAAGCGGCTTCAACTGTCGCACTTCGAAGAGCCCGAGTTCGATAGCCTGTCGAAGTCGGAAGGTGAGGGGGGCGGCTAGGAAGACCAAGAGCTCCTTGTTGGACTCGAAGTGTCTGAGACCGAGGGTGTCCGTTCGGGAAGCGATGGTGGATTTGGCCTTGAGTTCTTGAGAATACTTTCCAAAGAATTTGGTGGTCTTGGGCAAAGTGAAGGAATTGTCAAATTTGACCTTTTTCCGAGTGTGACGTTTGGTGCTCGATTCCACTTGTAGCCTGTCCTTGACCAAAACTTTCTTCTTAAAGAAAAGAGGAACGAGTTTGTCTTCCTTTGACGATGATGGGTAATATTGTGTCCTCATAAATTTGGCTTCAAAATCCGCTCGGGAGAGTATTTCTCTTTTCTTTGGAAATATCTTTTTTGGCAACTCCTTTATTTTGGGTAAATGGCTTTTTACATTAGAAGCAAGTTGAAAGAGACGGTAAGGTTTCCCCATGTTCGTTTCTTCTTTATGCTTTCCTTGTTCACTTTGGTTTCCATTATAAACATTTTTGGAAATCTCGTTCTGTCTTTGAGATCTGATTCTAAATTTCATGTTTTTCTTGAATGCTTTCATCTTCCTGAAAACCCTCTTTGAGGGACCAGAAACTTTCGGTTCGCTGTTCGGAGAAAATACATTTGTTGGAAACCTTTTCCTGTCAGATTCTATATCAGATCGAATGGTGTTTGAAGGATTAAATTCTCCCATTGGGTTTGAAGGGAAAGTGTCATCTTGAGAGTTATTTCTCTATGGTTCTGTTTTTTGTTTTTCATTTACATCTGAAACAGCCTTCATTCTCAATCGGATACATTTTCCTTTCTTTTTTATGGTCCTTAGGACATTATGCATCCTTGCCCTGTTACTTTCAGAAAAAAAGTTCATTGAAGGCAAACAAGCAGAGATATTTCCTTTGTAAGAGCTCGAATTTTCCATACTTTTGTTGTGTGAACCCTACGAGTCAGGTACTTTCTTATTGCCTTCAGTAAAACAGCCCATGAGAAGACCGGATTTATCCTTTAGAATCTTCTTCTGACTCCAGAATTTTGGAACCTCTCCTACTCTATCTTTCATCCTCTTGAAAACTTCCCGAACTTTCCTTATCTTACAGTGGGTTCCATTTCGACCTGCATCAGGATCTTCTTGGGAATGGTGTGGAACCGAGCCTAAATCTGCGTCGCTGCTGCTGTTAGTGCCTCCTTGACGATGTACCCCAAGAGGAACTACTTCGGTCCCTACGACGACGCTCCCAGTCTTCTGGGGGCCGAGAGCCCCGGAAACGCTGCGTCCTCTCATATCCCTGGTCGACTCCCCAGAACTCTTCGCGCCAGACTTCGACCCCTGAGAGAGACGACGCGAAGAACCAGGATCGAGTAAAGTCTCGATGTTCTCAACTTGAAGTTTTCCCATTCTGACAGCTGCATTGTTCACACGATAACCATCATATGTTCCCGTATAACGTTTCTCTTCTATGATTATTTTGCAAAAATTCATATTCAGTAGTTCTCACTGCCTCTCCCTCTCTCATCTCTCTCTCCCTCTCATGTCTCTTCCTCTCTCGTCTCTCTCTCTCTCTCATGTATTACAAAGAGGATTACAAAGGCGGAGCATGCCGACAGGAGACCTTTTGATCCATATCTAGGTCGGATCCTTATATCTCTCTTTTGTATATATCTATCTTGTATATATCTCTCTCTCTCTAGTTTCTCTCTCCCTCTCTCGTTTCTCCCTCCCTCCCTCTCTCTCTCTCTCTCTCTCTCTCTCTCTCTCTCTCTTGTATCTCTCTCTCTCTCTTGTATCTCTCCCTCTTTCTCTCTCTCTCTCTCTTTCTCTATCTCTCTCCTATCCCTCTCTCTCTCTCTCTCTCTCTCTTGTTTCTCTGTTTCTTGTATCTCTCTTCCATCTCTCTTGTATCTCCCTCTCTCTCCCACCCTCCCCTCCTCTCTCTCTTTCGTTTCTCTTTCTTGTTTCTCTATCTCTTGTATCTCCTTCTCTCTCCTACCCTCCCTTCCTCTCTCTCTCTCTGTCTCTTTCTTGTGTCTCTCTTGCATCTCTCTTGTATCTCTATCTCCTGCATCTCTCTTGTATCTCCCTCTCTCTCCTACCCTCCCTTCCTCTCCCTCTCTCTCTCTTCCCCCCTCTCTCTCTCTTCCCCCCTCTCTCTGTCTCTCTCTCCCTCTGTATTGTTTCTCTCTTGCTTTTCTTTCTCTTGTTTCTCTCTCTCTTATGTCTCTCTTGATTTTATCTCTTTTGCCTCTTATTTTCTCTTTTATTTCTCTCCCCTACCTCCCTCCTTCTCTCTCTCTCATAAGAACAAAAGAATGAAGGACACTGCAAGAGACCATAAGGCCTACACTAGGCAGCTCCATATCCATCACCACCTGTCATCCCCATCCATAAAGTTGTCTAACAGTTTCTTAAAACAACTGATAGTTTCAGCACTCACTACATGGTTACTAAGTCTATTCCATTCGTTGACCACCCTATTAATAAACCAATTCTTGCCTATTTCCTTCTTAAATCTAAATTTGTCCAGTTTAAATCCATTACTGCGAGTCCTGCCCTGTTGTTTTAATATGATGACCTTGTTTGCATCACCCTTGTTAAAGCCTTTGATCTACTTGAACACCTCTGTTAGATCACCCCGCACTCTGCGTCTTTCCAGAGTGTAAATTAAGGTGCCTAGGCCTCTCTTCGTAAGGCAAATTTCTGAGTCCATGTATCATTTTGGTCATTCTTCTCTGTACTGATTCTAGTGAATTGATGTCCATTCTATAGGACGGAGACCAAAACTGTACCGCATAGTCAAGGATGGGTCTAACTATCGCTAGATAGAGTTTGATAATTACCTCTGCATTTCTTTTCGTTACCGACCTACCAATGGAACCTAATGCTATGTTAGCTTTATTTCAGGCGCAAAAGCACTGTTTCCTGGTTTTAAGGTCCGGATTCACTAGAACTTCCAAGTCTCTCTCGCACTCAGTTTTTTCTAAAAGCGTGTTATCTAAGCTGTATCTATTTTCGGGGTTGTGTATCCCTACATTTAATACGCTACACTTAGAGATATTGAAGTTCATTTGCTATTTCACTGACCATGTAATCAATTTTTTAAGAGCATCCTGCAGAATCTCTGCGTCTTGTCCTGACCTAATTAGGCGTCCTATTTTAGTGTTTCCCGCAAACTTATTAACATCACTATTCATCCCATCGTCTAAGGCGTTTATGTACATAATGAACAACAAGGGACCTAAAACCGATCGCTGGGGAACCCCACTAGTAACATTGCCCCACCTGGATTTTACTCCATCTATGGTGACCCGCTGTTTTCTGTTACTGATCCAAACTCTAATCCATTCTAACACTTTTCCTCCTATGCCATGGTCTTTGATTTTATTTAGTAGTCTCCGGTGTGGCACCTTGTCAAACGCTTTGCTAAAGTCAAGGTAAATAACATCGTAATTATCATTGTTATCTGACGCCTTATATACTTTAGTGGAAAAGGATAGAAAATTAGTCACGCATGACTTACCCTTGGAAAAACCATGCTATGTGTCACAAATTAAATGATGTCTCTCGATGTGTTCTCTGAGTCTATTTACTATTATTGATTCAAGCATTCTACCTATAACCGATTTCAAACTGATTGGCCTGTAGTTGCATATAGACGATTTATCTCCCTTCTTAAAAACAGGAACAACGATTGCCTGCCCCCAAGCAGTAGGCACAAAACCAGTATCTACCGATTCATTAAATATTTCAGTTAACTGGTCACAGATTTCAAATTTACACTCCATAAGCACTCTCGGAAAAATTTCGTCTGGACCTTGGCATCTTGTAGCTTTAAGTCTTTCAGTCTGCTCGACTACTTCTACTTTACTAATGCTGATATTAGATAGTCTACTTTCTTCATCCCCACTGAAAATCGGATCGCAGTCAGGTACCTTATCCAACCTCTCATTAGTAAACACCAAGAGAAAATATTTGTTAAACTCATCTTTTACTCTGATTCTAT
>NC_134788.1:16785453-16807953 GCF_046742065.1 Oratosquilla oratoria | reverse complement strand
GTGGTCTGGTTCGCGGAGGGCCTCAAGCCCCTCTGCGACACCGAGGACGAGGCCACGAGGACCTTCTTGAACTTCCTCAAGCCCGAGTTCAAGATGCCCTGCAGGAAGACCCTCACCAAGCGGCTCAACAAGTACGCTGTACAGGTAAAGTTTTTATTTAAGAATTAAAATTTAAACTAGCTAGTTGAAAGTAAAGTTAACTTAAAAAAAAAAAATTATTAAAACTATTAACATGTTATTTATTAACTTATAACTTTTAAAAGTTACATTTAAGGTATTCCTTTTTTGTTTTAACTTAAGTTTTAATTTAATAATTTATAACTAAAAGCAAAACTTTTTATTTTTTAAAGAGTATTCTATCAAGCCTAATTTCCTTGGCAGGTCAAGGATGAGGTCAAGGCCACCCTGCAGGACGTCGACCTTGTGGCCACCACCACCGACTCCTGGACGTCCCACAGGAGGGCCTTCCTCGGCTGCACGGTGCACTGGATCGACCCCATCACTTTGGAGAGGAAGGCAGCAACTCTTGCGTGCAGGGAGCTGATGGAGAAGCAGACAGGACGAGTTCTGGCAAGGAACCTGTCTGACATCTTCGCGGAGTTCGACATCAGCAAAAAGACCACCCACTGCACCACCGACAACGGGCGCAACTACGTGGCAGCCTTCGAGCACTTTGCCGCCGACACCACCACCAGGCCAGAGTTGACAGAGGAGCTCGAGGAGCAGACCGACGAGGCGATCGTCAACAGCGAGGTCGTCGACGTCTCGGACATGCTGCGCAACAGGGGGGATGATGAGTCACAGCTTCCGCCACATTTCAGAAGCAGTGCTTACACCCTCAACCTGCTGGCCACGACGGACGTAGCAGAGGTGCCTGAGCGGAACAAGGGGCGTGGGGCCAAGGCCAAGGCCCAGGCCCTGTGGAACCTGCAGAATAGGTCCTCTGTCTACGCCAACAAGATCAAGGAGGCTCTGGGTGGCAGAAGGCTCGTCACCCCTGTAGCTACGAGGTGGAACAGCTACTTCAACTCCATGAATGCCCTCATGGAGCTTGTGCTGGAGAAGCAGGACGCCAAGGTTGCCATCAACCGCATCCTCGCCGACCAGGGCTCCGCCGGCTTCGACATGAAGGATGCCGAGATCATCAAGTACCTGGACGTGATGGAGCCTGTCGCCACCTGCCTGGACAGGATGCAGTCAGACAAGTGGGCCTACATGGGCAACCTCCTGCCCGACCTGATGCTCCTTAAGAAGAAGCTCCAGCAGCAGCAGAGCCGCAACCTCAAGCACGCCAAGAAGCTTGTGGACTACCTCCTCGACCAGGACAACCTCACTAATGGCTTTGCCAACAAGTAAGATAAAACCCCTTGTAAAAACTTTTATAAACTTTTAAAAAAATTTAAAAAAAATTCTTAGCATTTTTAATTTTATCTTTTATTCAAAACTAAAATTTGAATAAATAAAAGAATTATAATTAAGTCGCTTAGATAAAACTTGAAAGAAATGATTGATTTTAAAGAACTTTTATGAATAAAAACTTATATGTGCTTTTTTTTTTATTAGGTCACCTGTTCGCGGAGGAGCACCTGCTGATGGCCACCGCCACCCACCCAGCTCACACTCTCCAGGCCATCTACCGCCTTGCGGAGCAGGACTACACCACCATCAAGGAGAGGCTTGTCAGGGAGTTGGTCGACATCGTCAGTCCAACCCCTACGCAGGAGGCAGCTGCTGATCAGGGTGGCGATCAGTACATCTGCTATGATGACCTCTATGGGCCTTCTACTTCCACCACCCCAGCCAACAACTCTACGCTGGAGGAGGCCATCAAGCTGGAGGTCATCAACTGGGCCAGGGCCAGGGACCACGTCGTCAGGAAGGAGCAGTTTCCTGCCGGCAACCGCGACGCCTGGGTGAAGTTGTTTGTCAAATACAACACCTCCCTGCCCAGTTCCGCTGCCGCTGAGAGGTTGTTCAGCACCGCCGGCAACATCCTCCGCCCCAAGAGGTCCTCCCTGACTGCCAACAACTTTGAGCAGTTGGTGATGTTGAAGGGCAACAGCGAGAAGTTCAAGACCTTCCTCAAGGAGGACCTCAAGAAGGGCGCCGACACCGACCTGAAGTAGGAGGCTCAAGACTGCTTCAGTTGTAATTTTTTTTGTGTTGGGAAGAAATTTATTTTGTGATTCAGTTTGTATAGTTTAATCAAATGTTTAAAAGTTAATAAATAATGCTGTATTGTCTAGTTTGTTTAAAATTAACTTTTTTTCCAGTTTGATGTTTATTTTTTGAGGGAGACACAGGCGTTGGTGGTGATGTTGTTCCGGGAATCGTAGCGATGCTCCCGGAATAAAGTATACATCGGCGAGACCTCCCGTGACCTGAAGACCCGGATCCGGGAGCATCGCTACGATTCCCGGAACAACACCACCACCAACGCCTGTGTTATCCACCGGAACACCAACAACCACCTGATGGATTGGGATAACGCAGAACTTCTGTTTAGTGAACCAGACAGGGTGAGGAGAAAATGCCTCGAAGCGGCCGCCATCCAAAGCTTCAAAACCATCTGTTACCCGCATTAAATAAATGTATGAAATGTCCCCCTTAGTCCACTTCAACAAACTGTCCGAAATGTCCTCCTTTGTCTCCACCAAGTCCCACCCGTCCCCCTCCTCCCCCCTCCCCCTCCACCTACCACCCACCCCTCCCTGACAACCTCTCCCAGTTCCTTCCCTGTTGGCTTATATGTGCTCAGAGTGTGTGTCATGTCTGTACTTGAAAAAGCTGTAACAAGCGAAACGTAGTACCAATAAAGGTTTCGATCTCACAAGGTGTTTATTCTCACATATATATATATATATATATATATATATATATATATATATATATGTATACTTATATACATATATGTATTTATAATTGCAGCTGTCAGAATGGGAAAGTTGAAGTTAAGAACATCGAGACTTTACTCGATCTTGGTTCTTCGCGTCTCTCTCACAGGCTCAGAGTCTGCCGGGAAGAGTTCTGGGGAATCGGCCAGGGTTATGAGAGGACGCAGCGTTTCCCGGACTCTCGGCCCCCGGAAGACTGGGAGGGTCGTCGGAGGGGCAGAAGTCGCTCCACTTCGGGTCCTGCGTCAAGGAGGCCCTACAGTCTGCAGTGACAAGGATTTAGGATCGGTTTCTCAACATTGTGAAGAGGAGTCTAATGTTGGACGAAACGGAACCCATGGTAATGGAGGGAAAGTTCGGGAAGTCTTCAAAGAAAAAGTAGGTCAGGTTCGAGCATTCTGGAGTCAAAAGAAGAGGATTTTAAAGTATTCCAATGTTCTTATGGGCTGTTGTACTGAAGGTGATAAGAAAGTTCCTGACATGCAGTAGTCATAGAACAACACTGTAGAGAATCTCAACTGTTACATAAGAAATATATTTTGTACTTGGACTTCAATTCTTTATACGCAACTGTGATGACTAAACCACTCCCGTATGGTAATATTGTTAAGTTAACTCCTCACGAGATGGATTCATTTTTATCAGAAATGCCGTTAACTGAACGAAGTATTGATGGGGATGTTGGATATATGATACATTGTGACACATTACCTGTATCTGAAGAGGTAGCTTTGAAAACTGATGATTTACCTTTAGGTTTACAAAAAATGACCATGAACGTCAGTGATTTATCCCCATACACGAAAAGAGTAATTGAAAATACATGCAATAATTTTCCTAGGTCTACTACCAAACTTGTAGGGAGTCATACAGCCAAACGCAATTATTTATTGATTTTACCTTTTCTTCAATTATTCATGAAACAAGGATTGCAGATTCAAAAGATACACGGTGTTTATAGATTCAATCAAGCATCATACCTAAAAGATTTTATCAACAAAAACATGCGTTCAAGAAATGAATCTCATAACGCAGATGAGAAGAAAATGTATAACGCCTTATCAAATAGTATATTTGGTCGTTTTCTATTAAATCCTAGGAGATATGCAGTCAACGCAAATGTATGTAACAAGCGAAAGCAATTTTTAAAACATACAAGAAATCCATTTTTCAAGCCGGTTATTCCCTTAAGACAAGACCGTGTTATAACAATCTGTAACAAATCTAAACTTCACTTCAACTATGCTCAATACATAGGTTTCTATATTCTGCAGCGTGCAAAAGTTGCGCTGTATGACTTTTATTACAATATTTTGAAATTGAACTATGGAAATAAAGTTAGATTGTGCTATACAGATACGGATTCTTATATATTAGAATTGGAAGTTGATGATATTTACAATGAACTGAGTAAATACCCATTAAGAGATTACATTGACACTTCAAACTTCCCTGCCGGTCATCCTTTGTTTAACTCTGATCGTAAAGGGGAATTGGGTTTGTTGAAATCAGAGACAGGATCTGATTTAATTTTGGAATATGTAGCTCTCAAACCAAAAATGTACTCACTTAAAACAATGTCTAAATCAGAATTAATTACTGCAAAGGGGATTCATCAAGGAGTACAAAAGTTCTTATCGCATGAAATGTATAAGAAAGTACTTTTTGAAGAAGATAGTCATGTCTATACGGCATCCTCCATTACAAATAGGAAGGGTCAGATATGTACTGTCACGTTTAAGAATAAGAGGGGCTTGTGCAGCATCGATACGAAAAGGTATTATAAAGACGCTGTTACATCGTATAGTTATGGTCATCCCAGTTTAAAAGTGCATATGGAAGTGGAAAATGAGTCTGCAAGTGTAAGTGAAAAGGTTTACGAATGTGAAGAAATGGAAGAAAAAGAAGAAGAAGAAGAAGAAGAAGAAATTGATTATGAGTGTGAAATGGAAGAAGCAATGGAAGAAGAAACAATAATTGAGAGTGAAATGGAAGAACAGACAATAAAGCATGTTGATTTATGGAGAACCCAAGAAGAATTAGCAAATAAATTTTATAGATAGTAATTTAAAAAGGACACATCTATAATTCACATATTGTAATGTAAACCTATATGTAAATATGTATATTATAAGAATTTGTAAAGTATCTTATAAGAATTTGTAAATATATTTTTATAAGAATTTGTAAATGTATATGTAAATATGTATTTTATAAAAAAAATTAAATGTTTATATAAATATGTACCTTGTAAGAATTTTTGAAATACATTTCATTATCCTACACATTTTCAACCTATGAATTGTTTTTGTAGTTATAAAACATAGGAGCTAGTATGAAAAAAGTCAGTTGATTGTATAACGTTTCTAGATAAACATTCACCCTCTGCAAAACGGTTACACCTTTCAGAAATGAATGATGTTTATACGTCAATCGACTTGAATGTATTTAAGACTCCGGTTAGAATCATAATTGCAGGGGTAACTGGATGTGGAAAGACTGAATTTACGACGAGATTGGTGAAAAAAATATGGACACGTATTCAAAAATATTTATATATGTGGTGTATCATCCCACCCTTTAGAAACTGATGACAATTTGAAAGCAAAGATTGTACTTTCTAAAGATATGTGTAATCCTCTGGATTCATCTACATATTCCGACACGCACGATCATACTTTATTGATATTAGATGACATATTCAATAAAGCAGTTTCCGCAGAATCAGTAAGCGAAGCGTTTACTAGAGGTAGACATAACTATCTCTCAGTCATTTTGATAACTCAAAACATCTTTTTTCCTGGTAAATATTCCAGAAATATAAGTCTTAACGCTTCACACTTCGTATTATTTCGAATAAGAGACAAAAATCAAGTTGAATGTTTGGCTAGACAATGTTTTGGAAAAACTAACCGTCGTAAAGTGGTTGACATTTATAATCACGTTACAAGTCAAAACCCTCACGGTTATCTTTTGCTGGATTTAAGTCAATACACTCCCCCGAAACTACAGTTTAGAACAAATATAACTGCTGATAACTGCTGTGAAATAGTTTTCATAAATGATTAACAAATTCACATTACTTAAAACTCTTTATGAAGATTATTCAGCTCCTTACAGTTTTTCTAGTGTTGCCAAATTATATAAAGCTGCAAAATTACGACAACCTAATATAACTAGAAAAGATGTTAAACAATACCTTGACACATCTAGAGCTTATACTTTACATAAGCAACAACCCAAGAAATTTAAAATGCTCAAAGCTATCGCCGGTAAACCCAGAGTTATCTTGACGTGCGATATCGCAGACTTTTCTCATTTACAAGAGCAGAACGAAGGATACAGATATATAGTTTTTTCTAAATATCTACAATTGCAACTTTTAAAAAGGAAAAATAGTTTTCCTGTCCTAAAAGGTTTGAAAAATATATTAGAATCTGACGAGAGTCGAACATATACTAGATTATGGACCGATTTCGACGGAGGGTTTTATGATAAAGCTGTGCAAAGCTACTTAAAATCTAAGAATGTTAAACTATATAGTGTATTTTCCCACGAGAAGGCATCTATAGTTGAGCGTGTAATTAGAACTGTAAAAAATAAGATCTATAGATATTTAACAAGTAAAAATACTTTATCCTATATTAAGATAATACCAAATATTGTAAATGCTTACAATAACACAGTTCATACTGGATTAAAAAATAATAAGTTAACACCTTTTATTTTACATAACAGTAAAAATAAACATGTATGGACTGACCAATTTAGGGTAATGTATAAAGATAAAAATGCACGCACGTTAAAAACAAATAACACTTCTGCTTTGAAAGTCAACGACACCGTACGCATCGTCAACAGTAGAAGAGACACTCCGTTTAATAAGGCATATTTAAAACAAAATACTGAGGAAATTTTCCGTATTGCAGAAAAATCACGCTTCGGAGATATAGACATTGGGTGATTTGGAAAACGAGCCAATTTCTGGAAGATTTTATAGGTCTGAACTTATACCTACAGCTTTACCTGAATATTTTCCGATTGAAATGATCAAAGAGCGAAAAAAAGGAAACGCAAAGGAATATTTTGTTCACTTTATAGGGTATCCAATATCTTCTCGTCGATGGATTACATCTCACGACTTGAAGTCGATTTCTTCAAATGGGTAAGCAAAAACAACCTCTAATTAAAAAAAAATTGATCTGATTAAATTACTTTCAGAAATAAACCCAAAATTACGCGTTAAGTTGTTGTTGTTGTTGTCGTCCCCAAGACTGTCTGTCCGAGCAGTCCCGTCTCCCCAAGGAATGCCATACCCAGAGATAAGAACTGTGTAATTTATAAGAAGGAACAGGAAATACTGCTAAAAGCTCATGCAGAACATATAAGTGTAGGACTTGCTAAAAGACTATTAAGTAATTCCAAAAGATACAGTGACCCACTTCCCTACTTTTACCATGCTAAAGTGCTTGGCCGTCATGACTGTGATGGACCTTAGGTTGAATACCCTAGGTGAGGTTCATTTTGAACTCAGTCACAGTAACCCATTTCCTTACTTTGACCATGCTAAAGTGCTTGGCCATCATGACTGTGGTGGAGCTTCTCAAGTGTCAGGTCCATTTTGAACTCAGTCACAGTGACCCGTCCCCTAACTTTTAATATGCAAAATGCTTGACCATCATGACTGTGGTGGAGCCTAGGTTGAATACCCAAGTCAGGTTCATTTTAAACTCAGTCACAGTGGGCCACCTCCTTACTTTCACCATGCTAAAGTGCTTGGCCATCATCACTGTGGTGGAACTTAGGTTGAATATCCTGAGACAGGTTAATTTTGAACTAAGTCACAGTGACCCACTTCCCTACTTTTACCATGCTAAATTGCTTGGCCATCATGACTGTGGTGGAGCTTCTCGAAAGTCAGGTTCATTTTCAACTCAGTCACAGTGACCCGTCCCCTAACTTTTAACATGATAAAGTGCTTGACCATCATGACTGTGGTACAACTTAGGTTGAATACCCTAAGTCAGGTTCATTTTGAACTCAGTCACAGTGACCCGTCCCCTAACTTTTAACATGCTAAAGTGCTTGACAATCATGACTGTGGTAGAGCTTAGGTTGAATACCTTAAGTCAGGTTCATTTTGAACTCAGTCACAGTGACCCGTCGCCTAAGTTTTAACATGCTAGAGTGCTTGACCATCATGACTGTGGTGGAGCTTATGTTCAATACCCTAAGTCAGGTTCATTTTGAACTCAGTCACAATGGCCCACTTCATGACTGTGGTGGAGCTTATGTTCAATACCCTAAGTCAGGTTAATTTTGAAGTCAGTCACAGTGGCCCACTTCCTTACTTGTAACATGCTCAAGTGCTTGGCCACCATTACTGTGGTGGACCTTAGGTTAACACCCTAAGTCAGGTTTATTTTGAACTAAGTCACAGTGACCCACTTCCCTACTTTTACCATGCTAAAGTGCTTTGCCATCATCACTGTGGTGGAAGTTAGGTTGAATACCCTAAGTCAGGTTCATTTTGAACTAAATCACAGTGAACCCACTTCCCTAATTTTACCATGCTAAAGTGCTTGGCCATCATCACTGTGGTGGAGCTTAGGTTGAATACCCTGAGTAAGGTTCATTTTGAACTAAGTCACAGTGACCCATTTCCCTACTTTTACCATGCTAAATTGCTTGGCCATCATGACTGTGGTTGAGCTTAGATTGAATACCCTAAGTGAGGTTAATTTTGAACTCAGTCACAGTGACCCATTTCCTTACTTTTACCATGCTAAAGTGCTTGGCCATCATGACTGTGGTGGAGCTTCTCGAAAGTCAGGTTCATTTTGAACTCAGTCACAGTGACCCGTCCCCTAACTTTTAACATGCTAAAGTGCTTGACCATCATGACTGTGGTGGAGCTTAGGTTCAATACCCTAAGTCAGGTTCATTTTGAACTCAGTCACAGTGACCCGTCGCCTAACTTTTAACATGCTGAAGTGCTTGATCATCATGACTGTGGTGGAGCTTAGGTTGAATACCTTAAGACAGGTTCATTTTGAACTCAGTCACAGTGACCCGTCGCCTAAGTTTTAACATGCTAGAGTGCTTGACCATCATGACTGTGGTGGAGCTTATGTTGAATACCCTAAGTTAGGTTCATTTTGAACTCAGTCACAGTGTCCCACCTTCTTACTTTTAACATGCTGAAGTGCTTGGCCACCATTACTGTGGCGGACCTTACGTTTAACACCCTAAGTCAGGTTTATTTTGAACTAAGCTACAGTGACCCACTTCCCTACTTTTACCATGGTAAAGTGCTTTGCCATCATGACTGTGGTGGAGCTTAGGCTGAATGCCTTAAATCAGGTTTATTTTGAACTAAGTCACAGTGACCCACGTCCCTACTTTTACTATGCTAAAGTGCTTGGCCGTCATGACTGTGATGGACCTTAGGTTTAATACCCTAGGTGAGGTTCATTTTGAACACAGTCACAGTGACCCATTTCCTTACCTTTACCATGCTAAAGTGCTTGGCCATCATGACTGTGGAGGAGCTTCTCAAGTGTCAGGTTCATTTTGAACTCAGTCACAGTGACCCGTCCCCTAACTCTTAACATGCTAAAGTGCTTGACCATCATGACTGTGGTGGAGCTTAGGTTGAATACCCTAAGTCAGGTTCATTTTAAACTCAGTCATAGTGGGCCACATCCTTACTTTCACCATGCTAAAATGCTTGGCCATCATCACTGTGGTGAAGCTTAGGTTGAATACCCTGAGTCAGGTTCATTTTGAACTAAGTCACAGTGACCCACTTCCCTACTTTTACCATGCTAAATTGCTTGGCCATCATGATTGTGGTGGAGCTTAGATTGAATACCCTAAGTGAGGTTAATTTTGAACTCAGTCACAGTGACCCATTTCCTTACCTTTACCATTCTAAAGTGCTTGGCCATCATGACTGTGGTGGAGCTTCTCGAAAGTCAGGTTCATTTTGAACTCAGTCACAGTGACCCGTCCCCTAACTTTTAACATGCTAAAGTGCTTGACCATCATGACTGTGGTGGAGCTTAGGTTGAATACCCTAAGTCAGGTTCATTTTGAACTCAGTCACAGTGACCCGTCGCCTAACTTTTAACATGCTGAAGTGCTTGACCATCATGACTGTGGTGGAGCTTAGGTTGAATACCTTAAGTCAGGTTCATTTTGAACTCAGTCACAGTGACCCGTCGCCTAAGTTTTAACATGCTAGTGTGCTTGACCATTATGACTGTGGTGGAGCTTATGTTGAATACCCTAAGTCAGGTTCATTTTGAACGCAGTCACAGTGACCCGTACCCAAACTTTTAACATGCTAGTGCTTGACCATCATGACTGTGGTGGAGCTTAGGTTGAATACCCTAAGTTAGGTTCATTTTGAGCTCAGTCACAGTGGCCCACCTCTTTACTTTTAACGTACTCAAGTGTTGGTAATTTTGAGGGTCATTTTGGCCACTTGTCCCGATTGGGTCACCACCTCAGCTACAGGTGGAGGGCCACCAGGGCTCTTACGGATCGCACTTAGATACTGCTTAGGCTAAAGGTACAGGCGCCAAAAGCCAGAAATGTGAGGGGGAAAATTACATAAACACAAAAAAATGGCTGGTCGCCACAACCTCGCCCTTGGGTCCAGGTTCCCCACATCTACCTCGCTGTGCCCTGTGGACGACTCTCTCCCTCTGGAGTAAGTTTGGGTCAAATCGGAGACATGACGGTTTTGGGCCTAATCCGTGGGTTGGTAATATTGAGGGTCATTTTGGCCACTTATCCCGATTGGGTCACCACCTCAGCTACAGGTGGAGGGCCATCAGGGCTCTTGAGGATCGCACTTAGATGCTGCTCAGGCTGAAAGTACGGGCGCCACAGGCGGAAATGAGAGGGGGAAATTACACAAACACAAATTTGGCTGGTCGCCACAACCTCGCCCTTGGGTTCAGGTTCCCCACGTCTACCTCACTGTGCCCTGTGGACGACTATCTCCCTCTGGAGTAAGTTTGGGCCAAATCGGAGACATGACGGTTTTTGGCCACTTGAGGGTCATTTTGGCCACTTGTCCTGATTGGGTCATCACCTCAGCTACAGGTGGAGGGCCACCAGGGCTCTTACGGATCGCACTTAGATACTGCTTAGGCTAAAGGTACGGGCGCCAACAGGCGGAAATGAGAGGGGGGAAATTACATAAACACAAACAAATTTGGCTGGTCGCCACAACCTCGCCCTTGGGTCCAGGTTCCCCACGTCTACCTCGCTGTGCCCTGTGGACGACTCTCTCCCTCTGGAGTAAGTTTGGGCCAAATCGGAGACATGACGGTTTATGGCCAAATCCGTGGTAATTTTGAGGGTCATTTTGGCCACTTGTCCCGATTGGGTCTAAGGGCCAAATCGGATCATGACGGTTTATGGCCAAATCCGTGGTAATTTTGAGGGTCATTTTGGCCACTTGTCCCGATTGGGTCACCACCTCAGCTACAGGTCGAGGGTCACCAGGGCTCTTGCGGATCGCACTTAGATGCTGCTCAGGCTAAAAGTACGGGCGCCAACAGGCGGAAATGAGAGAGGAAAATTACACAAACACAAAAAATTTGCTGGTCGCCACGACTTTGTACTTGGGGCCAGTTTCCCATCTCTACCCCAGCGTGCCTTGTGGACGACTCTATGGTGCAAGTTTGGGGTAAATCATGACGATTTTTTTTTTTTTTTTTTTTTTTTTTTTTTTTTGCCAAATTGCAACAACGACTTGTAACTTAAAATAACCACGGACAACCACCAATTACAACCACCAATTAAAACCACTAATCACAATCACCATTTATAAACACAACCTACAACCACCACTTATAACCAAAACTTACCACCACGACATACAACCACCACTTACACGACTTACAACCACCACATACAACCACCATTTTCAACCACGACATATAACCATGACATACAACCACGACTTACAACTACGACCTATAACAACCACTTATCACCACGATAAAACCACAACTTCTATCCACTACTTACAAGCCCCACTTACATCCATGATATACAAGCACGACTTACAACTACTATTTACACCCACGACTTACAACCACGTCTTACAAGCACAACTTACATCCACCACTTACAACAACCAGTTATAACCATCACTTACAACCACCACGTAGAACCACCACTTACAAGCAACACCTACAACCATAACTTCCAACAGCGATTTCCAACCACCACTCCTACAACTTACGACTTACAACCACCACTCTCACGACTTACAATCACCACTCTCACGGCTTACAACCACCACTATCACGACTTACAATCACCACTTACAATCATGACTTACAACCACGACTTACAACTTCGACTTACTACCACCACTTGCAACCACGACTTATTTCAACTTAACAACCATCACTTACAACCACTAATTACAACCACTACTTACAACTTATAACTACAACTTACAACCACGACATACAACCACCATATTAAGTCAACACCAACAACTATGACTTACAACCACCACATACAACACCGACATACAACCAACATATACAACCACGTCCTACAAACATAACTTACAACCACGACTTACAGCTACCACTAATAAGAGCCACCTAAAACCTCAACTTACTACCACAACCTACAACCACCACTTACAACTACGACTACAACCATGACTTAAAACCATGCCCTACAACCACAACTTACAACGACGACTTTTAATCAAGACTTACAACCACCACATACAACCACTACTTACACGACTTAGAACTACTTACAACCACCATTTACAACTAACACTTACAACCTCGACATACAACCACCGCGTACAACTTAAAATTACGATTTCAAAATACCAACTACACGAATTAAAACCACAACTTACAACCGCCACTTACAACCAGCACTTTCAACCACAACTTACAACTACGACTTATTACCAGCCCTTACAACCGCAATATAAAACTACGACTTACAGTCATAACTAACGACCACGACATACATTCACCACTTACAACCACGACTTAAAATCCCAACTTATAGACACCACTTACAACCACCAATTAAAACCACTTACTACCACCCTTTATAACCACCACTTACAACCAACGACCTACCACAACGACTTACAACTACGACATACAACCACAACTAACAACCACATTTAGCCAGCACCTACAACCACGACTTATTACCACCGCATACAACCAAAATTTACAACCACCACTTACAACCACGACTTTCAACCACCACTTACAACCACGACTTCCAAACACCACTTACGACTTAAAATCACAACTTACGACTTACAACCACCACCTGTAACCACAACTTACAACTTCCACTTCAAACGACGACTTATAACCACCAATTACAACCATTACTTACAAAAAACACTTATAAACATATCCTACAACCACGGCTTATCACCACGACTTACAACCACGACATAAAACCACCACTTACAACCACGAGCCACAACTACCACATACAACCACGATATACTAACATTTACAACCACGACTTATATTTATGAATTACCAACACGACTTACAACGACCTACAACCACATTTTAAAACCGCTACTTACAACCACCACTTACAACCATCGCTTACAACCACCACATACAACCACGTCTTACAACCACCACCAAAAACACCATCTACACGACATACAACCACCACCTACAACCACCACTTACAATCACCACCTACAACCACCACTTACAATCACCACCTACAACCACCACTTACAATCTCCACCTACAACCACTACTTACAAACACTTGCGACCACGATTTTCAACTTCCACCCACACAACTTACAACCTCGACTTACAACCACCACCTACAACAACGACATACAACCACTACTTACAACCACGGCATAACACCATGTCATGGGCTTGCTAGGTTTGGCCTAAGTTGATGGAATGTATGTAACTAATTTCGAGTCTAGGGTTAAGTCGAATTCCAGTTCCGGAGCTAGCCCATAACACAGTGGAACGTGTAGAGATTACAGGTAAATTACGGTACGTTCCGATTAGTAGCTCAAATGAGACTGGGATGTAAGCAAGGTTGGTTAATATGGAGGTCTGCACGAAACTAAAATAATCTATATTTATAACAAAAGAAAAATAAAGATTTACTGTTTTTTACATTTACAAACATACACTCACAGTATTCTAAGGAATAACATAAATATACCTTTCTAGTGAAATACACACAACAAATATAAAAAACAAAAGTCCAAGACAATGGTTTACACTAATAAATGCAAAAACAGACGTGGTGAAACGATCAACAGCGTCGAAGGGGAGACCAGGAAGGTGAAGTCCACAGGGCATGTAGTAGATTAGAAAGAGGGTCGGCTCGGGGCCGGTGATCTTTATATAGTTGAGGGGGGCATGGCTTAGCGATTCATGGTCATGGTTCGAAGCTGAACGTATGGCATACGTTGTCATTTGTATGAGCAACGTTGGATGTTGAGACGGCTTCAAAACTTTGATCGTAGCAGGCGGGAGATTTGAAAGTCTCATTCGATTCACGGTTGGCTATAACAACCACCAATTACAGCCACCACATAATCACCACTTCCAACCACTACTTACAACCAGCACTTACAACCACGAGATACAACCGTAACATACAACCACTATTTACAACCACTACTTACAAACACAACTTACATCCACTAATTACAACCACCACATATAACCACAATTTACAACCATCACCTACAACCACAACTTATAACCACCACTTTCACGACTTATAACCACCACTTGTAACCACGGCTTATTACCACGCTTTACAACAACTTACAACTTCAACTTAAAACCCACTTACAACCACCACTTATAACCACAACGTACAACCACCACGTGCAACCACAACTTACCACCACGAATTATAACCAACATAAAACCACCACTTATAACCACCACTTACAACCACCATATACAGGCAGCACCTACAACCACGACTTAAAACTACCACCTAAAACACCGACATACAACTACCATTTACGACCACAACTTACAACCACGGCTTATCACAATGACTTACAACCACGACTTACACCCACGACCTACATCCACCACTTAAAACCACAAATTACAACCACGACTTACAACCACAACTAAAAACGACGATTTCTAACCACCACTCACACCACTTACAACCACTATTTATAACCACCACTTACATCCACCACTTATAACCACCATTCACCACTAATTACAACCACGACTTACAACCACACGCAGACAAAAGATACATCCCTAGAGGCAACAGAAAATCACACAACCCCAACTTCACACCAGAAGTCCAAGGCCTCATCAGACAACGAGACACACTTAAACACAATACCCCCACACCTATCCCTCAAAACATGGCAGACCAAATACAAACACTAAACACTGTGATTGCCAATAAAATACACGAACAAAAACACAAAATTGGCAAAACTTTATCAATACACTTGATCACAAAACAAACACCAGCAAATTGTACAAAACACTCAACAGCATTACACTATCCAACAGTAACACAACACGCTCTCACGCAGCAATAATCACAACAATAGACAATCTACCCTCAAACAGACAACAAGCAAACACACTCATAAATCATTTTGCACAGACAAGCCATCTCACTTCTCACCCTGACGACCGACGCACTATTCGACGTAAGAAAGACTTTCCCACAGACTCAGACTATACACCCTTCATAGACAGTCAGACAAAACACATAATACATAATCTCAAGCACTCATCTGCCTGTGGCCCTGATAACATAAGTAACATCCACCTAAAACACATTGTCATGGTTGTAATTCGTGTAATTGGTGGTTGTAGGTGGTGGTTGAAAGTGGTTATAATTGGTGATTGTATATGGTGGTTATAATTGGTGGTTGTAAGTCGTGGTTGTAAGTAGTGTAAGTGGTGTTGGTACTAACACCAGTACTAGTATTACTTGTACTC
The DNA here is from genome assembly GCF_046742065.1 of Oratosquilla oratoria. Classification (NCBI taxonomy): domain Eukaryota; kingdom Metazoa; phylum Arthropoda; class Malacostraca; order Stomatopoda; family Squillidae; genus Oratosquilla; species Oratosquilla oratoria. The sequence continues at coordinate 16,792,050 of NC_134788.1, read as the reverse complement.
CTACTGTTAGTACTACAACTATTATCAATACCAGTACTACTATTAGCACCACTACTACAATACTAATAACACTACCATAATAATAATTGTACTAATAGTACTAATTCTAGTACTAGTACTACTACCACTAACAGTAGTAGTTGTACCACTACTAACACCAATAATATCACTAGTAGTAGTAGCACTGTTAATACCAGTACTAATATTAGCCCTACTAGTAGTACAATTAGTACTACTACTACTTCTATTACTAATAATAGCACTATTACTACTAGTTGTACAAGTAGTACTAGTCCAAACACTAGTACTACTATTAGTACTACTACTACGAGTAATAAATAGGTCTACTACTAGTGCCACTAGTACTTCTAGTACTAGTGGCACTATTACTACTATTAGTACTACTACTGTATACGTCACCATATCCATGGTGAACAATACCACACTCACCTCACCCGACTCCTTGGCGCCAGTCCACATCCGTTCAATTGCTGTGTAGACATTTTAACAGCTCAGCACTTTGACGTCCGACCGACCACCACTGGCGCGCAACACACATGCGAACGCACACAGGGATGCCATCAAACGACACACACATAACACACGGAAACACACATATTAACAGCCACCCCCTGGATATATATATATATATATATATATATATATATTATAACTTGTGCAAGAATTATATTAGATAACAGTTTGTAACCCCAGAATAATACTGTTGCTACATGCTTATGGTGTCACGTACAACAATTAAATATGATAAGTGAGTATAGGACCTCACCAAAGTCCTGACCTCATCACTTCCGGGGAACAAAAAGTCCGTGGTTGTCTCGAAGAGAGATAGTCGGTGATAGACGCTCGTGCTGTTACAATGTGTACATAGTTATTACAAAAACTTGTATTTAACAATTTACAAAGACTTGTGTTTAACTAATAAAGACAGAAAACCAAAGTGCGGTTTATAACCCCAAGGGGATATACGAGTGAGTAACTTAGTGATTGGAGATTACCAGTAGGACATGCAGGCCTCTGAATAGAACCGTCGTGCTCAACCAATCAACAGAGCAGATAAACTACCTGTAATAGATAGGTCTTCTACTAGTGCCACTAGTACTTCTAGTAATAGTGGCACTATTACTACTATTAGTGTTACAACTAGTACTAATAGTACTACTAGAGCTACTACTATTAGTATTACTACTAGTACTACTAGTAATACTAGTAATACTGGTAACACTATTACTACTAGTGGTACACTACTAGTACTTCTAATGATAATTTTACTAGTATTAGTACTACTAGTACCAATACTACTACGAAAACTACTTGTACTAGAACTACTACTAGAACCACTAGTAATACTACTATTACAATAATACTAGTACAACCCGTACTAGTACTGCTATTAGTCATTCAAGTAGTAGTACTTCTACTTCTATTACCGTATTTTTCGGACTATAACCCGCACCGTTATATGACCCGCACCCCCTTACACCTTAGTGCAAATCCACACAAGACCCGCACCGCTGTATGACCCGCAGTCATATGGCGTGCGCGGCAGTGTAGATCCGACGATGTATACTACCCATGCATGGGTGGCCACAGGCACAGCTCACGGTGGTTGTTGTTACGGCCGGCCGTTGACGTGGTGATCAAAGTAATTTCAAAGCTGAGGCTTTCTAAATTTTCTGTCTCATCAATGCTTATGTGATTTATAAAAAAATATATATGTTTTCCGATATTAACAGGTTTCTTGGTGATATCTTGCTTTTCAGGATTCATCACAATTTGGTTTCTGAAGCTGCCACTAGATGTAGTGGTAGCTTCGATGAAAGAGGGGTGATCCCGAAAATGTGCAACTGATCTTACGATGCCTTTGGGATGGGTCGAAGACGCGGCATTGCGATTCATGATCATGATACTAGTATTCCTCCAGTCCTATTTATTTCTGATTGTGATGAAGATGAAGAATAACCAACAAATTAATTTCAATATATTTTATTGCACTTATATATATATATATATATATATATATATATATATATATATATATTACAAAGAACCCTAAAGGTCAGATATCAACAGATATACCATTCGCTAAAAATCATCATATTGCTCGAAAAAGTACTTTTTAAAAGCATACAAATAAAGTTTTTACCTATTACAGAAGAATTTATTCAGAAAATTCACTTTTAATTGCGCCTCGCATACCACTTTTCCGAAGTCTAGTTATTCAGAATAACAATATTGTTTGTTTGGCAACTGTGACGTCACGAACGCGGAATTCCCCGAACCTTCCGAAGCGCACGACGCAGTGAAATGAAGACGCAGTGAAATGAAGACAAAACTGTTTTTTTGCCAAATTTGATAAGATGGAGATGGTGGAATTATATAGAATACTGTCAGTATGTTTTTTTTATGTACATTAAACTGTAAATACAAAAAGTTACTGAAGTCTTGATATCTGACCTTTAAAGGTCAGAAATCAAGACTACAATAACTTTTTGTATTTACAGTTTAATTTACATAGAAAAACATACTGACAGTATTCTATATAATTCCACCATCTACATCTTATCAAATTTGGCAAAAATCAGTTTTGTCTTCATTTCATTGCGTCGTCTGCTATTCGAAACATTCCGCCCGTGCGCTTCGGGAAAGGTTCGGGGAATTCCACATTTGTGACGTAACAGTTGCCACACAAACAATATTGTTATTCTGAATATCTAGACTTCGGAAAAGTGGTATGCGAGGCGCAATTAAAAATGAATTTTCTGAATAAATTCTTCTGTAATAGGTAAAAACTTTATTTGTATGCTTTTAAAAAGTACTTTTTCGATGATTTTTAGTGAATGGTATATCTGTTGATATCTGACCTTTAATAAATTTGTGTAAATAATGCCATAAAACCCTGTTTGATTGTTTACCAGTAATTAATCAATTGGTTTATAAATGCCATACAGACACTGGTAATTAATTTTTAAACCAAACAATTTCCAATGGTTAGTTTTCAATAGAATAGAACAATAATAGAGCACATTACTGAACTGTTATGAACAGAGTCAATGGAGCACATCGTTATTACAAAAAAAAATAGTGATCACAGACGACAGTCAATGTTTATGAAGGCGTATCATCGCTCACGAAGCCATCGAATTCCTCATCCTCTGTATCGTCATGGAAGAGGTTGTGGTATAAATCGGCCAATTCTAATGCAGTGACCTCATCCGTTTCCATTTCGATTTCGGATTCGTCCGATTCCTTTTCCGAGTCGTAGCATGCATCGAACATTGCAGAATGGCACGTTTCTGATTTACGGAAACCGTTCTGAATAGTCGATTCTTTAATTTTCTTCCATGCTTGAACGACCCACATGTAATGCACAAATTTAGCATTAAGGAATCAGGTACAGTTTGTAATTTGTAATTGCGAAAATGGCCGCCCGCTTGTTTTTGTTTGATCGCGACACAAGAGCATGTAAAGCGGGTAAGACAAATCCTACCTTCTCTTTGTCGTTTGTCTCGATCGTACGCGCTGTATTATGACTTTAATCAACTTTCATACGACGAATCCGGTCGGTACCCCCCGCAAATCCCCGATCCGAGAGGGCACCCAGCTAAACTAATCGTTCATTTTTTTTTTCACTGCGTAAGAGGGCAATTTCTAACCAGAATCCACAGATGACCCGCACCTTTATATCACCCGCACCCCCGAAATTTGGCCCTTTTCTGAGGCAAAAAGCCGCGGGTCATACACCGAAAAATACGGTACTAATACTATTACTATTACTACTAGTTGTTCTAGTAGTACTAGTCCAAACACTAGTACTACTAGTAATAATAAGTCTACTACTAGTGCCACTAGCACTTATAGTACTAATAGTACTACTGGTGCTAATAATAATAGTAATACTATTACCAGTAGTACATTACTAGTACTAGTACTAATAATTTTACTAGTATTAGTACTACTAGTACCAATACTACTACTACTACTACTACTACTACTACTATTACTACTACTACTACGAAAACTACTAGTACTACTAGAACCACTAGTACTACTACTACTACGATAACAATACTACTAGTACTACTATATTACTACTTGTACTTCTTATAGTACTAATAATACAATTAGTATTATTATTGCTTGTAGTACTAGTACTACTAGTAGTAATATTACTACTGGTAGTACTAGTACTGTTACTACTAGTACTAATATTAGTCCTACTAGTACTAATATTAGTACTATTACTACCAGTACTAATGATACTCGTAGTACTATTAGTACTACGACTAGTCATAAAAATACTACTACACGTAGTACTAATACTGTTACTACTAGTACTACTACAATTAGTTTTACAAGTATTAATACTTTATTTTACTTTTACTGATACTCCTAGTGGTATTAGTACTACTACTACTAGTCATAAAACTAGTACTCGTATTTCTACTAGTACTACTGGTAGTGCCACTAGTACTTCTAGTACTAGAACTACCAGTAGTACTACCATTGCTAGTAGTACTAATATTACTAGTACTAGTACTTCTACTACCACTAGTACTACTACTAGTACTAATAGTCCTAAAAGTAGTATTACTACTTCAAGTATTACTACTACAAAAATGCTGAATCATATGTGGATACATTTGCCGAACTGATCTGAGAAGAAGGTTTAAGTGCAGAGCAGGTGTATAATGCCAATGAGACTGCACTGTACTGGCATTGTATGCTTCACAAAACCTTGAAACATAAAGATGAGGAAAACCTGGAAGGGTTTAAAGAGCCAAAAGACCGAGTGACAGAGTTGGCATGTTCAAATGCAGCTGGCACTCATCGCTGCAAACCATTGGTAATCGAGAAGAGCCAGAATCCACAAGCACTAAAGGGTGTACAGGTTTTGCCAGTTCACTATTGGGCAAACAAGTGGCCCTGGATGACACAAAAAATTATACTAGAGTGGTTTGTTCCTGAGGCACAGGCTCATTGTACAAAAGCAAGCTTGACACCACACTGCAAGATTCTTCTCATGCTGGACAACTGCCCTAGGCACCCTTCTGCTGACCAGATAATGAAAGACAACGTTTTTGTCACTTACCTCCCCCCTAACTGTACTGCCCTCACTCAGCCTCAGGATAAGGGAATCTTGAGGTCTCTGAAAAGGAAATACTGTCACATATTCATGAGGAAAATGCTGATGGGTGTGCATGAAATGAAGTCATTGGAGGAATTCCATAAAGAATTCAACATGAAAAATGTTCTGTATCGTATTGCCAGTGCCTGGGATGCTGTTGAGTCCATGCTACAGAACTGTTGGAACAAGCTGTGGCCTGGGATGATGTTTATGGAATGCCCCTTTGCACAAACTGATGCTGACTTCACTGGTTTCTGTGCATCCGAGGCAAAGCAGATTGTTGGGGAGATTATGGAGGAGTGGCTTGATGCAGATGACGATGCTCCTGTTGCCCACCAGTTATCTTCAGTGGAAATAGTGAGAATGGTTACAATACCAGAGTTCCAGAATGAGTAGAGTGAGGAGAGTGATGATGAGAATGATGACCCCCACTGAGAAGATCTCCCTCAACAGGATCATTGAGCTGATGGAACAATTAATCACTGCTCTAGAGCAGTGCTCTTTCATTACAGAACAGCAAATAATGCAGATGTATAACATACAGGCCTGTTTGATTAAGTAGAAGCTATAATACTTGAAGCAAACAAAGATCCAGGACCTTTTTAAGAAAATGTGTGACAAGACTACTTCATACATTCAGCCTTTACCAGGCCCTTCATCTGCTCCAGACATTGAGCCAATCCCTGGGCCATCTTCTGCTCCAGACAATGTGCCTGTCATGAGCAGTACTCCAGTCAGTTCTACCCCACCAGAGACCCCAGACACCAGACACCACTGAGGCTGCTGATAGTTCTGAAGCCAGTCAAGACATTAGCCTTGCAGCCCAGTCCTCCATGTAAATAATCATCTTTGGGAGTGAAAGAAGCCAGCAGAACAATATAAGTGCAGTTAAAAAAAAAAAATCCCTAAACTTTTCCTGCTTTTTCTTATTACCTGTATTTCTGTACTGGTATTTAAAAATAATGGATTTAACAGCAAAATTGTTTTAACGGCATTTCCAAAGTCCCAAGGCTGCCATTAAATCGGGACTCAACCTGTATACAAGTATACCAAAAAGCCCTTTCTCCTTTATAAGGAGGCAACAGTTATTATTTGGACAGGAATTATGCCAGTACTTTTCCAAACTGTTGACTTATTATGTTTCTAATAGCTGAAGAATGCTGTGAATACTACTATGACCTCTGTAATAAGATTTTACAAATGGTAACTTCATACTTTGCCTGTTTTTTTCTGAATGGCATAAGAAAATGTCAATACAATATATACTGTTTTTTATCACACTGTAATGTTTGACAGAAAAATAAAAGAATGATATTGTTTACAAAAGATATAATCTTAATTACATATACATAACTGTTCAATAAGTATGTTTCCATGCTAAATGTGTCAATATAAACCAAAGAAAGAATAATAAAATATTGAGTTTATACATCCAAAGACTCTCTTCCCTT
>NC_134788.1:16740453-16780453 GCF_046742065.1 Oratosquilla oratoria | reverse complement strand
CCCCTATCCTCCACTCTCAACTTACCTTTCACCAAAAAATTATCTGATATTCCACCACTCTCTCCCTTAAGAATATGGACATCCAGAACTCTTCTCCTGGATACCATCTTATAGTCCAGTGGTTCTTAACCTGGGGTACAAAACCTTGAACCTGGGGGTACAAGACACAATAGCCAGTGCATGGTACTGTATATTTACAATGAGAAAGCAAAGCAAGGTTTGTATCACTATCCTTTTCATGTTTGCATTTATTTATATTGGATGGGGTACAAGAAATTTTTCTGAAATATCAAGGGGTATGGCCATTGAAAAAGGTTACGAACCACTGTTACAGCCCATCAATCCTTATCAACCATTCTTCCATCCACCACCCTCTCCCAAGTGTACTTAATTCTTGACTTTTTTCTTTAACCACTTCAGCATGATGACACCTACATAGGCGTCATGAGGTGCAAGTGGGTACATGAGGATGCTGGCGTCAGCATCTTGATTATATATATTTTTGTAGGTGTACATGAGCTACCCCCAGATTTTGTGAACCGGTTTGATCACATTTTCTGTGCTTATCATTACTCAGAGTAAAAGAGAACAAATAATAGAGTAGTGACTTTACATTTTACAATGTGAGCAGTGTGATGCATCATATATATGGCAGCCAATGCTGCACATGAGAGTTTGATTTGTACTGAAGTGGTTAACACTGTGTTAGCTATCATCAACTACCTAAACACATCTCTACCACTGACTCTCCACTATGATATTTAACTGGCACTCCACACTTCCCAGCCACTCCATCTATTGGTTCATCCCCTACTCTAGCATTGAGATCTTCCAATACTATTACAGTGACATTCCTCTCAAAACTCACTTAGCACTTATTTAAAAATCTCCAAAAAGCATTCCCTTTCCTCTACACTCTTCTCACTACCAGGCCCATATGTGCTTACAAAGACCCATATTTCCCTTTCCAATTTCACCTTCATCCACATTAACCTTGAAGAAAACTCCTTCTACTCCACCACATGCTTATCCATCTCCTCACTAGTAGAACCACCTCTTCTCTTCCTCATCCTCTTCTCACTCCCAAGTCTCCCCACTACACTCCCAAACTCAAAATCACCCCTCCTTTTCAACTTAATTTCACTTAATGCCAACACATCCATCTTCTTTCTCACAAACATACTGCCTATTTCTTCCTTTTTACTCTCATCTGTACCCCACCCATGCACGTTAAGACCCAAACCTTATGGTTCTGATTGCAAGACTCCTCCCAGAACCTCTTATGCCTTGACTTCTTGTCAGAATGTACCACATAGGGTTACAGAGAGCAGGATGCCTAGTCCCACTGCTCTATCCTGTTTAAGTCACTTTTATGACCTGAGTGGGACTCTGTGGCAGTATTTTTTCTTCCCCCTACCATAGGGGACAGAGGTGAAAATGGAAATATATATTCAAAGAAGTGGTACAGGACAGTATTAACCTCTTCAGTACGGGCCAAAATCTCGCAGGCAGCATTAGCTGCCAGACATACGATGTGTCGTAATAATACTCACATCATAAAATATAGTCACCGCTTATATCGATCGTTCTCTCTTTCACCCGTGAATTTTGATAACCATAGAAAATGTGATGAAGACAGTTTAGAGAGTATGTCATTACGCAGGGGCAACTACAATAAATATAATCAAGACGCCGATATGGCAGCCTCGCGTATCCACTTGCTCCTCATGCCGCCTACGTATGCTGCACCGTATGGGGGACAGCATAACAGAGGGACAGTCACATTACAATAAAGTAGATTCTTTCTCTATGAATAGAGATTACCTCTAACAAAGACAAAATTATGTGTAGCTCTACATAAGAACATAAGAACATAAGAACATAGGAATAAAGGAGACTGCAAGAGACCATAAGGCCTACACTATGCAGCTCCGCATCCATCACCACCTGTCATCCCCATCCATAAAGTTGTCTAATTATTTTTTAAAACAACTGATAGTTTCAGCACTTACTACATGGTTACTAAGTTTATTCCATTCATCAACCACCTTATTAGTAAAACAATTCTTGCCTATTTCCTTCTTAAATCTAAATTTGTCCAGTTTAAACCCATTACTGCGAGTCCTGCCCTGTTGTTTTATTATGATGACCTTGTTTGCATTATCCTTGTTATAACCTTTGATCCACTTGAACACTTCTATTAGATCACCCCGCACTCTGCGTCTTTCCAGAGAGTGTAAGTTAAGGTGCCTAAGCCTCTCTTCGTAAGGCAAATTTCTGAGTTCATGCATCATTTTGGTCATTCTTCTCTGTACTGATTCTAGTGAATTTATGTCCATTCTGTAGGACGGAGACCAAAACTATACCACATAGTCAAGGATGGGTCTAACTATCACTAGAGTTTAATAATTACCTCTGCACTTCTATTCGTTACCGTCCTAGCAATGAAACCTAATGCACTGTTAGCTTTATTTCTGGCGCTAATGCACTGCTTCCTGTCATCTAAGGATCCCTTATATTCACTCCTTCCACCGCCTTCCACACCTTTTTTACTAATCTTTCTTCACTCATTCTTTACATGTGTCCAAACCATCCCAATACTCTTTCATCAACCCTATTTCCCAACTCCCTTTCCACTCCTGTTCTCCTCCTCACCTCCTCATTTCTCACTCTATCTAGCCAAGTAACCCCTATCATACTTCTCAGGCATTTCATCTCAAACACATTCAAACTCCTTCTCTCTTCCTCTCTTATGTTCCATGTTTCTGCCCCATACAGTACTGTCAGCACAATCACTCCTTCATATAACCTCCTCTTAGCATCCATTCCCAGATGTCTATTTCTCATTACACTTTTTAATCCATCAAGGCATTTACTCACTTCTCTCAATCTACATTCTACCTCCACCCCACTCCTCCCTTTCCTGCCACATTTGTACCCAAATATCTAAAACAATCCACTTCCTCCAGTCTCTCCCTTAATGCTCACTTCCAGCCAGCTGTCACTCTCTCCCCTTGTACATCTCATCACCTTACTTTTGCCCACATTTATCTTCAGCTTCCTTCTTTCACACACCTCAAACTCTATCACTAACTTCCTCAATCCCTCCTCCGATCCTGCAACAAGTGCAGTGTCATCAGCAAACAACAACTGGCTTATTTCTCACTTTTCTCCATTTTCTTTAAGCATCTCCAATTCCTGACCCACTACCCTTGCATTCACCTCTCGCACCACCCCATCCATGTATAGATTGAACAGCCAGGGCGACATAACACATCCCTGAAGAAGTCCCACCTTTACCTCAAACCATTCACTCTCTACATTTCTAATCCTAACACAAGTTCTACTAATCTTGTAAAAACTCTTGACTGCTCTTAACAGCTTTCCTCCTATCCCATATATCTGCAGTACCTCTCACAGTGCTTTCCTGTCTACTCTGTCATAAGCCTTTTCCAAATCCATAAAAGCCCAAAAAACATCCTTACCTTTTCCTATAGCTTTCTCACATATCTGTCTTATGACAAAAATCTGATCTACACAACCCCTACCTGTCCTAAACCCACACTGTTCCTCACCAATTACTCCCTCTGTTCCTCTCCTAATCCTCTCAATCAAGACCCTCCCATAAGCCTTCCCAAATACACTCAACAAGCTGATCCCTCTGAAACTACTACATTCACACTTGTTCCCCTTTTCCTTGTAAAGCAGAACAATACAGGCACTCCTCCAGTCCTCTCTTAAACAAACATTAAATAACCTCACCAGCCAGTCCACCATAACTGTACCTCCTTTCTTTAGACACTCTGCATGGCATCCATCCAACCCAGGTGCCTTACCTGCTTTCATCATCTTAACAGCTGCTTTCACTTCATCTTTCCCTATTTCTCCTCCATTTTCCTCACTCATCACTCTCATTTTCTTAGCGCTTCCCACTGCAACTACCTTTCCCTCCCTATCCTCCTTCACATTTAGCAACTCCCTAAAATACTCTGCCCATCTTCCTCTCACTGCCTTCTCTTTCATTATCATCTCTCCATCTGCACCTTTTACTTTTTCTTCTCTACTTGATTCAGCACCTCTTCCTCTTTTAATTTCTTTCCAAAACATCTTTATATTACTTTAAAAAAAATTCTGTCATTATCATACCCCATTTCACATCTGCTCTCCTCTTTGCTTCCTTTCTCTTATGCTTTACTTCCCTTCTCTTTACTTTGTACCTCTCACACAATTCCCTCATCCTAATTTGTAGCCAATATATGAAAGCCTGCTTCTTCTCTTCTACACCCTTCTTTGCTTCCTCATCCCACCACTCACTACCCTTCCTTCTATTTCCTCCCACCCTCCTTGTTCCACACACCATCTTTGCACACCTTATGACTCCCTCCTTGAACCATCCCCATTCCTCCTCCACTCCTAGTTCTACTCTATCCTTCACTATCTCCCACTCCTCTCTCAGCTTCTTCTTATACAAAGGATTACAAAGGGGGAGCATGCCGACAGGAGACCTTTTGGTCCATATCTAGGTCGGAGGCAAAAAAAATCATAATAATAATAAATTAATAAATAAAATTATAATAATGTACATAACAAATAGAATACATAAATAAATGCATAGGTATAGTTAAATAATAAACAAACAGGTAAATAGTAAATAATAATAAAATGACATATAACTAATAATATATGAGAATCAAACAGACAAATGATAACAAAACAAAAACAAATAATATAAAATAAATTATAATCATTACAGCATCTTGCTTAGGTGTTTATCTAAATGATTCTTAAAGCTTCGAACTGAACCACATTGCACTACCTGTGCAGGAAGTTTATTCCATTCATTAACTACATGGTTGGCAAAGTTTTTCCAAATTGAATCTATTTCCGGACAGTTTGAGACCATTGTTTCTTGCCTGATTCTCATTCAATGTGAAAATTTTGTCACTCTTGATGTCAATTCCCTTTAGAATTTTAAAGACCTGTATCAAGTCACCTCATTCTCCTTTTCTTTCTCATTTAAGCAGTTCACTCTAAGTACCTCCCTACCTTCTGCCCTTTTCCTCTTTCTCCACTCTCAATTTACCTTCCACCAGAAAATTATCTGATATTCCCCGACTCTCTCCCCTTAGAAAATGTACATCCTTAACTCTTCCCATACTCCTGGTCACCACTGTATAGTCCATTAACACTCAATCTGCCACCCTTCCATCCACAACCCTCTCCCATGTGTACTTATGCTTGACTTTCTTCCTAAACACTGTATTTGCTATCATCAACTCTCTTTCAAGACACATCTCCACCATCAATTCTCCACTACGATTTTTACCTGGAGCTCCATACTTCCCAATCACTCTGTCTATTGGTTCATTTCCTACCCTAGCATTAAGGTCTCCCAATACAACTACATTGACAACATGTAAACAAAATAGTTGAAGAAACTTACAATTAATAAGATCAATGAAAGTGGCCTTTGACTACATGGATGAGGAAATGGTGAAGAAAATACTAGTTACACTGATAAGACCAAAATTAGAATATGCAGCATCACTATGGTCACCCAGCACAATAAAAAACATAAAGAAACTAGAAAGAATTCAAAGAGCATTGACAAAGATGGCACCAACATTTAGCAAGTTGACATACGAACAAAGATTGGACAAACTAAACTTACTAACTCCGGAGAAAAGAAGAGATAGAGGCAATTTGATAACTATCTACAGAATTATGAAAGGGATGGATGACCTACTTAAATGGGACAGAAGAAATACAGGAGGACATGAGAAGAAACTTAAGAAGGACAGTTACAGAAGAGATTTGAAAAAGAACAGCTTTCCACACAGAGTAATAGATACATGGAATAAATTGAAAGAGAAAACAGTGAGTGCTAAAACTATACATGATATTAAGAAAGAACTGGATGTGGAAAGATACAACTGTGGGTCACTATGAGCATGGCTCTTCTCCCGCAAAATACAACTAGGTAAAATACATACGAAACACCCTCTCCCCCTATTTAGGTTGTTAAGTCAAGAAAAGCCACACATAACACAGGCAAGGAGCAGGAACAGACAGAGGTGAAGTTGCTTATTTTGCCATACATAGTACTTGTGCTGCTCTTGGTGATACACCAGGTTTGAATAACTTTTTCATAGTGTTTTTCATATCACTAAATCATATGCTCTTGTAGTGAAATTTGTCCTATGTTTTCCACTTTTATATGTTGAGTACTTCCTGTATACATGTCCAAAGGGACTGATGACAGGTACTGCTAATGGTGGTCCTGTAAAATTGACAGCACATAGAATTATCTTCCTGCTGCCCATTTTCTGAACCCATGAGGGGCTGGAGGGTCTCCAGGCTGTGCCCAAGATCTCTGCCAGTTTCAGCTGTATTTCCTCCACCTTTTCACATAAAGAGAGCTAACAACTGGTGACTTCTCCCCTCTTACTTCTTTCAGTTGGTGATATGAAAAGTCCCAAACTAAAACAACAATGACAATATTCCAAAGTTTCTTCTCAGAGAGATCTATAGGAGAGCCCAAGTGCTGCTGCCAGCCACTGTGGGGTTTAGGGTTTCCAGTCAGTGAAACTTGAGACAACAATAATTATTACCTTTATTGCATCTCCACAGAAATGAAACTGTTTCATTACTTACCTTACCGTCAGCTTTACCAAGAACTGACTGCAAGAAGAAATCTGGTGGTGCAAAAGCATCTACAAGAGCTACAGCTTCAGGTAGCAATTGCTCACATAGTCTCTTCACATGGTGGTGGACTGATGTCACAAAGTTTCCATCTGATATAAGTCCTCCTTACAAAACAAGAAAAAGTAGAATATATAAAAATTATGTCCTATAAGGTGTCTGCACATGACCCCTGCAGTATGGCAGGAAGCACTGCATTTGAGTGTATTTACCTAGTTGTGTTATACATGAAAGGAGCAATGCTTATTGGGTCCTCTTATTCTCTAATTTTCTAACATACCTAGACTCAAATTAATGTATGGTTCCAACATAATCTATATCTCTAATTTCCAATTACCATATTTACATTTGAACTCATGTATTATTAGGCTATTCCACATATTTATACATCTATATGGAAAACTGTACTTCTTCACATACTTTTGACATGTGGTCTTTCTTAATTTACTTCCATGACCTCTTAAACCCCTCCCATCTTCAATCAGATCTCTTCTATCAATGCAATCTATCCCATTTAGTGACCTGAACACTGTAATCATGTCACCTCTTTCTATTCGATCTTTCAAAGTTGGTTTGCCCTTTGTATTCTTTCAATCTTGCTTATATCCTTCACTCTGTGTGGGGACCATACTACTGATGCATATTCCAATCTTGGACATATCAGGATTTCGATGAGTTTTTTCATCATCTCTTCATCCATATAATGGAACGCCACTTTAATCTTCTGCAGTAGTCCATATGTCTCTCCCACAATCCTGCTGATATGTCTGTCAGGTGACAGGTTGTCTTTTATCAACACTCCCAAGTCTTTCTCCTCATTTGCTTTTGTAATGTGTTCGCTTCCCAAGGAATAGTTTAAGGATGGCCTTTTGCTGCTATTGCCCATTTCCAGTACTTTGCATTTTTTGGTATTGAACTTCATTTCCCATTCTTGGCTCGTGCAAAAATAGTATCTAGATATTTTTGCAATATTCAACCATCCTCCTTATTTTTCACTCTTCTCATGAGTTTTGCATCATCTGCAAAGATGTTGGCATAGCTTGTTGTTTCTTCTATCATGATGATGTCATAAACAGAGACAAGAAACATTATTGGTGCAAACATTGAACCTTGTGCTACTCCACTCATTACTACTCTCCAGCTTGACATCTTGTCCTTTACTACTGTCTTCATATATCTTTCTTTCAAAAAGTCCTTAATACATTCTAATAGTTTGCCTCTCAGTCCTCCAAGATGCTCCAATTTCCACATAAGTCGACTGTGAGGTACTTTATTAAATGCCTTCTCTAGGTCCAGGTACATGCAGTCCACCCACCCCTCTCTCTTTTACAGTATATCAATCACTCAAGTAAAAGCTTAAAAGGTTCAATACACATGACCTTCCAGATCTGAAGCCAAATGACTGATTGTCTGTCTGTCAGAATGTTCATTTTTTCAAGATATTTGGTTCATTGATCTTTCAGAATCCTTTCACATAATTTCACTATTGTGCTGGCTAGTGTTTCTTCATTTCCACCTTTGTGAATTGGCACAACATTTGCCCTTTTCCAATCAAGAAGCACAATGCCTTCTTGTTCACTAGTTGTTGTATTTTACCTAGTTGTATTATATGGGATCAGAGCTATGCTCGTAGTGACCCATCCTCAGTGGCGGTTCTTCCTATGGGAGGTATGGGCGGTGGCACTTGGGAGGGGGCGGCATTGCCCCCTTCCAAATGCAGATCAAACCATGAGTGCCTGAGTCTATCTATACCGAATGTATAAAAGTCCCATAAAAGGAGAGAGAGAGAGAGAGAGAGAGAGAGAGAGAGACGGACTTTGACGCGTACGATACTAGTAACGAAGAGAGAGAGAGAGAGGGGGTGGGGCTTTAACGCGTACAATACTCATAACACAGTAAATTCGCAAATGATTTACTTTTATTCTGTAGTAGCAATAAATATTTCAATAAAAAGTTGTTTTGTGAAAGTTTTGGTCATCTTTAACTTCTTATTTACATTGTGGAGGGGGAGAAGCCAAGCATTTTATGTGCATTGTGGAAGGGGGGCTCTGAAGGTGAGGTTCGCCCAGGGCGCCATGTAGGCTAAGTCCACCACTGCCCATCCTGTATCTTTCAGCATCAAATTTGTTCTTAAATTCTTGTATAGTATTTGCACACACTGTTGCCTCATCCAATTTATTCCAGATATCCACCACTCTGTGTGGAAAACTATTTTTTCAGATCTCTTTTATAACTATCCTTTTTGATTTTCTTTTCATGTCCTCTTGTTTTTCTCTTGTCCCACTTTAATAAATCATCTCTATATAGGACTTCCATCCCTTTCATAATTCTGTAAATAATCTGTAGATCTCCTCTTTCTCTTCTTTGTTCCAGGGTTGGTAGTTCCAATTTGGACAATCTTTGTTCGTATGTCAATTTGGAGAGTATTGGTGCCCTCTTTGTCATTGCTCTTTGTATTCTTTCTAATTTCTTTATATTTTTTTAGTGCTGGGTGTCCATAGCATACTCCAATCTTGGTTTTATCAGTGTAACTAATATTTTCTTTACCAATTCCTCATCCAAGTAATCAAAAGCCACTTTCATTGACCTTAGTAAACTGAAGGTTTCTCCAACTATTTTGTTGATATGCTTGTCTGGTGACATGTCTTTGCTGATAATTACTCCTAAGTCTCTTTCTGAGCTTATTTTTTTTACTTCCTCTGTACCAATTTTGTATTACCCCAATATTCTATTTTTACTTTTTCCAAACTCCATTATACTACATTTCTTGATGTTGAAGTTCATTTCCCACATTGATTCCATTCCTAGACTTTATTCAGGTCTTTCTGTAGTGATTCACAATCTTCCTCTGTACTTACTGTATTTTCTGGCGTATAGTGTTCGACTTTTTTCCGTTGGAAGGGCCTAAAAATGGGGGGTGCGCGTTATCCGGTGGTGCGCATTATCTACGGCCTACGATAACAATTCTGCGGCTGTGTGTGTCATTTTTTTCACAACAACGTGACGATGTTGGCCGTCACAAAGTCGGGACGGCACACTTCTCCGTGACGTTCCGTGAGAACAAGAAGAACAGCCATGGTGACATGAAAGAATACTCCAGCATGGGCTATATAAATATTTGGTATAGGTAGGTATCTATCGAATCTTATTTTTCATGTTTAAATAGGCCTAAACACCATGAAACATGATCAATATTCATGATATTTGCCCATGTTCACAGCATCCTAGTTTGAATTTTTATGTTGGCTTTGTTGCTTCACTTTAGGTATGGTACAAATTCCATTGCGGCCGTTCATAAACTCATGTCAAACACCTGACTACAACACCCTCTTTCGGGAGTTATATTAACTAAACGTCACCTCGATGAGAGACTGTCCTATTTCACCACTGTCATTTCAGGTTCAAAGCTAAAATGAAACAGTCTGTAGTTTGTTTCAGTATTAAATAAAAAATGGTAAAGACGAATTATTTCCTCAAGATATAAAATGAACATTTTCTGTAAAAATCCCGAAAATTTTCTGTATATTTTACTTTCAATAAACTTTTTTTTTTAGATCATATCCCCTACAAACTATTTAAGCTACAAAGTAATAAGGGACCAACGCACAACATGAGTCATATACCGGTACATGTAGTTCCGACTTTTTCTTAGTTGTGTCCTGATTGATGCCTAAACTGACACTTAATTTAGTGACAAATCAACAGATTTCCCAGTGATGGCTCTAGCCAATGAAAAATACTAATCCATGTAACCTCGTTCACATGATACTAAGTGATTAATTGCCGTTATTTCATTGGTTTGTTTTTACTAACATTAATTATCGTAGTCTATGCAAATATTTAGGATCCGTAAAACAGCACTGGTACCAACATCATGAACGTTGGCCGTTTTAGCTCACCCAGAATATGCTAGATCAGGGCCGAGATTGATAGTTCTATTGCCAATCTAGCCTACACTAAACACCCTCTTGCAAGAGTTTGTTAAACTAAACGTCACTTTAGTAAAGACAGTTATCAACCGAAACATAGTTTGTTGCTGCATGGCGATAAAAACTTGTAAACGGTGATAAAAACTTGTAAGATGAATTATTCCCTCAGGATATTAAATTACATTTTTTTTAAATCTGAAATTTTTCATGTATATTTTGTATTCAATAAACTTTTCATGGCTCAAATTTCCCACAAAACAATGGACCAACGCAAGCAGGAGTCGCATACATGCAGTTCACGCCACCAGTGACTTTTCCTGGCATGCGCGCTATACGTCGGTGCGCGCTATCTGTGTACTGAGATAACGAAGTGCATGGGTGCTTATTATAACCCGATGCGCATTTTAAGCCGGAAAATACGGTACTTTCTTTAGTAGTTTTGCATCATCTGCAAAGAAGTTCATATAACATTTCACACCTTCATCCATGTCATTTATATATATGGCAAACATAATCAGAGCCAATACCAAACCTTGTGGAACTCCACTTATCATTACTTCCCAGGTCGAGTATTTGTCTCTAAGTACTACCCTCATTTTTCTCCAGGTCAAGAAATCTTCCATCCATTCCAATAATTTTTCTTGAATACCACCTACTGATTCAATTTTTCTTAATAGCTTTTTTGTGGTACTTTATCAAATGCTTTTTGTAGATCTAGAAAAGCACAATCCACCCATCCATCCCTTTCTTGTATTATTTCTATCAGACTCAATTAGAAGCAAATCAAGGTAGTGGCATATGTATTTACCTAGTTATACCTAGTTGTATTTTATGGGAAGAGAGCTATGTTCGTTGTGACCCGCTTTTGTATCTTTCAATATCCATGTGTGTGTGTATTTACCAAGTTGTATTTTATGGGAAGAGAGCATCCAGACTGATCTTAAATTCTTGTATAGTTTTTGCACTCACTGTTTCTTCAATCAGTTTGTTCCAGATATCTATCACTGTGTATGGGAAGCTATTCTTTTTCAGATCTCTCCTGTAACTATCTTTTTTAAGTTTCTTTTTGTGTCCTCTTGTTTTTCTTCTATCCCACTTTAGTAAGTCATCTCTATCAAGGACTTCCATTCCTTTCATAATTCTGTAGATGGTTAGCAGGGTCTCCTCTTTCTCTTCTTTGTTTCAGGGTTGGTAGTTCAAGTTTGTCCAATCTTTGTTCATATGTCAATTTGGAGAGTGTTGGTGCCATGCTTGTCATTGCTCTTTGAATTCTTTGTAATTTCTTTATGTTCTTTTTAGTACTAGGTATCCAGTGTCACAACATACTCCAATTTTGGTCTTATCAATATAACTAATATTTTCTTTGCCAATTATTCATCCATGTAGTCAAAGGCCACTTTCATTGATATTGATAGATTGAAAGTTTCTCTGACTAATTTTTTGATAAGTTTGTCTGGTGCCATGTCATTGCTGATAGTTACTCCTAGGTTCCTTTCCGAGTTGACTTTTTTAATTTCCTTTGTGCCAATTTTGTATTGTCCTAATATTTAGCTTTTGCTTTTTCTAAATTCTATTATATTACATTTCTTGATGTTGAAATTCACTTCACTCTTCTGACTCCATTTCCAGATTTTGTCCAGGTCTTCTTGTAATGATTTGCAATTTTCCTCTGTACTTACTCTTTAGTAGTTTCACATCATATGCAAAGAAGTTCATATAACATTCGACACCTTCATCCATGTCATTTATAAATATGGCAAACATTATCAGAGCCAATACAGAGCCTTGTGGGACTCCACTTATCATTTCTTCTCAATCTGAGTTCTTGTCTCTGAGTACCACCCCATTCAAGAAACTTTCATCCATTCCAATAGCTTTCCTTGTATTCCACCAAGTTTCAATTTTTCTTAGTAGCTTTTTGTGTGGTACTTTGTCAAATGCCTTTTGTAAATCTAAGAAGGCACAATCTGCCCATCCGTCCCTTTCTTAAATTATTTCTACTAGCCTCGAGTAAAAGCATAATAAGTTTGTGGCTCGTGATCTTCCAAGTCTAAATCCAAATTGCTATTGTACTTGTAAGGGAGACCAGCCTATAGTTGGTTGGATTTTCTTTGTATATTGGTACAATATTTGCATTTTTCCAATCTTATGGCCTTTTTCCTTCTTTGAGTGAGAAATAAATTATCTTGTGTATTTTGTCCGTTAGTTCATCTGTACATTATTTCAATATCCAATTTGCAATTCCTTCTGGCCCGTGTGACTTTCTGACATCTAGGTTTTTTATTTGTTCCCTTATTTCTTTGTGTCACTGTTATTTCTTTCACTGCGGGGGATCTTTCTGTCCTTCCTCCCAATTGTGAACACAGATTTAAAATGTTTGATAATAATTTCAGCCATTTCTACATCTTCTATATATTCTTTATTTCCTTTGCACAATTTCATTTTTTCATGTTTGTCTTTTAGTTTGTCATTTACATATCTGTAGAATAGTTTAGGTTGGTCCTTGCATTTTTCTGTTATGTCATTTTCATAGTTTCTTTTTTCTTACCTGCATATTTTTACATATTCATTTCTTAGTTTGATGTATGCTTGCCATCTGGTCATTTTTTTGTCTTTTTTCCAGGCTTTGTCTCTTTTATCTTTAGCTTCACTACACTTTTTGTTATACCAACGCTTTATGTAAACCCCTTTTTTGTTTCTTCTTTGGTACGCATTTATCTATTCCCTCCTTGTATTTTTCTTTTAACATGTTCCACTTCTCTTCCACCTTTGTTTCTTCATACAAATTTTTTTTCCAGTTTGCATTTTTTATTTTTTTTCCAAGTTTTTCAAAGTCCATTTTGTTGTACATTAGTCTTACTTTTCTATGTTTCTCATTTCTTCTCACATCATTTTGTTCTTTTAGTTCAAACTCTATTAGTATGTGGTCACTCTTCCCAATTGGTGTCTTGTCTTCCCTTTTGTCCACAATTTTACCCATTGAGTCAAGGTGTATTCAATGGTCATATCCAGTAGAATATTTCCTCAAAGTTCCTCTCCACCTTTTACCGTCATTTCTTCCCAATATATTATCTTTGAATTAAAGTCACCCATAATTACTATTTTTCCTCCTTTCAGTAACTCAATTAATGCATTCTTTGTGTTTTTCAGTATTTTGGAATGATCACTATCAGTTCAAGCCTGTGTTTTTCGGGGCACATATGCTACTATAAATTTTCTATTTTTCATATTTCTGTTTTCTATTTTAATCACAATAAATTCCACTTTATTTTTTCCTTCTGTTACCTTTGTCACATTCAAACCTTTTTAAGTCAAAAACATGATTCCTCCACCTTATTTTTCCATTCTATTTTTTGCCCAATGGTTGTATAGACCTTGTCCCACAGTATCTGATGAAGTGGACCTTTTAATTTTGTCTCCACAATTCCCATTATGTCTGGTTTCTCTATCAACAGAGAGGCATTTAATTTTAGTCCAGAAATTATACCATCTATGTTTGTATATGTTTTTTTTTTTTTTTTTTTTTTTTTTTTTTATGTACCATTTCTCAGCCTCAGGTCCAGTACTCTAAAAAAAAACTCATTCTTTTCAGTCTCCATTCTTCTCTTGCATTTTTTTTTTATTGCTTTATTTCTAAGTGGCTTTTCTTTTTCTATTTTCTCATTGCTCATTTCCTTTTTTATCCATACATTTTTACACATACATATACCAAGGCTTTTTCCCCCTTACAAGGGAGGTAGCCAAAAAGAGAAAGGCATAAAATCATTTCCACCCATTCCATCCCTGAATATACTCCACACCCCTCCACCCTCCCTCTTATCTGAGCACCTCCTGGATGACGGGTCATCCCTGCACCTTGTCCACTGCCCTGGGTCAGAAGCAGTGTCGCAAGACACAGCACATCCATAGCAAGGCTGCTTCATTAAATCGGCGACCCCCCCTCTCTGTCCCCCCATTGCATAAAAGGAGAGGACGGGGAGAAATCCCTTCGGGCTGTGTCAAATTTTGCTCACACATACTACCTCACCCCCCATCCCCCCGCCCATTCCACCTCATACAATCACATCATCCATATACAACCATTCTCCATTCACCCGTCTTCTGTCCTCTCCCGTCCTTCCTCAACAGACATTCCCCTCTTCCCCAAAGCCCCCTTCACCCCATCCATCCACCTCATCCTAGGATGTCCCCTCATGTTCACTCCCTCCACATCTGCCTTCCATACCTCTTTTACTAGTCTTTCTTCACTCATTCTTTCCATGTGTCCAAACCATCCTAAAATTCTTTCATCAACCCTATCTCCCAGCTCGTTTTCCACACCTGTTCTCTTCCTCACCTCCTCATTTCTCATTCTATCTAGCCTAGTAACCCCCATCATACTTCTCAGACACCTCATCTCAAACACATTCAAACTCCTTCTCTCTTCTTCTCTTATGTTCCATGTTTCTGCCCCATACAGTGCTGTTGGCACAATCACTCCTTCATACAGTTTCCTCTTAGCATCCATTCCCAAATGTCTATTCCTCATTACACTCTTTAATCCACCAAGGCATTTACTCGCTTCTCTCAATCTACATTCTACCTCCACCTTCACTCCACCTTTTCCTGCCACATTTGCACCCAAGTATCTAAAACTATCCACTTCCTCCAGTCACTCTCCCTTAATGCTCACTTCCAGTCTACTGCCACTTTCATCCCTTGTACATCTCTTCATACTTTTACCTACATTTATCTTTAGCTTTCTTCTATCACATACTCTCCCAAACTCTGTCACCAACTTCCTCAATCCCTCCTCCAATCCTGCCACAAGCGCAGTGTCGTCCGCAAACAACAGCTGGCTCACCTCCCACTTTTCTCCATTTTCTTTAACCATCTCCAATCCCTTGCCCACTACCCTTGCATTTACCTCTCGCACCACCCCATCCATGCATAAGTTGAACAGCCAGGGCGACATAACACATCCTTGATGAAGTCCCACCTTTACCTCAAACCACTCACTCTCTCCATTTCTAATCCTGACATAAGCTCTACTACTCTCATAAAAACTCTTGACAGCTCCCAAAAGCTTTCCTCCTATCCCGTATATCTGCATAACCTCCCACAGTGCCTTTCTGTCTACCCTATCATAAGCCTTTTCCAGATCCATAAAAGCCCAAAAAACATCCTTCCCCTTTCCTATAGCTTTCTCACATATCTGTCTTACCACAAAGATCTGATCTACACAACCTCTACCTGTCCTAAATCCACACTGTTCCTCACCAATTACTCCTTCTGCACCTCTCCTAATCCTCTCAATCAAGATCCTCCCATAAGCCTTCCCAACTACACTTAACCCCTTCCATACGATGCCGCCTACGTAGGCGGTATGGGGAGAAAGTGGATACATGAGGCTGCCATATCGGCGTCTTGATTATATCTATTGTAGTTGTCCCTGCATAACTGACATACTCTACAAACTGGCTTCACCACATTTTCTATGGTTATCAAAATTCACGGGTGAAAGAGAGAACGATCGATATAAGCGGTGACTATTTTTTATGATGCGAGTATTATTACGCAACATCATACGTCTGGCAGCTAATGCTGCCCGCAAGATTTTGGCCCGGAGTGAAGTGGTTAACAAGCTAATCCCTCTGAAACTACTACATTCACACTTGTCCCCTTTTCCCTTGTAAAGAGGAACTATACAGGCACTCCTCCAGTCCTGCACTCTACCCTCTCTCCAGCAAACATTAAATAACCTCACCAGCCAGTCCATCATCACTGTACCTCCCTTTTTCATACATTCTGCAAGGCATCCATCCAGACCAGGTGCTTTACCTGCTTTCATCATCTTAACAACTGCCTTCACTTCATCCTTCCTTATTTCTCCTCCATTCTCCTCACTCATCACTCATTTTCTCTGCATTTCCCAGTGCAGCTATCTTTCCCTCCCTATCCTCCTTCACATTTAACAACTCCCTAAAATATTCTGCCCATCTTCCCCTTACTGCCTTCTCTTCCATTATCATCTCTCCATCTGCACCTTTTACCTTTTCTTCTCTACTTGATTCGCCTCCTCTTCCTCTCTTAATTTCTTTCCAAAACATCTTTTTATTACTTTCAAAATTTTCTGTCATACTCTTACCCCATTTCACATCTGCTCTCCTCTTTGCATCCTTTACCTTTGCTTTACTTCTCTTTTCTTTTCTTTGTACCTCTCATATGACTCCCTCGTCCTATTTTGTAACCAATCTGTGAAAGCTCGCTTCTTCTCTTCTACAACCTTCCTTGTTTCCTCATCCCACCATTCACTACTCTTTCTTCTATTTCCCCCTGTCCTTGTTCCACACACCATCCTTGCACACTTTATGACTCCCTCCTTGAACCATCCCCATTCCTCCTCCATACCCAGCTCTACTCTATCCTTTACTCCCTCCCACTCCACCTTCAGCTTCTTTCCGTACTCCTTCTCCTTTTCCTTTTCATTCAAAGAGATCACTCTAAGAACCTCCCTACCTTTTGTCCCTTTCCTCTTTCTCCATCTATCCTCCACTCTCAACTTACCTTACACCAGAAAATGATCTGATATTCCCCCACCCTCTCCCCTTAGCACATGTACATCCTTAACTCTTCCTATCATAATCCTATTTACCACTACATAATCCATTAGCGCTTTATCCTACCACCCTTCCCTCCACCACCCTCTCCCATGTGTACTTATGCTTTACTTTCTTCCGAAACACTGTATTTGCTATCATCAGCTCTCTTTCTAGACACATTTCCACCATCAACTCTCCACTACGATTCTTTCCTGGAACTCCACATTTCCCAACCACTCCATCGATTGGAACATTTCCTACCCTAGCATTAAGGTCTCCCAGTACTATTACATTGACATTTCTCCCTAAATCCTCTATGCACTCATTTAAATCTATCCAAAAGGCCTCCCTTTCTTCTACACTCTTCTCACTGCCAGGCCCATATGCACTTACAAAGACCCACATCTCCTTTCCCAGTTTCACCTTCATCCACATTATCCTTGAGGAAACCTCCTTCCACTCCAATACCCGTTTACCTATCTCTTCACTTACTAGAATAGCCACCCCTTCCCTCCCTCGCCCTCTCTTCACTCCTGATAACCTCCCACTTATAATTTTCACTATTTGCTAGCTTTGCTGCTTTTGATAGTACTTGTTCAGCTATCATTTGAGTCCTTAGTTTGATTTCTAGAGGCCTATATTGTTTTTCTCTATATTTTTAGTCTATATAGGTTTTCTCTATGGGTTTTTGTAAGTGCATATGAGTGTAGAAGAAAGGGAGGCTTTTTGGATAGATTTAAATGAGTGCATAGAGGGATTAGGGAGAAATGTCAATGTAATAGTACTGGGAGACCTTAATGCTAGGGTAGGAAATGATCCAATTGATAGAGTGGTTGGGAGATGTGGAGTTCCAGGAAAGAATCATAGTGGAGAGTTGATGGTGGAGAGGTGTCTAGAGAGTTGATGGTGGAGATGTGTCTAGAAAGAGAGTTGATGATAGCAAATACAGTGTTTTGGAAGAAAGTCAAGCATAAGTACACATGGGAGAGGGTGGTGGAGGGAAGGGTGGTAGATAGAGCATTAATGGATTATGTAGTGGTAGATAGGAGTATGATAGGAAGAGTTAAGGATGTACATGTGCTAAGGGGAGAGGGTGGGGGAATATCAGATTATTTTTTGGTGGAAGGTAAGTTGAGAGTGGAGGATAGATGGAGAAAGAGGAAAGGGACAAAAGGTAGGGAGGTGCTTAGAGTGAACTCTTTAAAGGAAAAGGAAAAGGAGAAGGAGTACAAGAAGAAGCTGAGGGAGGAGTGGGAGGGCGTGAAGGATAGAGTAGAGCTAGGAGTGGAGGAATGGGGATGGTTCAAGGAGGGAGTCACAAAGTGTGCAAAGATGGTGTGTGGAACAAGAAGGACAGGAGGAAATAGAAAGATGGGTAGTGAATGGTGGGATGAGGAAACAAAAAAGGTTGTAGAAGAGAAGAAGCGAGCTTTCACAGATTGGTTACAAAATAGGACGAGGGAGTCATATGAGAGGTACAAAGAAAAGAAAAGAGAAGTAAAGCAAAAGGTAAAGGAGACAAAGAGGAGAGCAGATGTGAAATGGGGTAAGTGTATGACAGAAAATTTTGGAAGTAATAAAAAGATGTTTTGGAAAGAAATTAAGAGAGGGAGAGGAGGCAAATCAAGTAGAGAAGAAAAGGTAAAAGGTGCAGATGGAGAGATGATAATGGAAGAGAAGGCAGTAAGGGAAGATGGACAGAATATTTTAGGGAGTTGCTAAATGTGAAGGAGGATGGGGAGGGAAAGATAGCTGCAGTGGGAAGTGCTAAGAAAATGAGAGTGATGAGTGAGGAAAATGGAGGAGAAATAAGGAAGGATGAAGTGAAGGCAGTTGTTAAGATGATGAAAGCAGGTAAAGCACCTGGTCTGGATGGATGCCATGCAGAGTGTCTAAAAAAAAGGGGGTACAGTGATGGTGGAGGCTGGTGAGGTTATTTAATGTTTGCTGGAGAGAGGGCAGAGTGCTGGAGGACTGGAGGAGTGCCTGTATAGTTCCACTTTACAAGGGAAAAGGGGACAAGTGTGAATGTAGTAGTTTCAGAGGGATTAGCTTGGTGTAGTTGGGAAGGCTTATGGGAGGATCTTGATTGAAAGGATTAGGAGAGGAACAGTGGCAGTAATTGGTGAGGAACAGTGTGGATTTAGGACAGGTAGAGGTTGTGTAGATCAGATTTTTGTGGTAAGACAAATATGTGAGAAAGCTATAGAAAAGGGGAAGGATGTTTTTTGGGCTTTTATGGATCTGGAAAAGACTTATGATAGGGTAGACAGAAAGGCACTGTGGGAGGTTTTGCGGATATATGGGATAGGAGGAAAGCTTCTAGGAGCTGTCAAGAGTTTTTATGAGAGTAGTAGAGCTTGTGTCAGGATTAGAAATGGAGAGAGTGAGTGGTTCGAGGTATAGGTGGGACTTCGTCAAGGATGCGTTATGTCACCCTGGCTGTTCAACTTGTACATGGATGGAGTAGTGCGAGAGGTAAATGCAAGGGTAGTGGGTCAGGGATTGGAGATGGTTAAAGAAAATGGAGAAAAGTGGGAGGTGAGCCAGCTGTTGTTTGCGGACGACACTGCGTTTGTGGCAGGATCAGAGGAGGGATTGAGGAAGTTGGTGACAGAGTTTGGGAGAGTGTGTGATAGAAGAAAGCTGAAGATAAATGTGGGTAAAAGTAAGAAGATGAGATGTTCAAGGGGTGAAAGTGGCAGTAGACTGGAAGTGAGCATTAAGGGAGAGTGACTGGAGGAAGTGGATAGTTTTAGATACTTGGGTGCAAATGTGGCAGGAAAAGGCGGAGTGGAGATGGAGGTAGAATGTAAATTGAGAGAAGCAAGTAAATGCCTTTGTGGATTAAAAAGTGTAATGAGGAATAGACATTTGGGAATGGATGCTAAGAGGAAACTGTGTGAAGGAGTGATTGTGCCAACAGCACTGTATGGGGCAGAAACATGGAACATAAGAGAAGAAGAGAGAAGGAGTTTGAATGTGTTTGAGATGAGGTGTCTGAGAAGTATGATGGGGGTTACTAGGCTAGATAGAATGAGAAATGAGAAGGTGAGGAGGAGAACAGGAGTGGAAAGGGAGTTGGGAGATAGGGTTGATGAAAGAGTATTAGGATGGTTTGGACACATGGAAAGAATGAGTGAAGAAAGACTAGTAAAAGAGGTATGGAAGGCAGATGTGGAGGGAGTGAACATGAGGGGACATCCTAGGATGAGGTGGATGGATGGGGTGAAGGGGGCTTTGGGGAAGAGGGGAATGTCTGTTGAGGAAGGACGGGAGAGGACAGAAGATAGGGGTGAATGGAGAATGGTTGTATATGGATGATGTGATGCATGAGTTGGAGTGGGCGGGGGGATGGGGGGTGAGGTAGTATGTGTAAGAAAAATTTGACACAGCCCGAAGGGATTTCTTCCCGTCTTCTCCTTTTATACATGGGGGGACAGAGGGGGGGGGTCGCCGATTTAATGAAGCGGCCTTG
The DNA here is from genome assembly GCF_046742065.1 of Oratosquilla oratoria. NCBI lineage: Eukaryota > Metazoa > Arthropoda > Malacostraca > Stomatopoda > Squillidae > Oratosquilla > Oratosquilla oratoria. Next base: position 16,759,763 of record NC_134788.1, on the reverse strand, counting down.
CTGTGGATGTGCTGTGTCTTGCGACACTGCTTCTGACCCAGGGCAGTGAACAAGGTGCAGGGATGACCCGTCATCCAGGAGGTGCTCAGATAAGAGGGAGGGTGGAGGGGTGTGGAGTGTATTCAGGGATGTAATGGGTGGAAATGATTTTATGCCTTTCCCTTTTTGGCTACCTCCCTTGTAAGGGGGAAAAAGCTTGGGTATATGTATGTATTAACCCATTCTATGCACCTCCTTGATGTCTTCTTTTTCCCTTTGATATTTGTATACATTATGCTTTTCTTTAATACCATAAACTACAATGCACTTTTTTTATCCACTGTGATTCTCTGACAATATTGTTTATTTGTTTATCAGAAGATAAGTTGTTTGAGATAAACTCCCAGATCTTTTTCAGATCCCACTTTCTTTACCTCCTTATTTCCAATTTTATATTGTCCTGATATTCTATTTTTACTTTTTCCAAACTCCATTATGCTACACTTCTTAATGTTGAAGTCCACTTCCCATTTCTGACTCCACTTCCAAACCTTATTCAGGTCTTCCTGTAGTGATTCGCAATCCATTTTAGTTTTTACTTTCCTCAACAATTTAGCGTCACCTGCAAAGAAGCTCATGTAACACTGGACATCATCCATGTCATTCACATAAATAGCAAACATATAAGGAGCCAATACAGATCCTTGTGGAACTCCACTAATCACCTTCCAACCTGAATATTTTTCTCTGAGTACTACTCTCATCTTTCTACCATTCAAGAAGTCTTCCATCCAGTTTAGCATGTTGCCTTGTATCCCTCTTATATTTTCCAATTCTTTAAATAATTTTTTGTGGTACCTTGTCAAAAAAAAATTGTAAGTCCAAGAAAGCCCAATCAGCCCACCCATCCCTTTCTTGTATTATATCTATTAGTCTTGAGTAAAAACAGATTAAATTTGTGGTACATGATCTTCCCTGTCTGAACCCAAATTATCTTGGGTTTATATAATTTTCTTCCATTTTCTCACAAATTTTGGCTATAATGCTTGTGAGTGAGACCGGTCTATAGTTAGTTGGTTCTTCCTTGTTTCCTCCTTTATATATAGGTACAATGTTGGCTTTTTCCAGTATTTCAGTCTTTTTCCTTTTTTAAGTGAGCAACTTACTATGTTATATATTTTGTCCATTAGTTCTTCTTTGCATTCTTTTAGAATCCAATTTGCAATTCCATCTGGGCCATGCGATTTCCTAACATCAAGGTTTGTTCAATGTTCCATTATTTCTTTTTGTGTTATTATTATTTCGCCCATGGGAGAAGAATTGCACTTCACTTCCTTCACCCAAATACTGTACCTTCTCTCTAGTGCGGTGGTTCTTAACCCCTGGGTCGCCAAGCCATTTTATTGGGTCGCTAAGGGTTTGCAGAAAATTATTATTTTTCCACTATAAATTTATTATAATTATATACTGTAATAATTAAAATACATGATGCCTAGTTTTAGGATTCTAAGCAGACCATGATTAAATAAAAAATAAATAAAACCCACTTTTAAAAGCATAACCATATTACTTATAAAGACAATTCGTATATCTATGTAGGCTTGGGTCGCGATGCTTGATTTGTGCAAAATTTTGGGTCGCTGCCAAAAAAGGTTAAGAACCACTGCTCTAGTGAGACCAACTTGAAGTGATTATTCATGACTTTGGCCATTTCTAGCTCTTCTGTGTATTCTGTATTTAATTGGTGTACTTTCACCATTTCCTGTTTATCTTTAAGTTTACTATTCACATATCTACAGCATAGTTTGGGCTGCTCTTGGCATTTTTCTATAACATCTTTTTCATAGTTCCTTTTTTCCTCTCTTCACACTTTTACATACTTATTTCCATAGTTTATATATATATTTGCCATTTTCCAGGTTTTTTATCTTTTCTCCATATTTTCCAAGCTGTCTCTTCTATCTTTTGCCTCACTGCAACTTCTGTTGAACCAGCATTTAATGTACACTCTCTCTTGTTTCTGTCTTGGTACATGCCTATTCACTCCTTCAATATAATTATCCAACAAGATCTCCCATTTCTCTTCCACTTTTGTCTCTTCCATGTAGAAATTTTCCAAATTTGCATTTTGAAAGAATTTCTTTAATTTTCCAAAGTCTGTTTTGTTGTACATCAATCTTCCTTTCCTATACTTTTCATTTCTCTCCATATATATTTCTTCCTTTAGTTCAGTCTCTATAAGTATATGGTCACTCTTTCCAAGTGGTGTCTTGTATTCAATTTTATCCACAATTTCAGGTTCTGTTGTAAATATTAAATCCAGTCTCAATGGTTCCTCATTACTTCTGTATCTGGTGTTTTCATTGACCCACTGTATCACTGTATATTCCATGGTCATGTCCAGTAATACATTGTCCCTCAAGTCTTCTCTGCCTTTCACTGTCATTTCCTCCCAACAATTTTTTTTACAGTTGAAGTCCCCCATGATTACCAGGTTACATCTGCCCATTAGTATCTCATTTATTGAATACCTTGTATCTTCTAGCATTTTCATATGCTTGTTCTCTTTCCAAGAGCTCATTTTTGGGGGCACATAAATCACCACAAACTTTCTACTTTTCATGTCCCTGTCTTCGACTTTTATCATGATCAGTTCTACATTGCTTTTACCCTCCATAATCTTTGTCACATTCAAGTTTTTCTTGGCCAAGAACATGATTCCTCTTCCCTGTTTCTCATTTCTGTTTTTAATCCAGTAATTGTATAACCCATGTCCAACATTAATGGGTGGTATTGAACCCCTTAATTTCCTCTCCACAACTCCCATTATGTCTGTTTTTTCTTCTAACAGGTAATCATTAAGTTCATTCAGTCCTGAAATTTATCCGTCAAAGTTATTATAGGGCACTTTTAATTTTTTCCTTTCTCCATTTTTTTTTTTTTTTTTTTTTTGCTTTGCCCATTCTGATGTACCATTTTCTCAGTCTCATGTATGTGCGTGTGCATGTGTATTTACCTAGTTGTATCTTACGGGAAAGGGAGCTATGTTTGTGGTGTCCCATCTCTGTATCTCACATCTAATTTGCTCTTAAATTCTTCTATTGCTTTTGCACACACTATTGTTTCAACTAGTATGTTCCATACATCCACCACTCAGTAGGGAAAACTGATCTTTTTCAGGTCTTTTCTATAACTGTCATTTTTGAGCTTCGCAATTTACTAAGTACTTTTATACAAACATATACCAAAGGCTTTTTTCCATCTTGTAAGGGAGAAAGCCAAACGACTTTTATACCTCTCACAATTCTGTAGATGTTCAACAAGTCACCTCTTTCTCTTCTTTGTTCCTGAGTCGGTAATTCTAGTTTTGACAATCTGTCTTCATATGACAGTTTAGATAGTGTTGATGCCATCTTCATAGTTGCTCTCTGGATTCTCTCAATTTTCCTTATATTCTTTTAAGTACTGGGTGACCATAGTGTCGCTGCATACTCCAATCTTGGCCTTATCAGTGTGACTAGTATTTTCTTTGCCATTTCTTCATCCAAGTAAAAGCCACTTTTATTGATCTTAGCAAGTTATAAATTTTGCCAATAATTTTGCTTATATGATTGCAGGGGACATATCCTTTGGGATGATTAATCCCAGGTCTTTTTCAGATTCCACTTTTTTTACTTCCTTTTCACCAATTTTATATTGTCTTGATTTTTTTTTTTTTTTTTCAAATTCCATTATGCTACATTTCTTAATGTTGAAGTCCACTTCCCACTTCCGACTCCATTCCCAAACCCTGTTCAGATCTTTCTGCAGTGAGTCACAGTCTGTTTCAGTACTCACAATCTTTAAGTTTTGCATCATCTGCAAAGAAGCTCATGTAACATTTCACACCCTCATCCATGTCATTCACATAAATAGCAAACATTATTGGTGCCAATACTGATCCTTATGGAATGACACTAATCACCTCTTCCCAAATAGAACTCTTATCTCTGAGCACTACCCTACTTTTCTTCCATGCAAAAAGTCCTCCATCTGTTTCAGTTGTTTACCTTGTAGCCCTCCTATGGTTTCCAGTTTTCTTAATAGTTTTTTGTGGGGGACTTTATCAAAACCTTTATGTAAATTTGGGAAAGCACAATCAGCTCATCTGTCCCTTTCCTGTATTATATCTAGTAGTCTTGAGTAAACACAAATCAAATTTGTGGTACATGATCTTCCCTGTCTAAATTTGAATTGTCTCTAATTTAGTATATTGTTCTCATCCAGATGTTTTATCCATGTACTCTTTATAACTTTTTCAAAAATTTTAGCTAACGTGCTTGTAAGGGAAACCAGTCTGTAATTTGTTGGGTATTCCTTATTTCCTCCTTTATAACTGATACAATATCAGAATTTTTCAATCTTCTAGTATTTTCCTTCTCTGAGTGAGCAACTTATTATGTTATATATTTTGTCTATTAGTTCTTCTTTACATTAAAAATATCCAGTTTCCTATTCCATCTGGGCTGTGTGATTTCCTGACATCAAGGTTCATTATTTGGTCCATTATTTCTTTTTGTGCTACTATTATTTCCCTCATTGGGGGGGGGGGGTGATTTCATTTCTCTCTTTCATCCTGATGTACATTTTCTCTAGTAAAAACTGACTTGAAGGGTTTGCTCATAACTTCAGCCATTTCTGTGTCTTCTGTGTATTCTATATTCCCTTGGCATAGTTTCACTATTTCCTGTTTGTTTTTTAGTTTACCACTTACATATCTATAGAATAGTTTTGGCTGATCCTTATATCTTTATATTATGTCTTTTTCATAGTTTCTTTTTTCTTCCCTGCATATTTTTACATATTCATTCCTTTGATTAATATATATTTGCCACTATCTAGGTTTTTGTCTTTTCTTCATCTTTTCCAAGTTTTATCCCTTCTATCACTTCACTGCACCTTCTGTTAAACCAGTGTTTAATATACACCTTTTCCTGGTTTTTTTTTGGAACATATTTATCCACTCCTTTATAGATTTTCATCAGAATCATCCATTTTTCTTCCACTTGTGTTTCTTCATTGTAGAATTTTTCCCAGCTTGCTTTAAGAAAAAATTTCCTAAGTTTCTCAAAGTCCATTTTACTATACATCAGTCTTCCTTTTCTGTGTTTCTCATTTCTCTCCATATATATTTCCTCCTTTAGTTCTAACTCAAGTAGTATATGGTCACTCTTCGCAATTGGTGTCTTGTACTCAATTTTGTCCACAATTTCAGATTCTGACATAAATAATAAATATAGTCTCGATGGTTCTTCATTATTTCTAAACCTAGTGTTTTTACCCATTGTGTCATTGCATGTTCTATAATAATGTCAAGTAATACATTTCCCCATTGATCCTCTCCACCTTTCACTGTTATCTCTTCCCAACAGATTTCTTTGCAGTTAAAACCTCCCATAAGAACTGCATTACTTCCATGCTTCAGCATTTCATTTAATGAAAGTCTTGTATTGTCTAACATTTTTAAGTAATCTCACTCCAAGACCCCAATTTTGGGGGCACATAAATCACTGCAAAATTTCTGCTTTTCATGTCATTATTTTCAACTCTTATTGAGATCATTTCCACCCTGTTCTCCCCATATGTAACTTTCGTTACATTTAAGTTTTTCTTAAACAGGAACATGACTCCTCCACCCTGTTTCTCCTCTATTTCTAAGCCAGTGATTACATAATCCATGTCCAACACTGGTAATAGTAGACCCCTTAATTTTGTCCCCAAAATTCCCATTATGTCTGTTTTTCTTCTGACAGGTGAACATTTAGTTTGTCTAATCCTGAGATTAATCCATCTACATTGGTATAAGCTAGTTTTAATTTTCTACTCCCTCCATCTCATTCTCTGAACTTTTTTTTTTCCTTGAATATAAAAAGAATTCAGTCTCATGTAACACTAATAGAATTCCATTTTCTCAGTCTCCATTCTTTTCTCATTTTTTTTCTATAGCTTTGCTTCTTAGTGTCTTATCTCTTTCTCTTTCCTCATCATTCATGTCTCTTTTATCCATATACTTTTGTAGTGTTCGCTTCTTGCTAATTTTTCAGTTATTTTGTTAAAATTTCTTCCACTCCCATTTGTGACCTTAATTTGATCTTTAGGGGTAGATTTTTTCCTTCTGCATATCTATATTCACCCATTCTGTGTACTTCCTCTATTTCCTTTTATATTTCTTGCTCTTCATCTTGTACTACTGTGTATTTACCTAGTTGTACCTAGTTATATCTTACGGGAAGGGGAGCTATGCTCGTGGTGTCCTGTCTTCATATCTCATTTTATCTAAACTGTTTTTAAATTCATGTATTGTTTTTGCACACACTACTTTCTCATCTAACTTGTTCCAAATGTCTATTACTCTGTGAGGAAAGCTGTTCTTTTTCAGATCTCTTCTATAGCTGTCTTTCTTGATTTTCTTTCCATGTCTTGTATTTCTATCATCCCATTTTATTAGATCCTCTCTATCAATAGTTTCTATGCCTTTCATGATTCTATAGTTATCAAATCTCCTCTCTCTCTTCTTTGCTCTAATGTCTGTAGTTCAAGTTTGGCTAGTCTCTCTTCATATGATAGTTTTGAGAGTGTTGGTGCCAGTTTTGTAATTGCTCTTTGTATTCTTTCAAGTTTTATTATACATTTTTTTTGTACTTGGTGACCACATCATTGCTGCATATTCCAATCTTGGTCTTATCAAAGTGATTAGTATTTTCTTCACCATTTCTTCATCCAGGTATGTAAATGCCACTTTGATAGTTTTTATTATATTATAAGTTTCTCCAAAAATCTTATTTATATGTTTCTCAGGTGACATATTACACAGGGGAACACTTTTTCAGTAACTTTGAGTTGCATTGGATATTTTAACGGATTTTGAAAGAGTTTTAGGCGCTGATTTCAAATCTGAAATTAGTTTTTCTCTACAAGCTCTAGTTTGTATGCAATTTGAGGTTAATGAAATTGTACATATGTGAACTTGCGTAAACCATGTATAAGCATTTTAACGTCCATATATATAGATAGCTTCTAATATTTTGATCATTCTTCTTTTGTTTCAGTTCAAACATGGCTTCCAGAATGAGAACTCATTGCAGAAACAAGCCTGATGCCTTCTGCTACATATGTGGATGCTACACACTCAATCGTCAGAGACGTAACATATCCTCGTTCGTCAAGCGTGCCTACAAGGCATATTTTGAAGTTCATCTTGGTGATCAAGACAAGCAATGGGCTCCTCATGTTGTGTGCCACAATTGTGAGGAAATGCTTCGAGACTGGACCAAAGGAAAACGCAAAGGTCTGTCTTTTGGAGTTCCAATGATTTGGCGCGAACCCACCAACCATGTAACTGACTGTTATTTCTGCATGGTAAACACAACGGGTGTTGGGAAGAAAAACCGACATAAGATTACGTATCCAAACATTCCCTCAGCTATTCGGCCTGTTCCGCACTCTGAAGAAGTACCTGTTCCAGTTTTCAAAGGCTTGCCTTCATTGGACGATAAAGACATTGGACATGATACAAGCCAGCAAGACAGTTGTGACAGTGAATTGTCAGAAAAGTGTTCACAATCGGAGGACTGTTCTTCAGACACTGAACCTTTCCCCGTCCCTAAGCCTCTTCCCCAGGCTGAACTGAATGATTTAGTGCGGGATTTAGGTCTTTCAAAGAAAGCAGCAGAGCTTTTGGCATCAAGATTACAAGGCAGAAATCTTGTTGATCACTCTGTTAAAGTATCATATTTCAGAAAGCGTGACCAGCTTTTTGTGACCTTCTTTTCAAAAGACAGACAGTTTGTTTACTGCCATGACATCCCAGGGCTTCTCAAAGAACTGGGTGTACCTTACTATAGTCCTGCTGAATGGAGACTCTTTTTAGACAGTTCAAAACGCAGTCTAAAGTGTGTTCTTTTACATAATGGCAATGTTTATGGAGCAGTACCTGTCGGTCACTCAGTGCATTTGCGGGAAGACTATGATGATATGAGAATGGTCATGGACTTATTAAAGTATCATGAGCACAATTGGATAATTTGTGTAGACTTAAAGATGGTCAAGTTTCTTCTTGGACAACAGAAAGGTTTCACCAAGTTTCCATGTTTCCTCTGTATGTGGGACAGCCTGAGCACGAGACAGACATTGGGTCCAGAAGGACTGGCCTATTCGTGACACCCTTGAAGCAGGCATGCCAAATATCATACAAGACCCAATTGTAAACAGAGATAAGATCATCTTTCCTCCTCTTCACATCAAATTAGGTTTGATGAAACAATTTGTCAAGGCACTGGAAACCGAAGGAGAATGTTTCCAACACATCATCACAGCTTTACCAGGGTTATCATTTGAGAAGATCAAAGCAGGCGTGTTTGATGGCCCACAGATTCGAACCCTAATTCGTGATGATCAGTTTGTTGCTAAGATGACCGCTTTAGAAAGGGCAGCATGGTTATCCTTTGTGGCAGTCGTTCAGAACTTCCTTGGAAACAATAAGGCGGAGAACTACAGTGAACTTGTGAACAGAATGCTCCTCGCTTTTCGTGATCTCGGGTGCAACATGAGCATCAAGCTTCATTTTTTGAACAGCCACCTTGATCAGTTCCCTGACAACCTGGGGGCTGTGAGTGACGAACAAGGAGAACGATTCCACCAAGACCTAAAGATCATGGAAGAACGCTACCAAGGGCGCTGGGACAAAAGTATGATGGCTGACTACTGCTGGAGCATTAAACGAAATTGCCCAGATGAAATGTACAAACGCAAAAGTTACAAACGCAAATTCCTGCCTGAAAAAATACACAAAGAAATTGATATGCTTCCATCAGCTGTGGTGATGTTCTGAAGGATGCTAATCTAACTTTGGGATAGATGTTCTGTTAATGTTCTGTTTCTTTTGCCTTAATAAATGTACAGAAATGGCTTTCATACTGTTTTAAGATTCAAGTGAACAAAAGAATTGTGGCTGATATTGCAATTTCCTATAATAACGAAAATTTAAAAAAATAAATAAAAATGTCAAATTGCATAAAATCTGTAGCTTGCAGACAAAACCCGACTTCAGATTTGAAATCAGCACACTCAAGTTGACTATAGAAAAGTCTTTTTTTAAATGCAACAAAATGAGTGTTCCCCAGTGTTATTCATAATAATGACTCCCAGGTCCTTCTCATTTTCTACTTTTTTTTATTCCTTCTTCTCCCAATTGATATGATCCTACTATTCTTTTTTTGCTTCTTCCAAATTCCATTATACTACACTTCTTAATATTGAACTCCATCTCCCACTTCCTGCTCCATTCCCATACTTTATTGAGATCACTCTGTAGTGACTCACAATCTTCTTCAGTGTTCACTATTTTCAACAGTTTTGCATCATCCGCAAAGCTCATATAACTTTCAATTCCTTCATCCATATCATTAATATATATAGCAATCATTATTGGGGCCAGAACTGTTCCTTGTGGAACACCACTTGTCACTTCATCCCAATTAGTGTTTGTCTCTTATCACCACTCTCATTTTTCTTTCTTGCAAAAAGTCCTCCATCCATTTCAGCAGTTTGTCCTGTATTCCTCCTGTAGTTTCTGATTTCTTAAGCAACTTCTTGTGTTGCACCTTGTCAAAAGCTTTTTTCAGGTCTAGAAATGCACAATCAGCCCATCCATCTCTTTCATCCTTGTCTGAATCCAAATTGCTTTGGATTTAGTACTTTTTTTTTCTAAATGCCTTACCCATATACTTTTGATCATTCTTTCACAATTTTTTTTATTGTGCTTGTTAGAGAGACTGGTCTATAGTTTGTAGGGTCTTCTTTGTTTCCCCCTTTATATATAGGTACTATATTTGCTCTTCTCCAATCTTTTGGAACTTTTCCTTCTTTCAATGAACTGTTTATTAGGTTATGTATTTTGTCTGCCAGTTCATTCCTGCATTCTCTCAAAATCCAGTTTGCCATTTCATCTGGTCCATGCGATTTTCTGACATTGAGATTATTCAAGTGTTTCATTATTTCACTCCTTGTTACTTCTATTTCTTTCATAGGGGGGGACTTTCTCCTCCCATTCAATATCACTAGGTTGTATGTTCTCCCTTGTAAACACTGATTTAAAATGCTTGTTCATAATTTCTGCCATTTCTATTTCCTCTGTGTATTCAACTCCTCCTTGTCGTAGTTTCTCTAAATCTTGTTTGTTTTTCACTTTGTTATATACAAATTTGTACAATAGTTTTGGTTGGTCTTTACATTTTTCTATGACATCTTTTTCGTATTTTCTTTTTTCTTCTCTGCACATTTGTACATATTCATTTCTATAACTAGTATATATTTTCCATTTTTCAGGTCTTTTGTCTTTTTTCCATTTTGTCCAAGCTTTATCTCTTTTGTCTTTTAACTCCCTACAGCTTTTGTTGTACCAGCACTTTACATATTCTTTTCTTGTTTTTGTCTTGGGACATGCTTTTCCACTCCTTTATGAATTTTTGTCAAAATATTCCATTTCTCTTCCACTGTTGTTTCTTCTTTGTATATTCTTTCCCAGTCTTCTTTTTGAAAGAATTCTTATTTTATCAAAATTTGTTTTTTCATACATCTTCCTTTTCTATATTTTTCATTTCTTTTTATGTATTTTTCCTCATTTGGTTCTATTTCAACCAATATGTGGTCACTTTTACTTATTGGTGTCTTAAATTCAATCTTTTCCATTATTTCAGGTTCTGATGTGATAATTAGGTCCAGTCTCGATGGTTCTTCTTCATTTCTATACCTAGTGTTCTCTTGAATCCATTGCATCATTGCATGGTCAATAATCATATCAAGTAGTACGTTTCCCCATGAGTCGTCTCCACCCTTTACTGTCATCTCTTCCCAGCAGACTTCTTTACAATTAAAGTCACCCATTATAACTATTCTTCCTCCATCTTCCATTATCTTATTTAATGTTATCCTTGTGTCTTCTAACATACTTTTATGTTCTCTCTCTTCCCATGAGGCTGTTTTAGGAGGCACATAATTTATTACAAACTTTCTGCTCTTCCTATCTTTGTCTTCCACTTCCATCATAATCATCTCTACTCTATTCTTTCCATATGTGACATTCCTCACATTTATATCCTTCTTAGTCAGGAACATAACTCCACCCCCTTGTTTTGCCTCTGTTTCTAATCCAATAATTATATGCACCATGTCCTACACTGTTGGGTGGTAGTGGACCTTTCAATTTTGTCTCTACAATTCCCATTATGTCCGGTTCTTTTTTCTTCATGCAATCATTCAGTTCATTCAATCCTGTTATTAATCCATCTATATTTGTGTACGACACTCTTAATTTTCTGCTACTTCCATTGTATTTTCTGTTTCCCTTTTGTTTTTCTCTGTTATGTGCCATTTCCTCACTTTCATATTCACTACTCTCCAATAGAATTCCTCTTTTTCTGACTGTTCTGTTCTCGTTTTTTCCTTAGCTTTCTTGTCTTTTTGTTTTCTCATCCTCTCTTTCCTCTTTATTCATTTCTCTTTTTATCCATACCTTTTTATATTGCTCACTGTCTGCTAGTTTCCCTGTTTTTGCTAAGATATTCTCTGCTGTCATTTGTGACCTGAATTTAACCTTAATTGGTCTGGTCTTATCTGTACTATATTTCCCAAGTCTATGCATTTCTTCAATTTGTTTCACGATTTCAGGTTCACCTTCCTGAACTACTTCTAACATATTATTTACTTTTTCTTTTTCCTCCTTAATTCTTGTAGTCTTATTTAGAATTTACTTCTCTTTCATCCCTAATATAATTATACATTTCTTTTTATCTGCTAAGTCTCTTACTATATTCTCCTTTTGTCTCATCACTTTAAAAACTGTGTCTTTAGTTTGTTCTTTCATCTGCTGTGTCACTATATCATTAAATACAACTTTGTTATTTTCTTGGATTTTTTTCCAACCCTGTGCTTCTTTTGCTATGGATTCTTTATTCTCTTTATTATTCCTCTTCAATTCCTCATTCTCATCTTTTACTTCTTTTAACTGTCTTTTTAATACTTCTATTTTAGTTAATTTTTGGTTCACCTTCTCTAGTTCTTCCAATTTTTCAACTCTCTGCATGATCTGTGTAAGTTGACCAAATCTATCCTCCCAATGTTTGACAATTTTCTCAATTTTTTTTTTAGGCTTGCTAATCAGGGGGGGGGGGCGCCCTCATTAAACCCATGGAAATTATTATCTTCACCTTCCATTGTGCTGCTCTTACTTATATTTCTAATCTTTACATTTTTGTTAATCCCTTCATCATCACCAAAATCCTCCGGGCCGCGTTTGTTGACACGGCGTCTGCCTGCCTGGACCAAGTCCTCCCCTTCCTCATTTCCTTCCATTTCCTTCAGTAATCCCTCCCCTTCTCCCCTCATTAAATCCATGGAAATTATAATCTTCACCTTCCATTGTGCTGCTCTTACCTATATTTCTAATCTTTACATTTTTGTTAATCCCTTCATCATCACCAAAATCCTCCGGGCCGCGTTTGTTGACACGGCGTCTGCCTGCCTGGACCAAGTCCTCCCCTTCCTCATTTCTTTCCATTTCCTTCAGTAATCCCTCCCCTTCTCCTTTTTCATCACCTTCCCACTACACCATGAGCTTTCCCCTTCCCTATAAATACAAAAAGGTACTTCCTCAACATTGATATCCACGAAAATTTCCCTTCTTTTTCGGAGCTCCAATCTTCGCTGTGAGTCCATCTACGTGTGTGTGTGAGTGTATTTACCTAGTTGTATCTTATGGGAAGGGGAGTTATGCTTGTAGTGTCCCATCTTTGTATCTCACAGTGTCTAGTTTGCTCTTAAATTCATATATAGTTTTTGCACACACTATTGTTTTGTCCAGTTTGTTCCAGAGATCCACTCTGCATGGAAAACTGTTTTTCTTTTTTTCAGGTCTCTTCTATAGCTGTCTTTTTTGAGTTTCTTATGTCCCCTTGTATTTCTCTGATCCCTATTTAGTAAGTCCTCTCTATTATGAACTGTGGATGGTCAGCAGGTCACCTCTCTTTGTTCCAGAGTCGGTAAATTCAGTTTTGACAATCTCTCCTCATATGACAGGCTTGAAAGTGTTGGGGCCATTTTTGTAGTTGCTCTCTGGATTCTTTTAATCTTCATATTTTTTTTGTACTTGGTGACCATACTGTTGCAGCATACTCTAGTATAGGCCTTATCAGTGTGACTAGTATTTTTTTTTTAACCATTCTTCATCCAAATAGGTAAGGCCACATTTACTGATCTTAGCAAGCTTTATGATTCTCCAACAATTCTGTTTATCTGTTTATCAGGGGACATGTCATGTGTGATGATTACTCCCAGGTCTTTTTCATCTCAGCAACCACCCTCAACTTCACAGTATTTGCCTTCACCACCACTAAGCATAACAGAAATAAAACAAGTCACAAGATTAGACTTATATCACCAACTCCTGCAAGACAAAATTCCTCACCCTCTGAAGGTGATGAGAAATATTTACTCTCATACTCCCAGTTGGAAAGCATCATAGGAAAATCTTGTTATCCATATGGAGATAAGAGCATTGATGCTTCATACAATACCTTTGACTGCTCCATTGCTATCACCTGTGACACCTGCACAGATCATGAAGATGCATCTGTAAAGCCACAGGAGCTGACGGATGATGCAGGGAAAGGAAATTTTAGAGATTAACTATAAAATTGTTTATGATGCCCTGATCAATGACCTAGGGTGTAATGGCCTGAACAGAATTTCTCAAGCACTAAGCACTCCCCCAATGCCAAGTAAAAAGTTCAACAGATATGCAAACTTCTTGTATGAGTAGATGTGGCAATACCTCAAAACAAATTAGAAGAAAGCACACAAAGCAATTATACAGCATTATGCTTCACTTGGAATCCATCCAGATCCCATCACAAAATGACTGGACATCATTGTGACATATGATGGAACATGGAGGAAAAAAGGCCACACTTTGCATGTCCTTGTTGGTTTTGTTGATGATGAAACAGAGAATGTCATTGACTTAAGGGTGTTTGTCATTTTTGTTTTGTTTGCATCACCAAGAAAAAGAAAATGTCATATGAAGAATGGCCTGCATTGTTTGATAGACAAAGATGTCTGCTACAAGGACTTTGATGCAACACCAGCAACTATGGAGGCAGAAGCAGCAGTGAAGCTATAGACTATCCACACAGTACAACTTCCAATGTACAACCTTCATCAGTGATGGAGACTCAAGTGCATATAACGCAGTATGTGGACTAAATGATGGCTGTGGACCATATGAAGTAACTGTCAAAAAAAAAGAATGCACAAATCACGTCCCAAAGAGACTTGATTCCCATCTCAGAAAACTCAAACAGGAGGAATTTACAGTCATAATAACAAAAACAGGAAAGAAAATAAAGCGCAGCAGTCTTGGAGGAGCCAAGAAACTGATAGATAATGTAATATAGCTGCTGCAAAGATATAAAAAGCTATCACTGATAATGAAAACAAATCTGTTGGAGCAATGAGAAATTAAATCAGGGCATCATTCTATCATGCCTGTTCCTCATGCACATCTCCAGAGTTGCATGATTTCTGCCCTAAGGACATGAATTCATGGTGCTTTTACTAAAGGGCATTGGCTCAAGGTGAAACACCACAAACCACTCAGTGAAACCACTATATTTAAGCAGCATCCCTTCAGACAAGCAAGAAGAGATCAAAATATTTTACTGATCTCACCAGGACAGAGCTACTTGAGAGATGCCTGAAAAGGCACACTCACAACATCAATGAAAGTTTACATTCAAATATGTGGTCTAAGTGTTTGAAGACCAAGCACAGTGTACCAAAATGAGTAAGATTTGCAGCTGCTATAACTACTCTAAACCACAATTTTGGCTATATTGACACCAGTTTGTTTATTCACCTTAGCTTCGGAGCTTCTCAGTACACACTCTCAGGATTAGCCAAGAGACAAAAAGGAAAACAACACCAAAGAAGACAACCAAGAGGTCAGAAGAAAAATCAAGTCAGCATTACAAGGCGGGAGGTGACAATGAGGAGGGTGATGCCCTATGATACCCTCACCTGCAAGTGAATAATATTCTGTAAATTAAATGAGGACCAGGTGCCAAACAGGCCTGAATGTTACAATAAACCCTTGTTTTATCTGGATTTACCTTATTATCCTAATATGTGTAAAATTATACCAAATAGAGCTTGCAAACTTCATGAAACTCATTCATTAACAGAAAACAGCTAATATCTCATAACTAAAGTTATTGACATTTTGAGCTAAAAACTCTGTTATTTTTCAAGTGATTGTATATATACACATATCTATGGAAAGGAGAAAAGAAGGAGATTTTTTCATCAAGAGATATTTTTGAAAATATCTATGGCTATCCAGGGAGACAAAAAAAAAAAAAAAAAAAAAAAAAAAAAATTAAGCCCCATGTATCTATTGTATCCATACTAATTTTCAAAATAGTAAGTTGAAAAATAGTTGAGCTATAATGAAAAACACCAGTCTTTTTTTTCAGTGTTTATTTATTTCATATCTCCAAAAATAATTATCATGTTTCACTGAAACTTTGGGATTATATACTAAAGATACAAAGGAAGAAAGACACCGAAAATCATAAAGATAGGAAAAAAATTAATGTCAACCATTAAGTAACTGGCAGTGCCTCCTTTAACCCCTTCAGTATGGTGATGCCTACATAGACATCATGAGATGTGAGTGGGTACATGAGGATGCCGGCATCAGTGTCAGTGTCTTGATTATATATATATTTTTTGTACTTGTACCTGAGTTACTTTGGATTCTGTGAACTGGTTTGAGTAATACAGCAGTGACTTTATATTTTATACTGCAAGTGATGTGATGCATCGTACATATGCCAGCCAATGTTGCACACTAGAATTCGACTCTTACTAAAGTGGTTAAATACTATAATCCGTCTTTCATAAAAAAAAATTGACGATGTAATCCCCACATAAACTGAGGACTGACTGTAGAGCATAGCTTGCTACAAGCACTGAATCAGCAGTATGTTAATACTATAGCTGACTACTTATTAGATTTCTCTCTCCAATAAATAGTCACCAAACTGGATGGTTTATTTTATAATCCCACTCACCTATCTCATAAAACCACACAAGTTAATTTTTTCCCCCTTTATTCTTTCTTTCTTCTTAACAAGTAGTCACCAAAGTGGAGGGTTTTCTTTATATGATCAAACTTACCTTGATAAAAATGAGGAATGTGAGTCTGCAACCTACACAATACAAAGAGAGCACACAGCTTCAAAAGTACTGGCTGCAGGGATGCCTCTGATTCATCGATCTTTTGACTGAACCAATCTACCATCACATGCTGTCAAGACAATATCATCATTAGAATGCTAGATACTGAAAGCTGAGTCAAAACTAATTACTATAAAATCATTGGATCAAGTTTTATATACATACTTACACCAAGGGTTTTTTCCCCCTTACAAGGTAGTAGCCAAAGTCAAAAGGCATATTTCCACTTCTACCTATTTCATCCCCACACACTCCATTCCTATTCACCATCCTTCCCTCCCTCTTTTCTTGGCTCTTCCTGGATGACAGGTCATCTATGCTTCTCGCCCACTACCCTGGGTCAGAAGCAATGTAGCAAGACACAGCACATCCACAGCAAGGCTGCATCAAAATATCATTCTCACATAACCACTCCCTAACCCCCCCATCCCCACCCACTCCTTTCAATGTATCACACATTCATCCATATACAACCATTCCCCACTCACCCATATCTTCTACCTTCTCCCTTCTTTCCTCAACAGATATCCCCATCTTTCTCAATAACCCTTTTACCCCATCCATCCATCTCATCCTTGGTTATCCCCTTAAGTTCACTCCATCCACCCCTGCCTTCAATTCTTCTTTTACTAATATTTTTCACTCATTCTTTCCATGTGTACAAACCATCCCAATACTCTTTCATCAACCCTATCTCCCAACTCTTTTTCCACCCCCCACTCTCCTCCTCATCTTATTTCTCACTCTATCCAGTCTAGTAGCTCCTAACATACTTCTCAGACATTTCATTTCAAACACATTTAAACTCTTCCTCTCTTACATTCCACATTTCTGTCCCATATAGCACTGTTGGTGCAATAACCCTTTTATACAATCTCCTCTTAGCATCTATTCCCAAATGTCTATTTCTCATTACACTTTTTAATCCCCAAAGCATTTATTTGCTTCTCTCAATCTACAATCTACCTCTAGCTCCATTCCTTCCTTTCTTGCCACATGCACCCTAAGTATCTAAACTCTCAAGCTATCCACTCCCTTCAGCCTCTCTCCTTTAATACTCACTTCCAAGTTTTACTAACAAGAAACCCACTGCCCTAAAATAGCCAGGCCCTCCCACTGATTTATTTAGGAAGAAACAATGAACTGCTGTCAGTGTTATGTCAGTGTGTGGTGTGGATTTGTTTCTGTCATTGGCTAACAAGACAAGGGGAACAGTCACCATTTTTCAGCTCTCCTATCTATCTATATACTAAGAGGCTTCTTCCCCTTAACAAGGGAAGTAGCCAGGCAGGGCATGCACACATACCCTACCCATCCCACACACGTTTCCCTTTCATCTTAGCTTTATGTGGAGGAAGGTCCATCTCTGTCCCACACCCATTGCCTGGGTCAGAAGCAATGTGACTCTCCCTCCTCATCCCCTCATACGTAGATAGAGAAAACAAGGAGAAATCCCTTTAGGCCATCTCATCCATTCACAACCATTCTCATTCATAAGCTTACAAAACTTTGTCTCCTTCAAAATAATTGCCTCTCGCATCTACACACTTCTGCATGCATCTCTCCCAATCCTGGAAGACCTCCTCAAAGTCCTTTTTCAGTAGTCCCTTCAGGTAACTTTCCGATGCCTCTTTCAGCTCCTCTGTTGACTGGAATCTGGTTCCCCTGAGGCTGTCTTTTTTGCCTGGGAACAGGAAGAAGTCGCAAGGGGTTAGATCAGGGCTGTAGAGTGACTGTTGTACCACTTTTATTCCCCTGTCGGCCATCCAGGTGGTCACCAGCGTTTACTTGTAGCATGGGGCATTGTCCTGGTGGAACCATCACTGACCACTCCTCCACTGCTGAGGCCTCTTCTTCCTCATCTTCTCCCTGAACCTTTTTAGAACAGTAAGGTAATATTCCCTATTGATGGTTTGACCCTGAGGAACCCATTCAATGTGAATGAGCCCCTGGGAGTCAAAGAGGGGAATGACCATGGCCTTCTCTTGCAACCTGCTCATCTTTGCCTTTTTGGGTCTGGGGGAGGTCACGTGCTTCCACTGAGCACTGACATTTGCTCTCAGGGTAATAGGTGAACACCCAACTCTCGTCGCAAGTCACTACCTTATTCAGGAAACCTGAATCAGCCTCTATCATTTCGAGAATGTCAGTGCAACATTCCACACGAAACTGACTCTGGTCGTCGGAAAGGATCTTTGGCACGAACTTGGCACAGACTTTGTGGAGCTTCAGATCTTCGGTCAGAACTGTCTCTACTGTGCCAATACTAATACCAACAGCTTCAGATATCATCCTCACAGATATTCGACGGTCTTGCATCACTAACCTTTGCACTTCCTCAATGTTTTCCTCTTTGCGTGCACTTTTTGGTGCTCCAGATCTGGGTTCACCCTCAAACTGTTCATTTCCTTCAGAAAATCTGTTAAACCACTGATAGAAACTTGCTTGGCTCATCTGTTCATCCCCATAGGCCTTCTTTAACATTCCATAAGCTTCTTGTTTAGTTTTCTTAAGTTTAACACAAAATTTGATGGCGTAACATTGCTCCATGCTTCCCTGCATCTTGACAAGTGTTCACAGATTGGCAAACTGAATCAGACTGGTTCTACCACATTCACCGCTGCACTCTGACCTACAAATATAGAAAGTTGCCAGTTAGTCATTTTATAGACTATATGTATGTGTACTTCACCATGAAGTAGTATTTTCATCAAATCATATTTAATGTCTCGCCTGACATTTTCTCATTACTTATTGAACATACAGTGTACTTCCTCACCCCCATCCCCCACCCACTCCCCCCCATGCATCACAGCATCATCCATACAAAACCCTTCTCCATTCACCCCTATCTTCTGTCCTCTCCCATCCTTCCTCAACAGACATTCCTCTCTTTCGTAATGCCCCTTTTACACCATCCATCCATCTCATCCTAGGATGCCCCCTCATATTCACTCCTTCCACATCTGCCTTCCACACCTCTTTTACTAATCTTTCTT
>NC_134788.1:16675453-16735453 GCF_046742065.1 Oratosquilla oratoria | reverse complement strand
ATAAACACTTCTTCACAACGATGCCACCCAAAAACCCACCAAAGAAAGTAACCAAGCGTACAGCTAAACCTGTGCACCTTTCTGTGTCGCAAAAACTGGAACTTTTACGTAAAATAGATGGGGGAATGAGTGTTGCCCAAGTCTGCGAGCTGTATGGGGTGAAAAAACAAAATAGAAAAATAGTACAGTACCTGTATATAGTATATGTATGTTGTATATGTGCATGTTGTAGAAGGTAATATATTATATTACAGGACAGTATAGGACAGCTATGCGAGGTGAAGTCCGGGGGTGGGTTGTTTCCCGGACATATATAGGGTAAAGTCCAGAAAGGGGGTAGGCCCCCGGACATTTTCCATTGCAGGACATTTGCTATTCCCGGTCAAGCCTTCCCCCCTTTTAGTCCTGCAAATCGAGGGTTGAGTGTATATGGATGATGTTGTGATGCATGAGGTGGAATGGGTGGGGGGATGGAGGGTGAGGTAGTATGTGTGAGCAAAATTTGACGCAGCCTGAAGGGATTTCTCCCCGTCTTCTCCTTTTATGCAGGGGGGACGGAGAGGGGGGGTCGCCGATTTAATGAAGCGGCCTTGCTGTGGATGTGCTGTGTCTGGCAACACTGCTTCTGACCCAGGGCAGTGGACAAGGTGCAGGGATGACCCATCATCCAGGAGATGCTAAGATAAGAGGGAGGGTGAAGGGGTGTGGAGTGTATTCAGGGATGGAATGGGTGGGAATGATTCTATGCCTTTTCCTTTTTGGCTACCTCCCTTGTAAGGGGGAAAAAGCCTTGGTATATGTATGTAGGCACGTATGTTCCTATAGCTCCTTATTCTGTCCTCAGCAATGTGCCTTATATAATAAAGGTAACAAATATAATAACCCTTACCCTTAACACAACTAACCTTTATCACTTGTCATTTCATGTATAGGTGAAATATTCCATCTGATGGCTAGGATGTCATCTGCCTCATCCATATAGTCAATTGTCCCCATTGGGTGAACACATGTAGCTGTGCTACGTTTGTTCCATAAAGCCAAGAGCCAATTACTTGTCTGCTGCAGAAGAACATTGTTGTCTCCTTCATAAGTACAATTAGCATCATTGTCATTTCGGAGGGGACCAAACCCTGCAACTGGAAAGGAGAAAAGTAAGGAATCAAACCTGTCTTTTTTTTTATGTCCCTGTGCACTAGCTTTTTCTCCTTGAAACATACCTATTCTTTCTCTATTCCTTTTTCTCTTTTATACTTAATTGCATCCCTCTCAGGTTTACCTTCTATTTAATTTCTCTTTCTCTTTAACTTGCTCACCTTCAGCAGCACCCAGCAGTTTGGTAGATTGTGATTTATAAGACTAATTACCTTCCAAATATCCATGGCCTCCACAAGCTTCTCGTCCTTCTTGTATAGCATCACGTGCAATCCATCCTGAGAGTGGTTTGCCAGCTGATGACAAAGCATGCACTTCTTGCCCAAACAGAGCCTACCCAAAAATAACAAGAAGTTCAAAAACATAAAGTACATACAAATATATAAAAATGGCTTTTTCCCTCTTACAAGGGAGGTAGCCAAAAACAAAGGCATAAAATCTATTCCCACCCATTCCATCCCACATACTCAACTTACATTCACCCCACTCTCTCCCTCTTGGCTCCTCCTGGATGATGAATCATCCCTGTGTCTCGCCCACTGCCCTGGGTCAAAAACAATGCAGCAAGACACAGTACATCCAAAGCAAGGTAGTTTCATTTAATTGGCAACCCCCCTCCATCCCCTCATGCAGAAAATGAGAAGACAGGAAGAAATCCCTTCAGGCTGTGTCAAAATATTCACACATACTCCCTCACCACCCCCACCCAGTTATAAATCAATAAATGGTAATGATAAGACACAACAATAGTGTGCTCTACATTAGTATGCTTCTTCATAACACAGACAGCACATTTTTCTAAGTGAAATATACACATTTAGTACTGTGTTACTCCAGCTATTGGATATTCAATCAATCAATCAATCCTTTGACCTAGGGCTCTCTTGCAAGAGACCTGTATTTCCATGTAATCCAGCCCCAGCCACCAGGCTGCCCATATCCCCCTGAGAGAAAAGATTTTGTGTAGTTGTATTTATTGTGATGGTGTAGGGTGGTGTATAATAACATGTATGTTTTCTATGTGTGATGATTGCATCTTGAGTATGTCTGTTATCAGATAATTTTTTATGGTGTATTCTTGGATCTAACCATCCTTTTATATATACATACATATACCAAGGGTTTTTCCCCTTTACAAGGGAAGTAGCCAAAGTCAAAGGTATAAATCCACTCCCACCCATTTCATCTCCACATACTCCACTCCATTCACCCCACTCCCTCCCTCTTTCCTTAGCTCCTCCTGGATGATGGGTCATCCCTGCATCTCACCCACTGCCCTGGGTCAGAAGCAATGTAGCAAGACACAGCACATCCACAGCAAGACTGCTTCATTTAATCGATGACCAACCTCTCCTTCACCTCACACAGAAAAAGAGGAGATGGGAAGAAATCCCTTTGGGCTGCATCAAAATATCATTCACACACACACTCTCAACCCCAAGCCCCACCCACTCCCTTCTATGCAGCATGGCATCATCCATATATAACCATTTTCCACTCATTCCTATCTACTGTCTTCTCCCTGCCTTCCTCAAAAGACATTCCCCTCTTTCCTAATGGCCCTTTTACCCCATCCATCCATCTCTTCCTTGGTTGCCCCATTATGTTCACTCCCTTCACCTCTGCCTTCCACACCTCTTTTACTAATCTTTCTTCCCTCATTCTTTCCATGTGTCCAAACCATCACAATACTACTTCATCAACCCCATCTCTCAACTCCCTTTCCACCCCATTCTCCTCCTAACCTCCTTGTTTCTCATTCTATCCTGCCTAGTAACCCCTACCATACTTCTGAGGCATTTCATCTTAAACACATTTAAACACTTCCTCTCTTATGTTACGTGTTTCTGACCCATACAGTGCCGTTGGCATAATCACCCCTTTGTACAATCTCCTCTTAGCATCCATTCCCAAATGTCTATTTCTCATTACACTTTTTAATTCCTCAAGTCATTTACTTGCTTCTCTCAATCTACATTCTACCTCCACCTCCACTCCTCCCTTTCCCGCCATATTCGCACCCAAGTATTTAAAGCTATCCATTTCCTCCAGTCTTTCTCCCTTAATACTCACTTCCAATTTGCTGCCATCCTCTCCCCTTGTACATCTCATCAACTTTTACCCACACTGGGGATAGGACAAGGCATCCTACTCTCTGTAGCCCCAAAAGGGACATTCCTAAAAAAAGCAAAGCAATGGTAATTCCTTTTATATGGGGAAGAACATTTTTTGTATATGTATATATGTACCACTTAACCAATTGGAAAATCCTGATATGCAGCATACTCAATTACTCATGGGTGCCAAATAGTAGATAAAGAATGGAGTAGGTGGTGAGAATGTTTCATGTAAGTTCAAGGGAATTTATCACTGCCTGAAAGGGTCTGCCATGGAGAGAGTGAATGATCTGAGATGGGGCTATGTCAAGGTTTTCTGGCGTTACCATGAGTATATGTATGTACCATGAAAGTGAGGAAAGGGTGGTGGATGGGAGTGGAATGGGTGGGAGTAGGTATATAACTTTGACTTGGCTACCTCCCTTATATGGGGGAAAAAGGTTTTGGTATATAGATAGATAGACCATAGTTATTCAAAGACTCCTAGGTAATTGGCAATAGCCACTGGAATGGCCCATAAGATTAGAGGAGTTTATGTTTAGTTTCACTATTCAAGGATAAGGGGATGATACATATACCAAAGGCTTTTTCCCCCTTACAAGGGACGTAGCCAAAAAACAAAGTCATAAAATACATTCCCACCCATTTCATCCCCACATACCCTACTTCCATCCACCCCCCTCCCTTCCTCTTATCTTGGCTCCTCCTGGATGATGATAATAATAATTGTTGACTCAAGTTTCACTGAGTGGAAAACCACAGCTCCACAGTAGCTGGTAATGGTCCTTATGTCCTCTCACAGATTTCTCTGGAAAGAAAATTTGTCTGTGGTGTATTATTGTGGGACTGTTTCTATGTCACTGGTTGAAAGTAGTAGGAGGGAAACAGTTGTCAGTTGTCACCACTCCATGTGTGGAAATGTGAAAGAAATACAGTTGAATTTGATCAAGAGAGAGGTTGGGCCCAGTTCAGAGACCAAGTATCAGCTCTGACCTGTCAAAAGTGAGTGGGTTGATTACAGATGCAACTAAAAAAAAATGTGGTGTCTGAATCCAAATCGCCTAAAGTTCAGTATATTGTTCTTCTCCTAATATTTTGTCCATATATCTTTGATGTTTCTCTCACAAATTTTAATTACTGTACTCGTTAGGGACACCGGTCTATAATTTGATGGGTCTTCCTTACTTCCCCCCTTATATATTGGCACTATATTGACATTTTTCCAGTCTCCTGGTAGTTTTCCTTCTTTGAGTGAGCATTGAACTATTTTGTATATTTTTTCTGTAAGTTCACCTATCCATTCCTTTAGTATCCAGTTTGCAACTCCATCCAGGCCATGTGATTTGATAACATCAAGCTTTAATATTTGATTCCTTATTTCATTCTAAGTAATATTTAATTCCTTCATTGGAAGAAATCTTACTTCATTTCTTTGATCACAGTTTTGTAGATTTTCTTTTTCTTTGGTGAATACAGATTTGAAATTTTTGTTCATAATATCTGACATTTCTACATCTACTGTGTATTCTCTGTTACCTTGACGTAATTTAAGTATTTCCTGTTTATTTTTTAGTTTTCCATTTACATATCTATACAATAATTTGAGTTGATCTTTACATTTGTCTATTATGTCTTTTTCATAATTTCTTTTTTCTTCCCTATGTATTTTTACATATTCATTTCTTAGTTGGTATATATTTTCCATTTCTCAGATATTTTTTCTTTTTTCCATCTTTTCCAGGCTTTATCTCTTCTGTCTTTTGCCTCCCTGCACTTTTTATTGTACCAGGATTTTATGTATACCTTTTCCTGTTTTTGTCTAGGTACATACTTGTCCACTCCTTCATTATAGATTTCCTTCCAAATTGTCCATTTCTCTTCCACCTTTGTTTCTTCATTATTAAATTTTTCCCAATTTGCTTCTTGAAAGAATTTTCTAAGTTTCCCAAAATCTGTTTTGTTATACATTAGTCTTCCTTTTCTGTGTTTTTTATTTCTTTCTATATTTGTTTCTTCATTTAATTCTAGTTCTAATAGTATGTGATCACTTTTTCCAACTGGTGTCTTGTATTCAATTATCCACAATTTTGGGTTCTGATGTGAATATCAAATCCAATCTTGAGGGTTCATTGTTATTTCTATATCTGGTATTTTCTTTGACCCATTGCATCTATGTGTAATCAATGGTTATTTCCAGTAATATGTTTCCCCAGTGATCTCCACCTTTCACAGTCATTTCTTCCTAACGTATTTCTTTTGAGTTAAAATCACCCATAATTACCAGATTTCCTTTTTTCTTTAGTATTTCATTTAGTGTTTTTCTTGTGTCTTCCAGCATTTTGGAGTGTTCACTTTCATTCCATGCATGAGTTTTAGGCAGGACATAAATCACTGCATACTTTCTATTTTTCATATCTCTATCCTCAACTCTTATCATAATCAACTCCACATTGTTCTCTCCTTCTGTGATTTTTGTCACATTTAGGCCTTTCTTGGTTAGCAACATGACTCCTCCACCCTGCTTTGTTTCTCTGTTTCTGATCCAACAATTATACAATCCTTGGCCTATACTATTTAGTAGTAATGATCCTTTCAATTTTGTCTCCACAATCCCCATTATATCTGGTTTTTCTTGTTCCAGATAGTCATTCAATTCATCTATTCCTGTGAGAGAGATTGTGCTCATAACACTATATGATGGAAAGGAGAGATAAAGGGCTTAAGTGTGTTTCAAATGAAACATTTGAGAAGTATGGTAGGTGTTGCAAAGATGGATACAATGATAAATATGGAGGTGAGGACAGAGAATTGGGGTGGAAAGAGAGCTGTGAGATAAGGTAGAGCAATGAATGCTGGGGTGGTTTGGGCACATGAAAAGAATAAGGAAAAACTAACAAAAAGTGTGGCAAGCAGTGAATGGAGTGAATTTGAGAGGACGAACCAAGAATTGGATGGATGAATGAATTAAAGGGGCATTTGGTGCATTAGGAATCTTTGTTGAGTAAGAAAGACAGGGTATAAAAGATAGTAGGGAATGAAGAGTGGTTTTAAATGGATGAAGATATGACATGGCCCAATGGGATGTTCTTCTTGTCAGTACCATACATTTTTCAAGTAGATGAGGGGGGGGGGGAGGGTCACCATATAATGAAATGGTGGAAGTAAACCAGTTCTGACTATCAGGCCCAGAAGTGGTGCTGTGTCTCACTACATTGCGTTTGGCTTGCATGGTGTGGCATGGGAAGGGATGACCTTTCATCCATGAGGTACTAAGATATGAAGGACAATAAATGAGTGTAGGGAGGGTATATGCTTTGACTTGGGCCATCCCACTTACAAGGTGAAAAAGGCCTTTTGATATGTACTGTATGTATATATGCTACATATTTGAAGTTATAGAATACTGTTGAACAATGCTACTTACAAGTCTTTCTTTATCTGATGAAGCAATCATTTCCATTCTAAATCCAATAAATTTCCAATTAAATGTTTTGCTAAAGTTATCCAATGCATAAGTTGCAGCAACATAAGGGAACAAGCGCCATTGCTGTTGAAAAATAGAAAATACCAAAGTAAATATTAGTAAATTAGAATATACCTCATAATCTACCTAACTTCAAATCTAGGTTGAAGATAATTTTGTTGGCACTTACCTGTAAAAAAGATATACCTGGGCCTCACAAGAAACACATACATACACATACCAATGGCTTTTTCTCACTTTCAAGGGAGGTAACCAAAAACAAAGGCATAAACTCCAGTCCCACCCATTCCATCTCCACATACTCCACTCCCATTCACCCCACTCCCTCCCTTTTATATTGGCTCCTCCTGGATGATGGGTCATCCCTGCATCTCACGCACTGCTCTAGGTCAGAAGACATTCCAAGGCAGCATTTCCACAACAAAACTGCTTCATTTAATCAACGACCACCCCCTCTCTATCCCCTCATACAGAAAAAGAGAAGCTGAGGAGAAATCTCTTTGGACTGCATCAAAATATCATTCATACATACCCCCTCACCCTCCATCACCCACCCACTCCCCTCCATGCATCACAGCATCATCCATACACAACCATTCTCCACTCATCCCTATCTTCTGTCTTCTTCTTTCCTTCCTCAACAGACATTCCCCTCTTTCCCAGTGCCCCTTTTACCCCATCCATCCATCTCATCCTTGGTTGCCCCCTCATGTTCACTCCCTCCACCTCTACCTTTCAAACCTCTTTTACTAATCTTTCTTCACTCATTCTTTCCATGTGTCCAAACCATCCCAATATTCTTTAATCAACCCTATCTCCCAACTCCCTTTCCAACCCCACTCTCCTCCTCACCTCCTCATTTCTCATTCTATCAAGCCTAGTAACCCCTATCATACTTCTGAGGCATTTCATCTAAAACACATTCAAACTCTTCCTCTCTTCCTTTCTGCCCCATACAGTGCTGTTGGCACAATCACTCTTTCATACAATCTCCTCTTAGCATCCATTCCCAAATGTCTATTTCTCATTACACTTTTTAATCCACCAAGGCATTTACTTGCTTCTCTCAATCTACATTCCACCACATTCACACCCAAGTATCTAAAATTATCCACTTCCTCCAGTCTCTCTCCCTTAATACTCACTTCCAATATGTTGCCACATTCTTCCCTTGTACATCTCATCACCTTATTTCACCCACATTTATCTTCAACTTCCTTCTTTCACACACCTTCCTAAACTCTGTCACTAACTTCCTTAATCCCTCCTCTGAGCCTGCCACAAGCGCAGTGTCATCGGCAAACAACATCTGGCTTATCTCCCACTTTTCTCCATTTTCTTTAACCATCTCCAATCCCCAGCCCATTACCCTTGCATTTACCTCTTGCACCACCCTATCCATGCATAAATTGAACAGCCAAGGTGATGTAACACATCCCTAGTGAAGTCCCACCTTTACCTCAAACCACTCACTCTCTCCACTTCTAATTCTAACACAGGGACTACTACTTGTAAAAACTCTTGACCGCTCTTAGCAGCTTTCCTCCAATCCCATATATCTGCAATACTTCCCACTGTGCCTTCCTGTCTACCCTAAACCAATAAAG
Organism: Oratosquilla oratoria; assembly: GCF_046742065.1. Taxonomy (NCBI): domain Eukaryota; kingdom Metazoa; phylum Arthropoda; class Malacostraca; order Stomatopoda; family Squillidae; genus Oratosquilla; species Oratosquilla oratoria. The sequence goes on along the minus strand of NC_134788.1, from coordinate 16,727,093 downwards.
GCCCAAAATCTTTACCTTTTCCTAAAGCTTTCTCACAAAGGATTACAAAGGCGGAGCACGCCGACAGGAGACCTTTTGATCCATATCTAGGTCGGATGCGAAAAAAAAATCATATTTATAATAAAACAATAAATAAAAACTATAATAATGTAAATAACAAATAAAATACATAAATAAATGCATAGGTATAGTTAAATAATAAACAAACAGGTAAATAGTAAATAATAATAAATTGACATATAACTAATAATAAATGAAAATCAGACAGACAAATGATAACAAAACAAAAACAAATAATATAAGATAAATTATAATCATTACAGCATCTTACTTAGGTATTTATCTAAATGATTCTTAAAGCTTCGAACTGAACTACATTGCACTACCTCTGCAGGAAGTTTATTCCATTCATTTACTACACGGTTGGCAAAGTTGTTTCTACCTACTTCTAAATTGAATCTATTTCCGGATAGTTTGAGACCATTGTTTGTCTGATTCTCATTCAATGTGAAAATTTGGTCACTTTTGATGTTGTCAATTCCCTTTAAAATCTTAAAGACCTGTATCAAGTCACCTCTGAGTCTACGCTTTTTTAGGGAAAACAGATTCATGTGTTTTAGTCGATTTTCGTATGATTTATTTTTGATATTTGGAATCAGTTTTGTGGCTCGCCGTTGTACTTTTTCCAGTCTGTCAATGTCTTTAATGAGATTCGGTGACCATACAGAAACAGCATATTCCAAATGTGGACGAACTAACGATTTATATAGCTTGTTAATGAGTGATGGACTTTTGAAATCAAAAGATCGCGCAATCAGTCCCAGAATCTTATTTGCTTTCTCAGAGGCTGAAATACACTGCTTGGATGATTTGAGGTCGTTACTGATAATTACGCCGAGATCTTTTTCACTATCCACTTTTGTTAACGAATTACCAAATAACTTGTAATCGTACTTACTGTTATTTTTACCTATGTGCATTACCTTGCATTTACTTGTGTTAAATTTCATTAGCCACTTTTCAGACCATTGCTGTAATTGATCTAAATCTTCTTGAATATCTAATTGGTTTGAGTGATCATTCGCCACTCCGCACAGTTTTGTATCATCAGCAAATTTGGAAACAGTAGATTTTAGTCCATGGTCTATATCATTTATATATACTATGAATAGAAGTGGCCCAAGAATGGAACCCTCAGGAACTCCACTTGCAACACTTTTCCATCCAGAAGTTTTTCCATTTAAAACAACTCTCTGTTTTCGACCCTTCAACCAATTACTAGTCCAATCTAATAGGCTACCACTTATTCCATGCAAAGCTAATTTAGTAAGTAGTCTTTCGTGTGGGACGGTATCAAAAGCTTTTGCAAAGTCTAGATATACTAAATCTATATTGTTTCTTTTGTCATAATTCGAGATAACTGTGTTGTAGAATTCGAGTAAGTTAGTTACGCAAGAACGTTTCCGTCTGAAACCATGCTGGCTATCATTTATCAAACGGTTACTTTCTAAATGATGTTCGATAGCATCTCTGATGATAGTTTCCATTATTTTTCCTACGATTAATGTCAAACTTATAGGCCTATAGTTATTTGGTTTCATTTTGTCACCTTTTTTGAATATGGGAGTAACGTTAGCTAGCTTCCATTCTCTTGGGACATCTCCGGATATGATGGATTTCTTGAAAATAATTTCTAATGGAGCAACAATCTCATTTTTCATATCTGCCTTACCACAAAAATCTGATCTATGCAACCCCTACCTGTCCTAAACCCACACTGTTCTTCACCAATTAATCCATCTGTTCCTCTAATCCTCTCAATCAAAACCCTCCCATAAGCCTTCCCAACTTCATTCAACAAACTGATCCCTGTGAAACTATACTCACCTTTGTCCCCTTTTCCCTTGTAAAGTGAAACTATATGGCTACTCCTCCAGTCCTCTGGCACTCTACCCTTTTTTAGACAAAACCCTTGAATACAATGATGCATACATAGGCATCATGAGGCATGAGTACATGAGGGTGCCAGCTTCAGCTTCCTGATTATATTCATTTTGTATGTCCGCCAGCTAATGTGCGTGCAAATATTTGACTCATATTGAAGAGGTTAAACAACTTCACCAGCCAGTCCATCACTGTACCTCCCTTTTTTAAGCCCACCGCATGACACCAATCCAATCCAGGTGCCTTACCTGCTCTCATCATTTTAATAACTGCTTTCACCTCATCTTCCTTGTTTCTCCTCCATTTTCCTCATTCATCACTGTCATTTTCTTAGTGCTTCCCACTGCAACTACCTTTCCCTCCCTATCCTCCTTCACATTTATCAACTCTGTAAAATATTCTGCACATCTTCCTCTTACTGCCATCTCTTCCATTATCATCTCTCCATCTGCACCTTTTAACTTTTCTTCTCTACTTAAATATAAGCCAATCTGGAAGAAAAACATAGGTAAATACTAGATGTGAGCAGGGTTGAATCGCTGTTGGGTGTCATCTCCAAAAAATGCTGTAATATTGAGACACCACAATGAAACCAAAGGTATGATGAAGAAAACTTTTGTTTTTCCGGCTTTGCAAGAGAAGGTAAAAGTATAGATTTAGAAAGGGAGATAAGGTATAAAAATATTTCATGGAAACAAGAGATTACAGTTAAAGATATTATAGATCTAAAAGCAGAACACAGGGCAATATACCTGTATAGAGAAATGAGCGAGTTGAAAAACAGAATGCTGAAACCAACAGAGAGCTTAGTGACCTAAAAAAGAACTAAACATAGTAAAAATGGAAACAAAAGGATTAAAAAGGAAGATACCAACAAAAATGAGGTTTTGAAAAGAGAAGTAAAAGAACAAATGCAAGCGGTGACCAAGAAAGCTGGAGATAGCATAAAGGAGAAATATCTTCAAGAAACCAAAAACCAATGGAAAGTAGATCAGAAAAAAACAAAAATAGCTTTTAAAGAAATTGTACAACAATAAGTGGAAGAAAATGCAAAGGAAACACTCATTAAAGTAATCAAAGAGAAAGAAAATTGGGTCAGGGACACAGAAGATAAAAAAAAAAGTGCATAGTAGTATATGGTATTAAAGAAAAACACAATGTAGATAGATACTTAAGAGAAAAAGAGGAGAAATAGCAAAAGAAATTCTGAAAGAGATACAAGAGGAGGGACAAGAGATGGAAGAAGAAATAAGAGTGCACAGAATGGGACTACACTCTAAAGAAAGAAATAGATCTCTAAAAATTAAACTAAGGTCACAAATGATGGCAGAAGAAGTATTAAAAAACAGAAAAGTTGGCAAAAAGTAAAAACTACAAAAATATATGGATAAAAAAGGAAATGAGTGATGAGAAAAATATAAAAGACACTAAAAAATGAAGCTAATGAAAGAAATGAGAGAAGAATGGAGACCAAAAAGTTTTTTTGGAGTGTTGGACTTGAGGCTGAGAAAATGGTATACCAAAAGAAAGGAAACACAGGAAACAGAAAACAAGGAGGAAAAATAAAAAATTAAAAATAATGTATACCAACAAAGATGGCCTGATTTCAGGATTAAACTAATTAAATGATTATCTGGCAAAAGAAAAACCAGATATAATGGGAATTGTGGAGACGAAATTAAAAGGTCCACTACCACCAAATAGTGTTGGACAAGGTTTATAAAATCACTGGATAAAAAAATGGAAAGGAAAAACAGGATGGAGGAGTCATGTTTTGACTAAGGAGGGCTTAAATTTGACAAAGATCACAAAAGGAAAAAATAATGTGGAATTGATCATGATAAAAGTTGAAGTCAAGAGTTTTTATGAGAGTAGTAGAGCTTGTGTCAGGATTGGAAATGGAGAGAGTGTATGGTTCGAGGTAAAGGTGGGACTTCGTCAAGGATGCGTTATGTCACCCTGGCTGATCAACTTATACATGGATGGGGTGGTGCGAGAGGTAAATGCAAGGGTAGTGGGTCAGGGATTGGAGATGGTTAAAGAAAATGGAGAAAAGTGGGGGGTGAGCCAGCTGTTGTTTGCGGACGACACTGCGCTTGTGGCAGGATCAGAGGAGGGATTGAGGAAGTTGGTGACAGAGTTTGGGAGAGTATGTGATAGAAGAAAGCTAAAGATAAATGTGGGTAAAAGTAAGGTGATGAGATGTACAAGGGGTGAAAGTGGCAGTAGACTGGAAGTGAGCATTAAGGGAGAGCAACTGGAGGAAGTGGATACTTTTAGATACTTGGGTGCAAATGTGGCAGGAAAATGTGGAGTGAAAGTGGAGGTAGAATGTATATTGAGAGAAGCAAGTGAATGCCTTTGTGGATTAAAGAGTGTAATGAGGAATAGACATTTGGGAATGGATGCTAAGAGGAGACTGTATGAAGGAGTGATTGTGCCAACAGCACTGTATGGGGCAGAAACGTGGAACATAAGAGAAGAAGAGAGAAGAAGTTTGAATGTGTTTGAGATGAGGTGTCTGAGAAGTATGATGGGGGTTACTAGGCTAGATAAAGTGAGAAATGAGGAGATGAGGAGGAGAACAGGGGTGGAAGAGGAGCTGGGAGATAGGGTTGATGAAAGAATATTAGGATGGTTTGGACACATGGAAAGAATGAGTGAAGAAAGACTAGTAAAAGAGGTATGGAAGGCAGATGTGGAGGGAGTGAACATGAGGGGACGTCCTAGGATGAGGTGGATAGATGGGGTGAAGGGGGCTTTGGGGAAGAGGGGAATATCTGTTGAGGAAGGACGGGAGAGGACAGGAGACGGGTGAATGGAGAATGGTTGTATAAGGATGATGTTGTGATTGCATGAGGTGGAATGGGTGGGGGGGTGGGGGGTGAGGTAGTATGTGTGAGCAAAATTTGACGCAGCCTGAAGGGATTTCTCCCCGTCTTCTCCTTTTATGCAATGGGGGGACGAAGAGGGGGGATCGCCGATTTAATGAAGCAGCCTTGCTGTGGATGTGCTGTGTCTTGCGACACTGCTTCTGACCCAGGGCAGTGGACAAGGTGCAGGGATGACCCATCATCCAGGAGGTGCTAAGATAAGAGAGAGAGTGGGGGTGTGTGGAGTGTATTCAGGGATGGAATGGGTGGAATTTTTTTTATGCCTTTTCCTTTTTGGCTACCCCCCTTGTAAGGGGAAAAAAGCCTTGGTATATGTATATGTATATATGTAAAAGTTGAAGATATATGTAGTGATATATGTGCCCCCAAAAATACATTCTTAGAAAGAGTGACCATTCCAAAATGTTGGAAGACACAAGGCATACATTACATGAAATACTGAAAGGATGAAATTTAATAATTATGGGTGACTTTAACTCTAAAGAAATATGTAGGGAGATGACAGTGAAAGGTGGAGAGAACCTTTGGGGAAACACACTACTGGACATGACCATTGAATGCACAATGACGCAGTGGGTAAAAGAGAATACCAGATATAGAAATAACAAAGAACCATCAAGACTAGATTTAATATTAACATCAGAGCCTGAAATTGTAGATAAAATGGAATACAAGACACCAATTGGGAAGAGTGACCACATACTACCTGAGCTTAAACTAAAAAAGGAAATATATTTGGGAAGAAATGAGAAACACAGAAAAGGAAGACTGATGTATAACAAAACAGACTTTGGGAAACTCAGAAAAAAATTGTTCAAAAAATGAGTTGGGAAAATTTCTTTAATGAAGAAATACAGGTGGAAAAGAAATGGATGATATCAAAAGAAATTTATAATGAAGGAGTGGATATGTATGTACCAAAACAAAAACAGGAAAAGGTGTACATTAAGTGCTGGTGTATTTAGGGATGAAATGGGTGGGAGTGTTTTTATGCCTTTCCCTTTTTGGCTACCTCCCTTGGAAGGGGGAAAAAGCCTTGGTATATGTATGTATAACAAAAAATGTAGGGAGGCAAAGGATAGAAGACACAAATCTTGGAAAAGATGGAAAAAGAAAAAATGGGAAAGTGGTACATATATATCAAACTAAGACATGAATATGTAAAAATATGCAGAGAAGAAAAAAGAAACTATGAAAAAGACATGATAGACAAATGTTAAGATCAACCTAAATTATTCTACAGATATGTAAATGGTAAACAAAAAAACAAAAACAAAAAACAGGAAATTGTGCAACGGCATCAAGGGAACATAGAATATACAGAGGATATAGAAATGGCTGAAATTATGAACAAACATTTCAAATCTGTATTCACAAAAGAAAACATACACAACTGGGATGAAGGGAAGAAAGATCCCCCCAATGAGAGAAATAATTGTGACACAGAAAGAAATAGGGGACCAAGTAATGAACCTTGATGTCAGAAAACCACACAGCCTGGACAGAATTACAAACTGGATACTAAAAGAATGTATAGATGAACTAAGGGACAAAATATATAAGATAATAGATTGCTTACTCAAAGAAAGATAGGTACAGGAAGACTGGAAAAATGCTGATATGTCAATATATAAAGGGGGAGACAAGGAAGACCCAAAAAACTATAGACTGGTCTCCCTTACAAGTACAATAGCCAAAATTTGTGAGAAAGTTATCAAAAGTAGATGGACTAAACATCTATAGGAGAACAATATACTAAATCCAAAGCAATTAGGTTTTAGACAGGGAAGATCATGTGCCACAAATCTGATCTGTTTCTACATACATATACCAAAGGCTTCTTCCCCCTTACACAAGGGGTAACCAAAAAGAAAAAGGCATAGAAACCACTCCCATTCCATTCCCTATATATTACACTCCCCTCCACCCTCCTCCCTCCCTCTTATCTTGGCACCTCCTGGATGACGGGTCATCCCTGCATCCTGTCCACTGCCCTGGGTCAGAAGCAGTGTCGCAAGTCACAGCACATCCACAGAAAGGCCACTTCATAAATTCAGCAAACCCCCCTTCTCGGTCCCCTCATGCAGAAAAGGAGAAGACAGGGAGAAATCCCCTCAGGCTGCATCAATTTTTTTCTCATACTTCCTCACCCCCATCCTCCACCCACTCCCCCTCATGCATCACAGCATTATGTATACACAACCCTTCTCCATTCACCCCATCTTCTGTTCTCTCCCGTCCTTCCTCCACAGACATTCCTCTCCTTTGTAATGCCCCTTTGACCCCATCCATCCATCTCAAGATGCCCCCTCATATGCCTTCCTTCCACTTCTGCCTTCCACACTTCTTTTACTAATCTTTCTTCACTCATTCTTTCCATGTGTCCAAACCATCCTAATACTCTTTTATCAACCCTATCTACCAACTCCCTTCCCACCCTCATTCTCCTCCTCACCTCCTCATTTCTCACTCCATCTAGCCTAGTAACCCTATCATACTTCTCAGACATTTCATCTCAAACACATTCAAACTCCTCTCTTATGTTCCGTGTTTCTGCCCCGTACAGTTGCTGTTGGCACAATCACTCCTTCATATAACCTTCTCTTAGCATCCATTCCCAGATGTCTATTTCTCATTACACTTTTTAATCCACCAAGGCATTTACTCATTCTCTCAATCTACATTCAACCTACACCCCCACTCCTCCTTTCCTGCCACATTCACACCCAAGTATCTAAAACTATCCACTTCCTCCAGTCTCTCACCCTTTATGCTCATTTCCAGCCTGCTGTCACTCTCTCCCCTTGTACATCTCATCACCTTACTTTTGCCCACATTTAATAAACTTCAGCTTCCTTCTTTCACACACCTTCTCAAATTCTGTCACTAACTTCCTCAATCCCTCCTCTGATCCTGCCACAAGTGCAGTGTCATCAGCAAACAACAACTGTTTCTATTCTAGGTTAATAGATCTAATGCAAGAAAGAGATGGATGGGCAGACTGTGCTTTCCTGGACTTACAAAAGGTGTTTGATAAAGTACCACACAAAAAATTAAGAAACTCTAAACAACAGGAGGTATACATGGAAAATTATTTAAATGTATGGAAGATTTCTTGAGAAGAAATTATAAGTGGAATCCCACAGTGTTCAGTATTAGCTCCAATAATGTTTGCAATATATGTAAATGACATGAATGAAGGTGTAGAATGTCACATGAACTTCTTTGTAGACAATGCAAAACTACTAATGAAAGTGAGTACAGAAAAAGATTGTGAACCGCTACTGAGAGACCTGGACAAGGTCTGGGAATGGAGTCAAAAGTGGGAAGTGAACTTCAACATTAAGAAATGTAGTATAATGAAATTTTGAAAAAGTAAAAGAGAATATCAGGACAATAAGAAATCAGTAAAGGAAGTAAAGAAAGTTGGTTCCAAAAAGGACTAGGAGTAATTATCACCGAAGATAAACAAAATAGTCTGAGAAACCTAAAATTTACTAAGATCAATAAAAGTGGCTTTTAATTACAGTCAACTCCCCGTTAACGTGAGGGTTACGTTCCTGGAGATGTCGTGTTAATGGAAATCGTGATAACGAAACATAATTTCTCAATAAGAAATAATTGTGATACTGGGGGCTACGTTCCTGGACAACGGGAAAGTCCGTCTATTTTTGGGATTTTATTACTAAAAATCCTGGACAAATACACTATTAATAAATTTGAAGGTTACAGAAACAATAAAAACACACATTCTTACTATATTGGTATTTATTGTGCGGTAAAATAAAAAAAATTATGCATGTAAACATTATGATGCATCACTACCATCACTGTCGCTTGCCATGCTCCCGTCCCCAACCTTACTCCCCTCTCCTTCCTCACCTCGCCCTGCCTCCTCACCTCCCTCCTCGCCTCGCCCTGCCTCCTTACCTCCCTCTCCCTCCTCGCCTTGCCCTGCCTCCTCTTCCTTTACTGTTTTTTTTTTTTTTTTTTTAAGAAATGGTGGAGTTTCGTCTGCATTGTCTTTTTCTTCTTTTATCTAACATCATTTTGTAACAGTTCAGCTCTGACATTACTTTTCTGGCCATTGTTGCACTTCTGTTAATATTCGGATCTATGGCTTCCAAGATATCCCGTCCTTCTTGTATAAACGAGAGTCCTTTTTCGAGATCACTTTTGGTAAAGACTCTCTCAGGCTCTGGGGTTTCTGATATAGACCGAGATGCAGCTGCCACTAACTCTGCATTCTGTATCGTCTCCATATCTAACAGTTCTTCATTAGTCAGCTCCACTGTGTGCAATTCTAGCAGTTCATCAATGTCCTTCTGCTCAAGTTGGTCAAACACGGCTTCCCTGGCCTTATCAAGACTGTCCTTGTTAAGTTTAGAGACATTTTCTTGGATGTCAAACCCAACGAAATCGTACACCAACAACTGAGGGCACAGATGTTTCCAAACCCCATTTAGGCATTTCCTTTGCACTTTCTCCCAAGATTCTTTAATGAAGCAGAGAGCATCTTTGATAATGAACTGCTTCCAATATTCCTTCATGGTCATCTTGTCTTTTTGTGTCCTCTCAACCATGTCAGTCAGAGTTGAACATAGATAATACGACTTGAAGGTTTTAATAATTCCTTGGTCACATGGCTGCAGAATGGAAGTGGTGTTTGGCAGCAAGAAAGAGAGCTGGATGTTGTTGGAGAGATTTTCTATTGACGGGGGATGGCTGGGAGCATTATCCAAGATCAGGAGAATCTTGAATGGCATCTCTTCCTTCTTGCAGTAAAGTTCTAACTCTTTCTCCAATTTCCCAAAGCAGTCCTTGAATATGCTCCCTGTCATCCATCCTTTTTTGTTGGAATACCAGTAGCAGGGTAGGAAGGTCTTGACGTAGCCCTGTGAAGACACAAGAACAAAATTAGTTTAGTGTGCCGTAAATTGGGAGTTGGTGACACAATTTTCTTTTTTCTTTTTTTTTGGTGCACAAAAAACGAGCGTTTACAATCTCAGTAAAAAATTTCAAAGCTTTCATGACTAATAATCAACATCCATACATACACACCTTCAATGCTCGTGGATTTTCCAAGTGGTAGACAAGGGCAGGTTTCAGCTTGCAGTCTCCCTCTGCATTGGCACCGAACAAGAGTGTAAGATGATCCTTGGAGGCCTTAAATCCAGGTGCAGTCGTCTCCTCAACTGAGATATAACTCCGGTTAGGCAGTTTTTTCCAATATAGATCTGTCTCATCAATATTAAAAATCTGCTTGGAAGTGTAGCCACCTTCCTCAATGATGGTCTTGAGGGTAGCCGGATACGTTTTGTCTGCTTCCGCATCAGCAGATGCAGCTCCCCCAGTCATTTTAAGATTGTGGAAGCCATGTTGTTTCTTGAACCTGGAGAACCACCCAGAACTGGCATTGAAGGTCTTGGCTTTGTCTTTGTCTTCCTCATTCTCGTCTTGCACATCCTGGTAGAGACTTAAAGCTTTAGCTTGTATGATGGCCATGCTGATAGGGACATTATGCTTGTTTTGGTTTTGGATCCATTGTGCCAATAACTTCTCCATCCTCTCAATCTCCATGGATCTTGCTTGGGAACATTGTGAAGAGGAGGCTGATGTACCAGCAACAGAACTGGCAATGAACTTGTCAGCATTCGCCCTGATGGTCTGCAAAGTGCTCTCATTCAGTTCGGTAACATGAACAATAACAGAAGTTCTTTCATCCCGATCATAATGATCCAACACTTCTCTATGGTCACAAGTTTTCTCGACCTCTTTGCTGCACTCTCCTTTGGGGTACCAGGATGCTTGGGTACCATAGTACACAAATTTATGTAACACAAAACTTTGATAAAATTGTTTACGAGTTCCACATGCTATGAGGGCTGGCTTCACACTGAGGACAAGAGGCAGAGAGTGGGAGTGCGGGAGTCAGAGCATCTCTCCCGTGTTCTGGCGGCGAGATATTCAACTACAGTAGGTGGGAAATTCAACTCGCGTACCATCACCATCAGACATTTCGTGTTATCAGAATACATATTAATAAATCTTAAGTCATGTAAGATCGAAATTGTGTTAACAGAACTCATGTTAATGGGGAGTTGACTGTACTTGGATGTAATGGTAAAAAAATACTAGTTATTGATAAGACCAAGATTGGAGTACACTGTGACACTATGAATACCCAGTACAAAAAATACTGTATAAGGAAAATAGAAGGAATCCAGAGAGCAATGACAAAGATGGCCCCAATACTTTCAAAATTGACATACAAGCAAAGATTGTCTAATCTGGAACTACTAACCCTGGAACAAAGAAGAGAAAGAGGTGATCTATTGGCTATTTATCAGGAAAGGCATGGAAGTCCTTGACAGAGAAGACTTATTAAAATGGGATGGGAGAAAAAAAGGGGACATGAAAAGAAACTCAAAAAGGATAGTTATAGAAGAGATCTGAAAATAAAGTTTCCCACACAGAGTGGTGGATATCTGAAATAAATTGGACAAAACAATAGTGTGTGCAAACACCATACAAGAATTTAAGAACAAACTAGATGTTGTGAGAGACAAAGAGGGGTCACTACAAGCATGGCTCCCCTTCCTGTATGATACAACTAGGTAAATATACACTATGTAAACACCACAGGAAAAGGTTGTACATTACATGCTGAAGAAAATACTAGTCACACTTAATAAGACCAAAATTGGAGTACACAGCAAACACTATGGTCACCCAGTACCAAAAACAATATAGGGAAAATTGAGAGAATTCAGGGAGGCAATTACAAAGATAGCCTCAACACTTTCAGAACTGTCATAAAAAGAGATATTGTCAAAATTAGAATGACCTACTCTGGAACAAAGAAGAGAAAGAGGTGACTTGTTGACTATCTACAGAATCATGTGAGGTATGGAACTCCTTGACAGCGAAGACTTACTAAATTGGGATGATAAGAGAAATACAAGGGGACATGAACACAGAGTGCCACAGACATCTAAAGCAAGCTCCAAAATGCAGCGCTTTTTCAATAAATTTTGAGGAAACACCTAGCTCTGTATATGTGATAGGGGGTTATGTTTATCGAATGACTGAAATTATAGAGTAAATTCACTTAGTGAACACCACACAAAATGAAAAATGACGAAGAAGAAAGACATATAGTGAACCACCAACAAAGAGAAGCCTGGATGTAAGCAGAGTGGAATCACTGTTAGGAGTCATACCAAAAAAGAGCTGCACCATTGAAACACCAAGAATAAACCAAAGTTTAAGTAACACCGCTTTTTCTGGGTTTGCAAAAGAAAGTGGAATACTAGGTAAAGGTTTAGAATGGGAGAGAAAATCAAGGTACAGATATATCCTAAGTTCTATAATGAAATTATATATCTGAAAGCTGAATACAGGGCAATGTATAAAGAAATGAACCAGATAAAACTTGAAAATGTTGAAATCAATAAAGAGCTTCATGATCTAAAAAAAGGAATCAAGCATAGTCAAAAGTGAGAACAAAAGAATGAAAAATGAAGATACAAATAAAAACAAGGCTTTGAAAAAAGACGTAAAAGAACAAATACAAGCAGTGACCAAGAAAGTGGGAGAAACAATACAAGAGACAGATCTTCAAGAAATAAAAAATCAATGGGAAGTGGAACAAGAAAATAAAAAAATAACTTTTAATGAAATAGTACAGCAATAAGTGGAAGAAAATGCTAAAGAAACAGTTATTAAAATAATTAAGGAGAGAGAGAATTGGGTCAGAGACACAGTGGATAAAAACATAGTGTAGCTAGGTACCTAGGAGAAAAACAGAAAGAAATTGCAAAAGAAATTCCAAAAGAGATACAAGAGGAGGGGCAAGAAGTAGACAAAGAAATAGAAGTACACAGAATGGGATTATACTTGAAAGAAAAAAATAGGCCACTAAAAATTAAACTAAGATCTCAAATGATAGTGGAAGTACTATCTAAAACAGCAAAGTTGGCAAAAAGCAAAAATTACAAAAATGTATGGATAAAGAAAGAAATGAGTGATGAGGAAAATGAGAGGAAAAGATACTAAGAGTTGAAGCAAATGAAAAAAATGAGAAAAGAACATAGACTGAAAAGATTTTTTTTTTTTTTTTTGAGTACTGAACCTGAGGCTGAGAAAATGGTATATAAAAAAAAGGTGAAAGGAAAAAAATGAAAATAATGCCCACTAACATAGATGGCATGATTTCAGGATTAAATGAATTAAATGACTATCTGGAAGAGAAACCAGACATAATGGGAATTGTAGAGACAAATTAAAAGGAAATTATTGGATAAAAATAGAAAGGAGAAACAGGGTGGAGTCATGTTTTTTACTAAAAAAGGTTTAAAGGTGACAAAGATAACAGAAGGAAATAATAATGTGGAATAAAAAAAATATTCTTGGACTGAGAGTGACCACTCCAAAATGCTGGAAGACACAAAGCATGCATTAAATGAATTGCTAAAGGAATGAGGAAACATAGTAATCATGGATGACTTTAACTCCATAGAAATATGTTGGAAAGAGATGACAGTGAAAGGTGGAGAGGACCTTTGAGAAATATACTACTGGATAAGACCATTGAATATACAATGACTCAGTGGGTAAAGGAGAATATCAGATATAGAAACAATGAAGAACCATCGAGACTAGACTTAATATTTACAAGAGCCTAAAATTATAGATAAAATAGAATACAAGACATCACTTGGGAAGAGTGACCACACTGAGTTTGAACAACAAGAAGAATTTGATTTGGGAAGAAATAAGAAACACAGAAAAGGTAGACTAATGTACAACAAAACAGATTTTGAGATACTCAGAATATTCTTTCAAAAAGTTAATTGGGAAAACTTCTTTAATAAAGAAACAAAGATGGAAGAAAAATGGCATATATTAAAGAAATTTTTAAAGAAGGAATAGATAGGAAAGGGAGTACATTAAGTGCTGGTATAATAAAAATGTAGTGAGGGAAAAAATACAAGAGACAAAGCTTCGAAAAGATGGAAAAAGGAAAAAAACATGTAAGTGGCAAATATATATCAAACTGAGAAATGAATATGTGAAAACAGATAGGGAAGAAAAACAAAATTATGAAAAAGACATATTAGATAAATGTAAGGATCAACCTAGATTATTCTAAAGGTATGTGAATGGTAAATTGAAAATTAAATATGAAATGATAAAACTGCATCAAGGAAATGAGGAATACATAAATGTATAAATGGCAGAGATTATGATCAAACATTTTAAGTCTGTATTCACAATAGAAAATGCACATAATTGGGAAGAAGAAAAGGTAGAAAGATCCCTCCCAATGAAAGAAATAAATGTAACACAAAAAGAAATAAGGGACCAAATAATAAACCTTGATGTCAGAAAATCACATGGTCTGGATGGAATTGCAAATTGGATACTAAAAGAATGTATAGATGAGCTAGAGGACAAGATATATAAAATAATAGATTGCTCACTCAAGGAAGGAAAGGTACCACAAGATTGGAAAAATGCAAATATCATACCAATATATAAAGGGGGAGATAAGGAAGACCCAACAAACTATAGGCTGGTCTCCCTTACAAGCACAATAGCTAAAATATGTGAAAAAGTTATCAAAAGTAGATGGATTAAACATCTGGAAGAAAATAAGATACTGAATCCAAAACAATTTGGCTTTAGACAAGGAAGATCTTGTGCCACCAACTTGATTTGTTTTTATTCAAGGCTATTATAGAGTGTATTAGGGATGGAATGGGAGGGAATAGTTTTTATGCCTTTGTTTTTTGGCTACCTCCCTTGTAAGGGAGAAAAAGCCTTTGGTATTTGTATGTATGTAATAGACATAATACAAGGGACAGATGGGTGGATTGTGCTATTCTAGATTTACAAAAGGCATTTGATAAGGTGCCTCACAAAAAATTATTAAGAAAACTTGAAATAACAATAAGTGTACAAGGAAAACTAATTAAATGGATGGAAGATTTCTTGAATGGGAGAAAAATGAGGGTGGTAGTTAGAGACAAAAACTTGACTTGGGAAGAAATGATAAGTGGAGTCCCACAAGGTTCAGTGCTAGCTCCAATAATGTTTGCCATATATATAAATTACATAGATGAAGGTGTTGAATATTATATGAACTTTGCAGATGATGCAAAACTACTAATAAAAATAAGTACAGGGAAAGCCTGTGAATCACTTCAGAAAGATCTGGATGAAGTCTGGAAATGGAGCCAAAAGTGGGAAGTGAACTTCAACATCAAGAAATGCAGTATAACGGAGTTTGGAAAAAGTAAGAATAGAATATCAGAGCAATATAAGGTTGGTACAAAAGAAGTAAAAAAAAAAGTTAGCTCAGAAAAGGACCTAGGAGTTTATTAGCAAAGACATGTCACTAGACAAGCATATAAACAAAATAGTCAGAGAAACCTATAATTTACTATGAACAATAAAGGTGGCCTCTAACTACATGGATGAAAAAATTATAAAGAAAATATTAGTCATGCTGATAAGACCAAGATTGGAGTATGCTGTGACACTATGGACACCTAATACAAATAAAATATATAAAGAAATTAGAAAGAATCCAAAGAGCAATGACAAAGATGTCACAAAGACCTTCAAAATTGACTTACGAACAAAGACTGTCAAAACTGGAACTAATAACCCTGGAACAAATAAGAGACAGAGGAGATCTACTGGCCATTTAAAGAATCATGAAAAGTGGAAGAAAAACGAAAGGACACAAAAAGAAACTCAAAAAAAGGATAGTTATAAAAGAGATCTGAAAAAGAATAGTTTTCCACACAGAGTGATAGATGTTTGGAACATATTGGACAAAAAAATAGTATGTGCAAAAACCATACAAGAATTTAAGAACAAACTAGATGCTGAGAGATACAAAGAGGGTCACTACAAGCATAGTTCCCTTCCCATATGATACAACTAGGTAAAAAAGGACAGTTATAGAAGAGACCTGAAAAAGAACAGCTATCACCACAGAGTGGTGAATATATGGAACAAACTAAATGAAACAATAGTGTGTGCAAAAAAACATACATGAATTTAAGAACAATTTATAAAGACACTGTGAGATACAGAGATGGGACACCACAAGCGTAGCTCCCCTTCCCATAAGATACAACTAGGTAAATACACAAGCCAAGAATGGGAAATGAAGTTCAATACCA
This sequence comes from Oratosquilla oratoria, assembly GCF_046742065.1. Classification (NCBI taxonomy): domain Eukaryota; kingdom Metazoa; phylum Arthropoda; class Malacostraca; order Stomatopoda; family Squillidae; genus Oratosquilla; species Oratosquilla oratoria. The sequence continues at coordinate 16,711,057 of NC_134788.1, read as the reverse complement.
AAAAATGCAAAGTACTGGAAATGGGCAATAGCAGCAAAAGGCCATCTTTAAACTATTCCTTGGGAAGTGAACACATTACAAAAGCAAAAGAGGAGAAAGACTTGGGAGTGTTGATAAAAGATAACCTGTTGCCTAACAAACATATCAGCAAGATTGTGGGAGAGACTTACAGACTACTGCAGATGATCAAAATGGCATTTCAATATATGGATGAAGAGATGATGAAAAAACTTATTGAAACCCTAATATGTCCAAGACTGAAATATGCGTCAGTAGTATGGTCCCCACACAGAGTGAAGGATATAAGCAAGAACAAGAGAATACAAAAGGCAGCAGCCAAACTGGTCCCCAGCCTGGCAGATAAACCATATGAGGAAAGACTAAAAGTACTGGGTCTGCCAACTTTGAAATATCAAAGAGAAAGAGGTGACATGATTACAGTATTCAGGTCACTAAAAGGGATAGATTGCATTGATAGAAGAGATCTCCTGATTAAAAATGTGAGGGTTTTCAGAGGTCATGGAAGTAAATTAAGAAAGACATTGAAAGGATGTGAAGAAATACATATACATATACATACATGCGTATACCAACGGCTTTTTCCCCCTTACATGGGAGGTAGCCAAAAAACAAAGGCATAAATTCCACTCCCACCCATTCCATCCCCACATACTCCATTTCCGTTTACCCCCCTTCCTCCCTCTTATCTTGGCTCCTCCTGGATGACAGGTCATCCTTGCATCTTTCCCACTGCCCTGGGTCATAGGCAGTGTTGCAAGACCTAGCACATCTACTGCAAGGCTGCTTCATTTAATCAACAACCCTCCCCTCCATCCCCTCATACAGAAAAAGAGAAGATGGAGAGAAATCTCTTTGGGCTGCATCAAATTATTTTTCACACATACTCCCTCACTCCCATCCCCCACCCATTCCCCCTCATGTACCACAGCATCATCCATACATAACCATTCTCTATTCACCACTATCTTCTGTCTTCTCCCATCCTTCCTCAACAGTACCATTCCCCTCTTTCCCAATGCCCCTTTCACCCAATCCAACCATCTCATCCTTGGTCATCCTCTCATGTTCACTCCTACCTCTACCTTCCACACCTCTTTCACTAATCTTTCCTCACGTATTCTTTTCATGTGTCCAAACCATCATAATACTCTTTCATCAACCCTATCTCCCAACTCCCTTACCACCCCCATTCTCCTCCTCACCTCTTCATTTCTCACCCTATCTAGCCTAGTAACCCCTTTCATATTTATCAGGCACCTCATCTCAAACACATTCAAACTCCTCCTCTCTTCCTCTCTTATATTCCATGTTTCTGCCCCATACAGTGCTGTCGGCACAATCACTCTTTCATACGGAGTAATAGACTTGAGATTAAGACAATGGCGCTTCAAAACGAACAAAACAAGGGAAGAAGAAACCAGGGAGAAGGAAGAAAATTAAAAGTGGCCTATACCAACATTGACGGAGTAATTTCGGGACTGAACGAACTCAATGATTATCTATTAGAAGCAAAACCAGACATAATGGGAATTGTAGAGACTAAACTAAGAGGTGAAATACCATCCACTGTTATCGGACAAGGTTTATACAACTACTGGATAAAAAACAGGGACAAGAAACAGGGAGGGGGAATCATGTTCTTGGCCAAGAAAGACCTAAAGGTGACAAAAATTGCAGAGGGCAAAGGTAATGCTGAATTGATCATGATAAAAGTCGAAGGCAAGAATATGAAAAGTAGAAAGTTTGTGGTGACTTATGTGCCTCCAAAAACAAGCGCTTGGAAAGAAATCGAACATACAAAAATGCTAGATGATACAAGAAAATCACTCAATGAGATACTAATGGGTAAGGGTAATCTGGTAGTTATGGGGGACTTCAATTGCAAAGAAATTTGTTGGGACAGCATGACAGTGCAAGGAGATGACTCGTGGGGCAATGTACTGCTAGATATGACCATGGAGTACACAATGACCCAATGGGTCCGTGAAAACACAAGGTACAGAAATAATGAAGAGCCATCGAAACTAGATCTAATATTTACAACAGAGCCTGAAATAGTGCATAAAGTCCAGTATGAGACACCAATTGGAAAGAGTGACCATGTACTCATCGAAACTATACTAAAGGAAGAAATAGACATAGAGAGGAACGAAAAGCATAGGAAAGGAAGACTGAGGTACAACAAAACAGACTTTACAAAACTAAAGACATTCTTCCGGAATGCAAACTGGGAAATATTTTACAGGGAAGAAACAACTGTGGAAGAGAAATGGAATATATTGATGGAAAACTACAATGAAGGGGTAAACAGGCATGTACCAAGACAAAAGCGAGAGAGAGAGTACATTAAATGTTGGTTCAACAAAAGATGCAGTGAGGCAAAAGACAGAAGGGACAAAGCTTGGAAAAAGTGGAGAAAAGACAAAAAACAAAGCAAATGGCAAATTTATGTTAACTATAGAAATGAGTATGTTAATGTGAGAAGAGAGGAGAAAAGGAACCATGAGAAGGATATTATAGACAAATGCAAAGAGCAACCCAAACTATTCTATCGGTATGTGAATGGTAAACTTAAAAACAAACAGGAATTGGTGAAACTATGCCAAGGAAACATAGAATACACAGAAGATTTAGAGATGGCCGAAGTCATGAACAATCACTTTAAATCTGTTTTCACCAGAGAGAAAATATCAAATTGTGACATAGATAAAAACAAGAAATCTCCCCTCATGAATGAGTTTACAGCATCACTAAAGGAAATATCAGAACATTTATCAAGGCTGGATGTCAGAAAATCACATGGCCCGGACGGTATTGCAAATTGGATTCTAAAGGAGTGCAAAGAAGAACTAACAGACAAAATACACATCTTAATAAACAGCTCACTCAAAGAAGGAAAGATACTTGAGGACTGGAAAAACGCTAACATTGTACCAATACACAAAGGAGGAAACATAGAAGAACCCACCAACTATAGGCCAGTATCACTAACAAGCACCATAGCCAAAATTTGTGAGAAAATAATCAAGAATAGATGGGTAAAACATCTGGAAGACAATGACATATTAAACCCAAGACAATTCGGATTCAGACAAGGAAGATCATGCTCCACAAACTTAATATGCTTTTACTCAAGACTAATAGACATAGTGCAAGAAAGAAATGGATGGGCTGATTGTGCATTCCTAGACTTGCAAAAAGCCTTTGACAAAGTACCACACAGAAAACTACTAAAAAAACTGGAACACATAGGAGGAATACAGGGAAACCTACTAAAATGGATAGAGGACTTTCTGACTGGTAGAAAGATGAGAGTAGTGCTCAGAGAAAAATATTCAGACTGGAAAGAGGTGATCAGTGGAGTACCGCAAGGATCTGTGCTGGCACCAATAATGTTTGCTATCTATATGAATGACATGGATGAGGACGTGAACTGCTACATGAGCTTCTTTGCCGATGACGCCAAACTGCTAAGGAAAATAGAAACTGATGAGGACTGTGAAGCACTGCAAGAAGACCTAAATAGGGTATGGAACTGGAGTCAGAAATGGGAAGTGGACTTTAATACTAAGAAGTGTAGCATAATGGAGTTTGGAAAAAGCAAAAACAGAATATCAGGAAAATATACAATTGGAACCAAAGAAGTAAAGAAAGTAGGATCCGAAAAAGATTTGGGAGTAATTATCACGAACGACTTGTCCTATGATATACAGATTAACAAAATTGTCGGGGAGACTTACAACTTGCTAAGATCAATAAAAGTGGCGTTTACATACTTGGACGAAGACATGATGAAAAAAATATTGGTTACATTGATAAGGCCTAGATTAGAGTATGCAGCGACATTGTGGTCCCAGTACCAAAAAGAATATAAAGAAAATAGAAAGAATCCAAAGAGCAGCTACAAAAATGGCACCTGCACTTGCAAACCTATCATACGAGGAGAGATTGGCTAAACTGGAGTTACCGACACTGGAGCAAAGAAGAGAGAGAGGTGACCTATTGACCATCTACAGAATCATGAAAGGCACAGAGGTACTCGATAGTGAGAACTTACTTAACTGGGACAAAAGAAACACAGGAGGACATGGAAAGAAAATAAAAAAACATAGCTATAGAAGAGAACTGAAGAAAAACAGTTTTCCTCATAGAGTTTTGGACACTTGGAACACACTGGACAATGGAATAGTATGCGCAAAAACCATTCATGAGTTTAAAAACAAACTAGGACACTGCAAGATACAAGGCGGGACATCACGAGCATAGCTCCCCTTCCCGCAAAATACAACTAGGTAAATACAACTAGGTAAATACAATCTCCTCTAAGCATCCATTTCCAAATGTCTATTTCCATTACACTTTATAACCTCTTCAGTACGGGCTTAAATTTCGCGGGCAGCAGCCGATGCCAGCCATACGACGTGTCGTAATAATACTCGCATCATACAATATAGTCACCGCTTATATCGATCGTTCTCTCTTTCACCCGTGAATTTTGATAACCATAGAAAATGTGATTACAGACAGTTTAGAGAGTATGTCATTACGGAGGGGCAACTACAATAAATATAATCAAGACGCCGATATGGCAGCCTCGCGTATCCACTTGCTCCTCATGACGCCTACGTATGCGGCACCGTATGGAAGGGGTTAATCCACCAAGGCATTTACTTGCTTCTCTCAATCTACATTCTACTTTCACCTCCACTCTTCACTTTTCCACCACATTCGCACCCAAGTATCTAAAACTATCCACTTCCTCCAGTCTCTCTCCCTTAATACTCACTTCCAGTCTGCTGCCACTTTCTCCCCTTGTACATTTCATCACCTTACTTTTACCCACATTTATCTTCAACTTCCTTCTTTTGCACACCTTCCCAAACTCTGTCACTAACTTCCTCAATCCCTCCTCTGATCCTGCTACAAGTGCAGTGTCATCAACAAACAACAACTGGCTTATCTTCCACTTTTCTCCATTTTCTTTAACCATCTCCAATCCCCTGCCCATTACCCTTGTGTTTACCTCTTGCACCACCCCATCCATGTATAAATTGAACAGCCAAGGAGACATAACACATCCCCGGCAAAATCCCACCTTTACCTCAAACCATTCACTCTCTCCATTTCTGATTCTAACACAGGCACTACGACTCTCATGAAAACTCTTGACTGCTCTTAACAGCTTTCCTCCTATCCCATATATCTGCAATACCTCTCACAGTGCCTTTCTATCTACCTGTCATAAGCCTTTTCCAAATCCATACAAGCCCAAAAAACATCCTTACCTTTTCCTAAAGCTTTCTCACATATCTGTCTTACCTCAAAAATCTGATCTACACAACCCCTACCTGTCCTAAACCCACACTGTTCCTCACCAATAACTCTGTTCCTCTTCTAATCCTCTCAATCAAAATCCTCCCATAAGCCTTCCCATCTACTCAATAAACTGATCCCTCTGAAACAACTACACTTACACTTGTCCCCCTTTCCCTTGTACAGTGGAACTATACAGACACTCCTCCAGTCCTCTGGCACTCTACCCTCTTTCAAACAAACATTAAATAACCTCACCAGCAAGTCCACCATCACTGTACCGCCCTTGTTCAGACAGTCTGCATTTACACCCATCCAACCCAGGTGCCTTACCTGCTCTCATCATCTTAACAACTGTCTTCACTTCATCTTTCCTTATTTCTCTTCCATTTTCCTCACTCATCATTGCTATTTTCTTAGCACTTCCCACTGCAACTACCTTTTCCTCCCTATCCTCCTTCACATTTGGCAACTCCCTAAAATATTCTGCCCATCCTCCTCTTCCTACTGTCTCTTGTATTATCATCTCTTCATCTGCACCTTTTACCTTTTCTTCTCTACTTGATTTGCCTCTTCTTCCTCTTAATTTCTTTCCAATACATCTTTTTATTATTTTCAAAATTTTGTCATACTCTTACCCCATTTCACATCTGCTCTCCTCTTTGCCTCCTTTATCTTAAGTTTTATTTCTCTTTTCTTTTCTTTGTACCTCTCATATGATTGTCTTGTTCTATTTTGTAACAAATTTGTGAATGCTTGCTTCTTCTCTTCTACTACCTTCTTTACTTCCTCATCCCACCATTCACTACCCTTCCTTCTATTTCCTCCCATCCTCCTTGCTCCACACACGAACTTTGCACACCTTGTGACTACTTCCTTGAAACATCCCCATTCCTCTTCCACTCCTAGTTCTACTCTATCCTTCACTCACTCCCACTCCTCTCTCATCTTCCTCTTGTACTCCTCCTCTGTTTCTTTCTCATTTAAGCATATAGATGTATAAATATATAAATGTATAAATATATAAATGTATAAATATAAAGATGTATAAATATGTGGAATAGCTTAGAAGTTGATGCCCAAGCTCAAACAATACATGAGTTAAAATGTAAATATGATAATTGGAAATCAAAAATACAGTTTAATTTGGAACCGTATATGAATTTGAGTCTAGGTATGTTACAAAATTAGAGAATAGGAGACAGAACCCAACAAGCATTTCTCCTTTATTGTATACTACAATTAGGTAAGTGCAATTAGGTAAATACTCACACATACGTCAGATTCACGGCAAAGATTGAAACCCCGGAAAAGAAGTGCAATTTTCGTGGATCTCAATGATGAGGAAGTACCTTTGTTGTATTAGTAGGGAAGGGGAAAGCTCGTGTTGTAGTGGGGAAGGTGAAGAAAAAGGAGAGAGGGATTACTGAGGGAAATGGAAGGAAATGAGGAAGGAAACAAACGGGCTCCCCTGGGACGTCAGAAGCAATGGCAACAAGAAGGCTGTAGACGATGCAGGTGAAGTCGAAAATATCAGTAAAAGCATTAGGTTTAGAAATATAGATAAGAACAGTACAATAGAAAGTGAAGATAATAATTTCCATGGATTTAATGAGGAGGGGATGCCAACCTCCCCCCCTTAGCAAGTCCAGAGGAAAAACTAAAGAAAATGACCAAACATTGGGAGGTTAGGCTCAGCCAACTTACACAGATTACGGAAAGAGTTGATAAATTGGAAGAACTAAAGAACCAAAACCTAACTAAAGAAATAGAAGAATTAAAAAGACAGTTCAAAGAAGTAAAAGATGAGAATGAGGAATTAAAGAATAATAATAAAGAGAATAAAGAGTCCATAGCAAAAGAAGTACAGGGTTGGAAAAAAGTCCAAGAGAACAACAAAATTGTATTTAAAGATATAGTGACACAACAGATGAAAGAACAAACAAAAGACACAGTTATTAAAGTGATGAGAGAGAAGGAGAATATAGTAGGAGACTTAGCAGACAAAAAGAAATATAATTATATTAGGGATGGAAGAGAAGCATAATCCAAATAGGACTACAAGAGTAAAAGAGGAGGAAAAGGTAAACAAGATATTAGAAGTAGTTCAAGAGGAACAAGAAACAGGGAAAGAAATTGAAGAAATATATATAGGGTAATACAATACAGATAAGACCAGACCTATTAAGATTAAATTCAGGTCACAAACGAAAGCAGAGAATGTTTTATCAAAAACAGGGAAACAAGCAGAAAGTGATCAATATAAACAGGTATGGATAAAAAGAGAAATGAATAAAGAGGAAAGAGAGGATGAAAAAAAAACTAGAAGCTAAGGAAAAAAAATCGAGAAAAGAACAGTCAGGAAAAGAGAAATTCTATTGGAGAGTAGTGAATGTGAAAGTGAGGAAATGGTTCATAGCAAAGAAAAATGGAAAGGAAACAGAAAACAGGATGGAAGTAGCAGAAAATTAAGTGTCTTACATAAATATAGATGGCTTAATAACAGGCTTGCATGAACAGAATGACTACCTGAAGGAAAAAGAACCGGACATAATGGGAAATGTAGAGACAAAATTAAAAGGCCCACTACCACCCAACTGTGTAGGACATGGTGCATATAATTATTGGATTAGAAACAGAGAGGTAAAACAAGGGGGTGGAGTTATGTTCCTGACTAAGAAGGATATAAATGTGAGGAATGTCACACATGGAAAGAATAGAGTAGAGATGATTATGATGGAAGTGAAGGACAGGGATGGGAAGAGCAGGAAGTTTGTAGTAAATTATGTGCCTCCTAAAACGGCTTCATGGGAAGAGAACATAAAAGTATGTTAGAAGACACAAGGATAACACTAAATAAGATAATGGAAGATGGAGGAAGAATAGTTATAATGGGTAACTTTAATTGTAAAGAAATCTGCTGGGAAGAGATGACAGTGAAGGGTGGAGACGACCTATGGGGAAATGTACTACTTGATATGATTATAGAACATACAATGACACAATGGATACAAGAGAATACTAGGTATAGAAATGAGGAAGAACCATTGAGATTAGACCTAATAATCACATCAGAAGCCAAAATAGTGGACAAGATTGAATATAAGACACCAATAAGTAAAAGTGACCACATATTGGTTGAACTGTAACTAAATGAGGAAAAATACATGAAAAAAAATTAACAATATAGAAAAGGAAAATTGATGTATGGAAAAACAAATTTATATAAAATAAGAGAATTCTTTCAAAAAGCAGACTGGGAAAGCATACACAAGGAGGAAACAACAGAAGAGAAATGGAATATTTTGACAAAAATTTGTAAGGGAGTGGGAAAGTATGTTCCAAAACAAAAACAAGAAAAAGGGTATGTAAAGTGTTGGTACAAAAAAATGTATGGAGTTAAAAGACAAAAGGGATAAAGCTTGGATAAAATGAAAAAAAAGACAAAAGACCTGAAAATTTTAAAAATATATACTAATCATAGAAATGAATATGTACAACTGTGCAGAAAAGAAAAGAGAAAATATGAAAAAGATGTCATAGAAAAATGTAAAGATCAACCAAAACTATTTTACAGATTTGTAAACAAACTGAAAAACAAACAAGAATTAGAGAAACTATGACAAGGAGGAATTGAATACACAGAGGAAATAGAAATGGCAGAAATTATGAACAAGCATTTTAAATCTGTGTTTACAAGGGAGAACATACAACCTAGAGATATCGAGTGGGAGGAGAAAGTCCCCCCTATGAAAGAGATAGAAGTAACAAAGAATGAAATAATGAATCACTTGAGTAACCTCGATGTCAGAAAATCACATGGACCAGATGAAATGGCAAACTGGATTTTGAGAGAATGCAGGAATGAACTAACAAACAAAATACATAGTCTAATAAGCAGTTCATTGAAAGAAGGAAAAGTTCCAAAAGATTGGAAAAGAGCAAATATAGCACCAATATATAAAGGGGGGAAACAAGGTAGACCCTACTAACTATAGACTGGTCTCTCTTGCAAGTACGATAGCTAAAATTTGTGAAAGAATTATCAAAATTAGATGGGTAAGGCATCTGGAAAAAAAAAACATACTAAATCCAAGGCAATTTGGATTTAGACAAGGACGATCATGCATCCCAAACTTAATGTGTTTCTATTCAAGGCTAATAGATGTAATATAAGAAAGAGATGGATGGGCTGATTGTGCATTTCTAGACATGAAAAAAGCTTTTGATAAGGTACCATATAAGAAATTGATAAAGAAATTAGAAACTACAGGAGGAATACAGGGCAAACTGCTGAAGTGGATGGAAGACTTCTTGCATGAAAGAAAAATGAGAGTGGTGATAAGAGACAAACACTCTAATTGGGATGAAGTGATTAGTGGAGTTCCACAAGGAACAGTTCTGGTCCCAATAATGATATGGATGAAGGAACTGAAAGTTATATGAGCTTCTTTGCAGACAATGCAAAATTGTTGAAAAAAGTGAACACTGTAGAAGATTGTGAGTCACTGCAGAGTGATCTCAATAAAGTATGGGAATGGAGTAGGAAGTGGAAGATGAAATTCAATATTAAGAAGTGTAGTATAATGGAATTTGGAAAAAGCAAAAAAAAGAATAGTGGGATCATATAAATTGGGAGAGGAAGAAATTAAAAAAGTAGAAAATGAGAAGGACCTGGGAGTCATTATTATGAATAATATGTCCCCTGAGAAACATATAAACAAAATTTTTTGAGAAACTTATAATTTAATAAGAACAATCAAAGTGGCATTTACATACCTGGACGAAGAAATGGTGAAGAAAATACTAATCACTTTGATAAGACCAAGATTGGAGTATGCAGCGACGACGTGGTCACCAAGTACAAAAAAAATGTATAACAAAACTTGAAAGAATACAAAGAGCAATTACGAAATTGGCACCAACACTCTCAGAACTATCATATGAAGAGAGATTGGCAAAACCTGGGCTACAAACATTGGAGCAAAGAAGAGAAAGAGGAGACTTGATAACTATTTATAGAATCATGAAAGGCATAGAAATGATTGATAGAGAGGATATACAAAAATGGGATAGTAGAGAAACAAGAGGACACCGAAATAAAACAAAAAAGAGTTATAGAAGAGACCTGAAAAAGAACAGCTTTCCCCAAGGGATAGTAGACGTTTGGAACAAGTTAGATGAAAATGTGGTGTGTGCAAAAACAATACAAGAATTTAAAAACAGTCTAGATAAAACGAGATATGAAGATGGGACACCATGAGCATAGCTCCCCTTCCCATAAAATACAACTAGGTAAATACACACAAACACAAAGGGCAACAACCAAACTAGTTCCCAGCCTGACAGATAAACCATGAGAAATGACTAAAAGCACTGGATTTGCCAACTTTGAAAGATCAATGGGAAAGAGGTGATATGATAGCAGTATTCAGGTCAATAGAAGGTTTAGATTACACTGACAGAAGAGATCTCTTCATTTGGGATAGGAGGGCTTAAAGAAATCATGAGAACAAATTAAGAAAGACTATATGTCTACAGGATATGAAGAAATAGTTTACTATATAGATCCATAAGTACTTGGAACAGCTTAGCAGGGGATATATCCTAAGCTGGAGCAATTCATGAATTAAAATCTAAATATGATAACTGGAAATTTAGGATATAGACTAAATTGGAACAATGCATGAATTTGAAGCTAAGTATAATATATTGGAGAGTAGGAGTCAAGACCCCACAAGTGTTGCTCCAATTTGGTAAACATATGTATCTTAAGCCCCCATCACTCCATCTATCCATCTTTTTCAGTTTATTGATGGTGTGAATGAAGCTTTAGGTAAACCATTCAAAATAGTTTATTGGCAACATGTGATCAACAAGTTTACTGAAAGTTCCTCTTATTCAGGCATGATAAAATGCAAGTACAGTGAAATTCCAATTACCCGGTGTCTGATATAACAGCAATCCTGATATAACAGTACCTTTTGACAAGCCCTATTAATAAAATAAAATATAAATATAAATACACGGCAATGCCGATATTTGAATTTTGTACACACTCTTGGCAGCTGAACTATGTGGGTTGGGCGACAACACTCTAGCGGCAGTCATCCACACTACTGGGAACAGCCTTCTGCTTCACCACTATATTACCTGTTGCATCCTCTGCATTATAGTTTCCTCTTTATCAGTTTACATTGGCATGTCTGTGCTAACTATTGTATCTCACCATGACCCCATTGCAGAATATGACCACAGAGAAGAGGAAGGGCTTTGCTCTGATGCTCCCAAAGAAGAGTGAGCTCATAAAACAGATAGAGAAAGAAGAGAGCTACAATAAGTTGATGGCGAAATTCAGTGTGAGTTCATCGATGCTGTATGACCTCAAGAAACAGAAAGACAAGCTCCTGTCTTTTGTTACTAATACAGAAACCCCTACATTGCTAATTGACAAGAGGAAGTCATTGAAGAGACTAAAGCTTGATGAATTGGATTGGCCTTCCTACATTTGGTTTACTACTCAATGCTCCGAAGATATACCTGTCACTGACCCCATGCTCACTGAAAAGGCCAAGAAGCTATGGGCAGATTTGGAGATCGAAACTAAATGTAACTTCTCCATTGGATGGCTGCACAACTTTAAGACTCATCATGGCATCAGGACACTGGAAATCAGCGGTGAATGTCGTTCAGCGGATCATGAGGCATCTGAAAATTATGCTGAAATTTTCTATAGCCTCATACGTGAGTATAATGTTGTTGATACAAATGTAGCTTGTTATTGTGTTTATATTATTTGCAAGGTTTAGGTAAGAAATTATATTGGTTTTGGGTAGTTTTATGCTTTTTTAAAAGGTATGACCTGAAACAATGGTATATTTGATTTAGTGGCAATGAAAAAGTTCTGTGATAGCCAGATAATCAGAACTGTACTGTAGCACAGGTATGATCTACACTATAAGAGTACACAAATCAGAGGAAAGGAACTGAATTAACTTACATATATATACATACATATACCAAGGGCTTTTTCCCCCTTACAAGGGAGGTAGCCAAAGTCAAAAGGCATAAATTCACTCTCACCCATTTCATCCCCACATACTCCACTCCCATTCACCATCCCTCTCTCCCTCTTTTCTCGTCTCCTTCTGGATGATGTGTCATCCCTGCATCTCAGCCAGTGACCTGGCTCAAAAGCAATGTAGCAAAACACAACACATCCACAGCAAGACTACTTCATTTAATCAGCAACCCCCATCTCTGTCCCCTCATGCAGAAAAAGAGAAGATGGGGAGAAATCCCTTCGGGCTGCATCAAAATATCATTCACACATAACCACTCCCTAACCCCCCATCCCTCACCCACTCCCTTCTATTCATCACAGCATCACCCATTTTAACTACACTAATTAGACCAAAACTCAAGTACGCAGCAACACTGTGGACACCCAGTACCAAAAAGAATATAAAGAAGTTAGAAAGAATACAAATAGGAACAACAAAACTGGCACCAACTCTTTCCAAAATGACATATGAACAAAGACTGTCCAAATTAGAATTACCAACTCTGGAACAAAGAAGGGAAAGAGGAGACTTACTAACTATCTATAGAATTATGAAGGGAATGGAAATCTTAGATAAGAATGACTTATTGAAATGGGACAATGGAAAAACAAGAGGACACGAAAAGAAACTAAAAAAAGATAATTACAGAAGAGATCTGAAAAAAAATAGCTTCCCACACAGAGTGATAGATACTTGGAACAAATTAGACAAAGAAACAGTGTGTGCAAACACTATTCAAGATTTTAAGAAAAAACTTGATGCTGAGAGATACAAAGACGGGTCACCACGAGCATAGCTCCCTTCCCGTATAATACAACTAGGTAAATACACAACCATTCTCCACTCACCATTATCTTCTGTTTTCTCCTTTCCTTCCGCTCTTTCCCAATGCCCCTTTTACTTCATCCATCCATCTCATCCTTGGTCATCCCCCCATGTTCAATCCATCCATCTGTCTTCCACATTTCTCTTACTAATCTTTCTTCACATATTCTTTACATGTGTCCAAACCATTCCCATATACTCTTTCATCAACCCTATCTCCCAAATCCTTTTCCACTCCTGCTCTTCTCCTCACCTCCTCATTTCTCACTTTATCCAGCCTAGTAATTCTTAGAAATTTCACCTCAAACACATTTAAACTCTTCCTCTCTTATGTTCCATGTTTCTGCCCCATACAGTGCTCTCAGCACAATCATCCCTTCATACAATCTCCTCTTAGCATCCAATAATATCCATGAACTAACTTCAGAGACATAACTTAGCATCCATTAACATCCATGAATTAACTTAAAGAGACATAATTACCTGCAATGGATATTCAATAATGGGTTGTTCTTCATCAGCTGGTCCAAACTGCTTTCTAACAGCAGAGTATCTGATAGCTATGCTCATGGCCTTTTTCAGGTGCACCACCCCAAAACCTATTATGCCAACTCTTCCAACAGACAAATTGCCAAGTGAAGCTCCTGGGAGGACAAGAATACAGAAAAATGTTTACCCATGTAGAGTTGATGAAATGAGTTCTTTAACACCATCTCACATGCAGTTTTGGTTACTGGTAACAAAAATTTAACAAAACTGTTGTAGTTCCTCAAAATGGAAAACTGGAGTATCTTATTTACCTCTGTTACAAAGACAAATAGACGGAGTGGTTTGGAAGTGTGGAGTGCCAGGAAAAGATTGTAGTGGAGAGTTGATTGTGGAGATGTGTCTAGAAAGAAAGTTGATGGTAGCAAATACAGTTTAGGAAAAAAGTCAAGCATAAATACACATGTGAGAGGATGGTGAATGGAAGGGTCGTAGATAGGAATTTAATTAACTATATAGTGGTAACCAGAAGAAGAGTAGGAAGACTTTTGGATGTCCATGTCCTTGGGGGAGAAAGTGGGGGAATATCAGATAATTTTTTAGTGGAAGACAAGTTGAGAGTGGAGGAGAGATGGAGAAAGAGGAAAAGGACAGAAGGTAGTGAGGTGCTTAGAGTAAACTGCTTAAATGGGAAAGAAAAGGAGAAGGAGTACAAGAAGCTGAAAGAGGAGTGGGAGGGAGTGAAGGGTAGAGTAGAACTAAGAGTGGAGAAGGAACGGGGATGGTTCAAGGGGGAAGTCACAAGGTGTGCAAAGTTGGTGTGTGAAAGAAGGGGAAGGCAGGAAATAGAAGGTAGGGTAGTGAATGGTGGAATGATGAAGCAAAGAAGGTTGTAGAAGAGAAGAAGTGACTATTCACAGATTGGTTACAAAATAGGACAAGAGAATCATATGAGAGATACAAAGAAAAGAGAATAGAAGTAAAGCATAAGATAAAAAAGGCAAAGAGGAGAGCAGATGTGAAATGAGGTAAGAGTATGACAGAAAATATTAAAAGTAATAAAAAAAAATTTGGAAGGAAATTAAAAGAGGAAGAGGAGGTAAATCAAGTAGAGAAGAAAAGGTAAAATGTGATAATGGAAGAGGCGGCAATAAGAGGAAGATGGGCAGAGTATTTTAGGGAGTTGCTAAATGTGAAGGAGGATAGGAAGGGAAATGTACTTGCAGTGGGAAGCACTTAGAAAATGACAGTGATGAATGAGGAAAATGGAGGAGAAATAGGAAAGATGAGGTGAAAGCAGTTATTAAAATGATGACAGCAGGTAAGGCACCTGGGTTGGATGGGTGACATGCAGTGTCTAAAAAAGGGAGGTACAGTAATGGTGGACTGGCTGGTGAGGTTATTTAATGTTTGTTTAAGAGAGGGTAGAATGCCAGAGATTCTGGAGGAGTGCTTGTATAGTACCACTTTACAATGGGGAAAAGGGGACAAGTGTGAGTGTAGTAGTTTCAAAGGGATCAGTTTGTTGAGTGTAGTTGGAAAGGCCTATGGGAGGGTCTTGATTAAAAGGATTAGGAGAGGAACAGAGGGAATAATTAGTGAGGAATAGTGTGGGTTTAGGACAGGTAGGGGCTGTGTAGATCAGATTTTTGTGGTAAGACAGATACTGGTATGTGAGAAAGCTTTAGGAAAAGATAAGGAATTTTTGGAGGCCTTTATGGATTTGGAAAAGGCTTATGACAGGGTAGACAGGAAGGCCTGTGGGAGGTATTGCAGATA
This sequence comes from Oratosquilla oratoria, assembly GCF_046742065.1. Lineage (NCBI taxonomy): Eukaryota > Metazoa > Arthropoda > Malacostraca > Stomatopoda > Squillidae > Oratosquilla > Oratosquilla oratoria. The sequence goes on along the minus strand of NC_134788.1, from coordinate 16,695,569 downwards.
TTTGGGATTGGAGGAAAGCTGTTAAGAGCAGTCAAGAGTTTTCACAAGATTAGAGCCTGTATTTTTACTTTTTTTTTTTAAGAATGTTCCCTTTAGGGCTATAGAGAGAAGGATGCCTAGTCCTATCCCAATCCCATTTATGTCACCTTTTATGACTCAAGCGGGAACACTTGATGGCAGTATTTTTCTCCCCCACCACAGGGATTTGGAAAAAAAAAAAAAAAGGAAATGAACATTCAAAGAAGTGGTACAGGACAGTATTAAGGGTGGGGGCCAGTATAACTGAGGGACGGTCGCAGTATAATGAAGTATCAACATTTCTCTATGAACTATGAGTAGAGATTTCCTCTATTACAGACAAAATGATGTATGGCTCTGGTCTGTAGGGGCCCCATAGATACCCTAAATTATCTGCTGCATTCTACTGAGGCAGCTTTTAACTCCACAATCACATGCAGCCAATACCCCAGACGGGGAGGGAGGGGATGAGTGGGTGTGGAGTATGTGGGGATGGAATGGGTGGGAGTGGATTTTATGCCTTTGTTTTTTGGCTACCTCCCTTGTAAGGGGGAAATGGCCACTGGTATATGTATGTATGTATGTAGTAGAGCCTGTGTTAGAATTAGAAATGGAGAGAGTGAGTAGTTTGAGGTAAAGGTGGGACTTCACCAGGGATGTGTTATATTGCCTTGGCTGTTCAATTTATACATGGATGGTGGTGCGAGAGGTAAATGCAAGAGTAATGAGCCAGGGATTGGATATGGTTAAAGAAAATTGAGAAAAATGGGAGATGAGCCAGATGTTGTTTGCTGATGACACTGTGCTTGTGGCAGGATCAGAGGAGGGATTATGGAAGTTAGTGTGAAAAGGTATGTATTTACCTAGTTGTATCTTACGGGAAGGGGAGCTACACTTGTGGTGTCCTGCCTTTGTATCTTGCAATGTCTACTTTACTCTTAAATTCATGTATAGTTTTTGCACACACTATTGTTTCATCCAGTATGTTCCAAGTATTTACCTACCTAGTTTTACCTAGTTGTATTATACGGGAAGGGAGCTAAGCTCATAGTGACCCGTCTTTGTATCTCTCAGCATCAAGTTTATTCTTAAAATCATGAATAGTATTTGCACACACAGTTTTTTCATCTAAGTTATTCCATATATCCAGTATTCTGTGTGGGAAGCTATTCTTTTTCCTCTCTCTATAGTTGTCCTTTTTGAGTTTCTTTTCACAACCTCTTGTTTTTTCCATTGTCATTTTTTAGTAAATCTTTTCTGTCAAGGATTTCCATTCCTTTCATGATTCTAAATGTAGTCAGTAGATCACCTCTTTCTCTTCTTTGTTCTAGTGTTGGTAGTTCTAGCTTCAATAATCTTTGTTCATATGTTGATTTGCAAAGAGATGGTGCCAATTTTGTTGTTGCTCTCTGTATTCTTTCTAGTTTCCTTATATTCTTTTTAGTATTGGGTGTCCATAGTGTCGCTGCATATTCCAGTTTTGGTCTAATCAATGTGACTAATATTTTTTTATCATTTCTTCATCCAAGTATTCAAATGCCACTTTCATTGACCTTAGTAGGTTGTATGTTTCACCTACTATTTTGTTTATATGTCTGTCCGGTGTCATGTCATTGCTGATTATCACTCCAAGGTCCCTTTTCAAGTGCACTTTTTTTATTTCATTTTCACCAATTTTGTAATTTTTGAAATTCTGTTTTTGCTTTTACCAAACTCCATTACACTACACTTCTTGATATTAAAGTTCACCTCCCACTTTTGAGTCCATTTCTAGATTGTGTCCAGGTCTGATTGTAATGAGTCACAGTCCTCATTTGTTGACTTTAATATTTTTGCATCATCTGCGAAGAAATTCATTTAACATTCAACTCCTTTGTCCATGTCGTTTACGTATATGGCAAACATGATTGGAGCCAGTACTGACCCTCGTGGAACACCACTTATCATTTCTTCCCATTTCAAGTATTTGTCTCTAATTACAACCCTCATTTTTCTCCCAGTCAGGAAGTCTTCCATCCATTTTAATAAATTACCTGCAATGCCACCTATTGATTCTAATTTTCCTATTAATTTTTTGTGCGGAACATTGTCAAATGCCTTTTGTAGATTTAGATAGGCACAGTCTGCCCATCCATCTCTCTCATCTATTATATCTATCATTCTCGAATAGAAGCAGATTAGATTTGTTGTACATGATCTTTGTCTAAATCCAAATTGGTTTGGGTTTAGTATAGATTTTTCTTCCAAATGTTTAACCCATCTACTTTTAATCACTTTTTCACATATTTTAGCTACTGTCCTTGTTAGGGAGACCGGTCTGTAGTTAGTTGGATCTTCCTTACTTCCTCCTTTATATATTGGTACAATGTTTGCATTTTTCCAGTCTTTTTTCCTTCTTTGAGTGAGTATTTTATTATAGTGTGAATTTTATTTGTTAGTTCCTCCATGCATTCCTTCAGTATCCAATTTGCAATTCCATCCAGACCATGTGATTTTCTAACATCTAGGTTTTCTATTTGGTCACTGATTTCCTTTTTTGTTATGGTTATTTCCTTCACTTGAGGGGAATTCTTTTTTTCTATTCCTTCACAGTTAGGCGAATTCTCAAATGTGAAAACCGATTTGAAGTGGTTACTCATAATTTCTGCCATTTCTTGTTCTTTTGTGTATTCATGACTTCCTTGGCATAGTTTTTCTATTTCTTGTTTGTTTTTTCAGTTTTCCATTCACATATCTGTAAAATAGCTTTGGCTGATCCTTACACTTTTGCATAATTTACTTTTCATAATTTCTCTTTTTCTCCCTGCGTATTTTTACATAAATGTTTCTTAGTTTGAGGTATGTTTGCCATTTCCTCTTTTACTTTTTCTTTTTTCAATTTTTTCCAGGCTTTGTCTCTTATCCTTGGCTTCGCTACATTTTTTGTTGTACCAGTTTTTTATGTATATTCTTTCTTGTTTTTGTGGAACATATTTGATCACACCCTCATTATATATTTCCTTTAGTATATTCCATTTCTCTTCCATCCTTGTTTCCTCACTAAGGAATTTTTCCCAGTTTGCATTTCGAAAAAATTCTTTAAGTTTCTCAAAATTTGTTTTCCTATACATTGGTCTTCCTATTCTATGTTTCTCATTTCTTCTTAGGTATGGAAAACTGTTCTTCTTCAGATCTCTTCTATAACTATCTTTTTTTTAGTTTCTTTCCATGTCCTCTTGTGTTTCTCTTGTTCCAATTTAACAAGTCCTCTATATCAAGTATTTCTGTGCCCTTTATGATTCTATAGATGGTCAGTAAATCGCCTCTCTTCTTTGTTCCAAAGTTGGTAACTCCAATTTGTCTCTCTTCATATGACAAGTTTGAAAGTGTTGGAGCCATTTTTGTGATTGCTCTCTGGATTCTTTCAGAGAACAACAAAAATGATGTGTGAAAGAAGAAAGTTGGAAATAAATGTGCATAAAAGTATGGCAATGAGATGTACATGGGGAGAATGTGGCAGCAAATTGGAAGTGAGTATAAAGGGAGAGAGACTGGAGGAAGTGAATAGTTTTAGATATTTGGGAGTTAATGTGGTGGGAAAGGGAGGAGTGGAGTTGGAGGTAGAATGTAGAGTGAGAGAAGAAAGTAAATGCCTTGGGGGATAAAAAAAGTGTAATGGGGAGTAGACTTTTGGGAATGGATGCTAAGAGGAGATTGTATGAAGGAGTGATTGTGCCAATATCACTGTAAAGGGATGAAACATGGAACATAAAAGAGGAAGAGAGGAGTTAGAATGTGTTTGAGATGAAATGCCTGAGAAGTATGGTAGGGTTTACTAGGCTAGATAAAGTGAGAAGCAAGGAGGTGAGGAGAGCAGGGGTGGAGAGGGACTTAGGAGATAGAGTTGATTAAAGAGTATTAGGATGGTTTGGACACATGTAATGAATGAGTGAAGAAAGATTCATAAAAAAGGTGTGGAAGGAAGAAGTGGAGTGAGTGAACATGAGAGCAGGGGGCGACCAAGGATGAGATGGATGGGGTAAAAGGGGCAATGGGAAAGAGGGGAATGTCTGTTGAGGAAGGAAGGAAGAAGACAGAAGATAAGGGTGAGTGGAGAATGACCAAATAATAATATAGAGCAAGGTATAAATGAAAAACAAAATGATAATGTAAGACATATTGAAATTCAAAATGTGTCAAAAAGAAATAATCACGAGTTTCTTAAAACCATGCACTTTAATGCTCGTAGTATTAGAAACAAATTTCAAGAAATACAGGCGTATGTCAAAAGCAAAAATCTCGATATGATAGGAATAACTGAGACATGGTTAAATGGTACAGAGTTCGAAGCTGAATTTAATATTGCGGGATTTAAACACTTTCATCAGGATAGAAACCACAAGAAAGGTGGGGGTGTTCTATTGTACGTTAAAAACAATGTTCATGCTTGTGTTTTAGAGAAAGTGAAACAGGATGCATATGATAGTTTGTGGGTTGAGTTAACCCAAACAAATGGACAAAAAATGAATATAGGTGTAATATATAGGCCAAAGACATTATCATTAGCAGACGACAAACTGTTATTTCAAGAACTGTCTAGTTTCTGCAACTGGGATTTATTGATAATGGGTGATTTCAATTTTACTGACATTGATTGGATGACCCTTGAACATGGCCATATAGGTAGTCGCTTGTTTGATTTTCTTGGTGACAATTACTTAATTCAGCATGTAAAAGAGCCCACAAGATATGGAAACTTACTCGATCTTTTGATCACTAGCCGCGAAAGCATGGTAACTGATGTAGAAGTCGGTGAATCTGTTGCAAATAGCGATCACAACCTAGTTAGATTCAAACTCCTAAACAATTTTAGAATAGATACTTGTGTTTCTAAAATACCCAATTTCAGTAAAGCTCAGTTCATGGGACTACGTCAGGAGCTTCAGCTTACAGATTGGGAGGCAAAATTAAACGAAAGACCTGTAGATCAGATGTGGGAAATATTTCAAAATACGCTCACTAAGATGATTCAAACTTACATTCCTTTTAAGGACAGACGTCCCCCAAATCAGGCTCGCCCAAAGTGGCTCGACAAAGAAACTGAAAAAAGTATTGCTAAAAAGAGACAGGCTTATAAGAAATATAAGTGCTCGGGTGCATCTAATGACTATGAAAGTTATGTATCAATACAGAGAGATTTAAAAAAGACACAAAAAAAAGAAAACGATAATACGAAATGAACATCGCTGATAAATCCAAAGAGAATCCCAATGAACCCTATAGTTAAATTAGAGATAAAAAGGTTGTTAGGAATCACATTGGTCCACTATTATCTTGAATATTCAAATGAAGGAATGTGGAATATCTTAAACAATTATTTTAGCTCGGTATTCATAAACGAAACACCTCAAAGTGAATTCCAAACTGAAACCTGTGAAAAGTCTAGGGTAAACTTACTCACTACGGTAAATATAACAAAAGAAAAAATTAAAAGGTGTATAGACAAACTCAAAGTTAATAAAACACCAGGGCCTGACGGTTGGCATCCAAGAATCTTAAAGGAAATGAAAAATGAGATTGTTGTTCCATTAGAAATTATTTTCAAGAAATCCATCATATCCGGAGATGTCCCAAGAGAATGGAAGCTAGCTAACGTTACTCCCATATTTATAAAAGGTGACAAAAAAGAAACTAAATAACTATAGGCCTATAAGTTTGACTTCAATCGTAGGAAAAATAATGGAAACTATCATCAGAGATGCTATCGAACATCATTTAGAAAGTAACTGTTTGATAAATGATAGCCAGCATGGTTTCAGATGGAAACGTTCTTGCATGACTAACTTACTTGAATTCTACAACACAGTTATCTGGAATTAGTACAAAAGAAACAATATATATAGATTTAATATATCTAGACTTTGCAAAAGCTTTTGATACCGTCCCACACGAAAAACTACTTACTAAATTAGCTTTACACGGAATAAGTGGTAGCCTATTAGGTTGGACTAGTAATTGGTTGAATGGTCGAAAACAGAGAGTTGTTTTAAATGGAAAAACTTCTGGATGGAAAAGTGTTGCAAGTGGAGTTCCTGAGGGTTCCATTCTTGGGCCACTTCTATTCATAGTATATATAAATGATATAGACCATGGACTAAAATCTACTGTTTCCAAATTTGCTGATGATACAAAACTGTGCGGAGTGGCAAATGATCACTCAAACCAATTAGATATTCAAGAAGATTTAGATCAATTACAGCAATGGTCTGAAAAGTGGCTAATGAAATTTAACACAAGTAAATGCAAGGTAATGCACATAGGTAAAAATAACAGTAAGTACGATTACAAGTTATTTGGAAATTCGTTAACAAAAGTGGATAGTGAAAAAGATCTCGGCGTAATTATCAGTAACGACCTCAAATCATCCAAGCAGTGTATTTCAGCCTCTGAGAAAGCAAATAAGATTCTAGGACTGATTGCGCGATCTTTTGATTTCAAAAGTCCATCACTCATTAACAAGCTATATAAATCATTAGTTTGTCCACATTTGGAATATGCTGTTTCCGTATGGTCACCGAATCTCATTAAAGACATTGACAGACTGGAAAAAGTACAACGGCGAGCCACAAAACTGATTCCAAATATCAAAAATAAATCATACGAAAATCGACTAAAGCACATGAATCTGTTTTCCCTAAAAACGCATAGACTCAGAGGTGACTTGATACAGGTTTTTAAAATTCTAAAGGGAATTGACATCAAAAGTGACCAAATTTTTACATTGAATGAGAATCAGACAAGAAACAATGGTCTCAAACTGTCCGGAAATAGATTCAATTTGGAAGTAGGTAGAAACAACTTTGCCAACCGTGTAGTTAATGAATGGAATAAATTTCCTGCACAGGTAGTGCAATGTAGTTCAGTTCGAAGCTTTAAGAATCATTTAGATAAATACCTAAGTAAGATGCTGTAATGATTTTAATTTATCTTATATTATTTGTTTTTGTTTTGTTATCATTTTCTGTCTGATTTTCATTTATTATTAGTTATATGTCAATTTATTATTATTTACTATTTACCTGTTTGTTTATTATTTAACTATACCTATGCATTTATTTATGTATTTTATTTGTTATTTACATTATCAGTTTTTATTTATTATTTTATTATTAATATGATTTTTTTTTCACATCCGACCTAGATATGGATCAAAAGGTCTCCTGTTGGCATGCTCCACCTTTGTAATCCTTTGTAATCCTTTGTGTATGGATGATGCTGTGATGCATAGAAGATAGTGGGTGGGGGGATGGGGGGTGAGGGAGTATGTGTGAATGATATTTTGATGCAGCCTGAAGAGATTTCTCCCCATCTTCTCTTTTTCTGCATGAGGGGATGGAGAGGAGGGTCTCCAATTAAATGATGCAGCCTTGCTGTGGATGTGCTGTGTCGTCCTACATTACTTCTGATTGAGGGCAGTGGGCAAGACGTGGGGATGACCCATCAGCCAGGAGGGAGGGAGGGGGTAAATGGAAGTGGAGTATGTGGGGATGGGATGGGGGAGTGGATTTTATGCCTTTGTTTTTTGGCTATCTCCCTTGTAAGGGGGAAAAAGCCATTGGTATATGTATATACAAAGACAAACATTTGGAAAAGGCTTATGATAAGGTAAACCGGAAGGCACTATGGGAGGTATTGCAGATATATGGATTGGGGGAAAGCTGTTAAGAGCAGTAAAGAGTTTTTACAAGAGTAGTAAAGCCCATGTTAGAATTAGAAATGGCAAGAGTGAGTCTTTTGAGGGAAAAGTAGGACTCCACCAGGGATGTGTCATGTTACCATGGCTGTTCAATGTGTACATGGATAGGGTGGTACAGGAGGTAAATGCAAGGGTAATGAGCCAGGGATTGGAGATGGTTATAGAATTTTGAGAAAAAAAACAAAAAAAAAGGGAGATAAGCCAGTTGTTGTTAGCTGTCGACACTGCACTTATTGCAGGATCAGAGGAGAGATTAAGGAAGTAACAAAGTTTGGGAAGTTGTGCAAAAGAAGGAAGTTGAAGATAAATGTGGGTAAAATCAAGGTGATAAGAACATTAAGAACAAAAGAATGAAGAGACTGCAAGAGACCATAAGGCCTACACTAGGTAGTTCCATGTCTATTACCTCCTGTCATCCCCATCCACAAAGTTGTCTGTTTCTTAAAACAACCAATAGTTTCAGTGCTCGCTACAAGGTTACTAAGTCTATTCCATTCATTGACCACCTTATTAATAAACCAATTCTTTCCACACTCTGCATCTTTCCAGATAGTGTAAGTTTAGATGCCTAAGCCTCTCTTCGTGAGGTAAATTTCTAAACCCATGTATCATTTTGGTTATTACTGATTCTAGTAAATTGAACTCCATTCTATAAGATGGAGACCAAAAATGTACTGCATAGTCAAGGATGGGTCTAATTAATGCCAGATAGTTTGATAATTACATCTGCACTTTTATTTGTAACCATCCTAGCAATGAAACCTAATGCTCTGTTAGCTCTATTCCTGACACTAATGCAGGTCAGGACTCACTAGAAATCCCATGTCTCTCTCGCACTACATTTTCTCTATAAAAAAGTGTTATCTAAGCTATATCTATTTTTGGGGTTGCATAGCCCAATGTTTAATATGCTACACTTTGAGATATTGAAGTCCATTTACCATTTCACCATGTGAACAATTTTTCAAGGTAATCCTGCAGGATCTCAGCATTGTCTCCTGACCTAATTAGGCATTCTATTTAAATGTTGTCCACAAAATTACTAACATTGTTATTAATCCCATTGTCCAAGTTGTTTACGTACATAATGAACAATAAGGGACCTAAAACCAAGCCCTGGGGAACACCATTATAAACACTCCCCATTTAGATTTTACACTATTTATGGTGATCCGCTGTTTTCTGTCACTGATCCAAGCTCTAATCCATTCTCACACTTTTCCTCCTCTGCTATGGGCTTTGATTTTTTATCTAGTAGTCTTTGGTGGGGAACCTTGCCAAACGCTTTGCTAAAGTCAAGGTAAATAACACCGTAACTATCATTGTTATCAGACCCCTTATATACGTTAGTGTAAAAAGATTAGTCACACATGACTTACCCTTGGAGAAACCATGTTGTGAGTCACGAATCAAATAATATCTCTCGATGTGATCTCTGAGTATTAACTATTATTGAGTCAAGCATTTTACTTATAACGGTTGTCAAACTGATTGGCCTCTAGATGCATATAGACAGTTTATCTCCCTTTTTGAAAGCAGGAACAATGTTTGCCTGCCCCAAGCAATAGGCAAAAAACCAATGTCTACCGACTTATCAAATATTTTCGTTAACTGGTCACAGATTTCAATCTACACTTTAAGCACTCTTGGAAAAAATTCTTCTGGACCCGGGGATTTTGTAGCTTCAAGTCTTTCAATCTGACTAATTCTACCTTACTAATTCTAATATTTCATAGTCTACTTTCTTCATCCCCACTGAAAATCGGATTGCAGTCAGGTACATTATCTAGCCTCTCCTTAGTAAATACCAAGATAAAATATCTATTAAACTCCTCATTCATTTTTTCCTCCGATTCCATCATGACATTTTCGTCATTATTAATTGTGCCTATCATTTCCTTATTTTTTGTTCTTTAGAGATGAAAGAAGCTCTTTGGGTTGAATCTCGCTTGTTCGGGAACTTTAATTACATAGTTACGTTTCGCTGTGTGCGTATTCTTTTTAACCAGTCTTGCCATATCGTTATATTTGGATCTAAGGTGTGTTTCCCTGTTTTTTATTCTTACATAAAGTCCTCTTTTCATTCCGATCTCATATTTCAGCCTGTCCGTCATCCATTTGGGAGTATTACTATTCTTTTGTATTGACTTGAGAGGATGGCAGCAAATTGAGAGTGAGTATTAAGGGATAGAGACTGGAGGAAATGGATAGTTTTAGATATTTGGGGCGAATGTGGTAGGAAAGGGAAGAGTGGAGGTAGAGGTAGAATGTAGATTGAGAGGAACAAGTAAATGCCCTGGGGGATTAAAAAGTGTAATGAGAAATAAACATTCGGCAGTGGCTGCTAAGAGGAGAGGGGTGATTGTACCAACAGCACTGCATGGGGCAGAAACATGGAACATAAGAGAGGAAGAGTTAAATGTGTTTGAGATGAAATGCCTGAGAAGTATGGTAGGGGTTACTAGGCTCGAGAGAGTGAGAAATGAGGAGGTGAGGAAGAGAGCTGGGGCAGAAAAGGAGTTGGGAGATAGGGTTGATGAAAGAATATTGGGACAGTTTGGACACATGGAAAGAATGCATGAAGAAATATTAGTAAAAGAAGTGTGGAAGGCAGAGGTGGATGGAGTGAACATGAGGGGCGACCAAGGATGAGGTGGATGGTGTAAAACAGGCATTGGGAAAGAGGGGGATGTCTTTTGCAGAAGGAAAGGACAAGAACATAAAAACATAAGAATGAAGGAGACTGCAAGAGACCATAAGGCCTACACTAGGCAGCTCCATATCCATCACCACCTGGCATACCCATCCATAAACTTGTCTAATCATTTCTTAAAACAACTGGTAATTTCAGCGTTTACTACATGGTTACTAAGTCTATTCCATTCGTCGACCACCCTATTAGTAAACCAATTCTTTCCTATTTCCTTTTTCAATCTAAATTTGTCTAATTTAAAACCATTACTGCAAGTCCTGCCCTGTTGTTTTATGATTACCTTGTTTGAATCACCCTTGTTAAAGCTTTTGGTCCACTTGAACACCTCTATTAGATCACCCCACACTCTGTGTCTTTCCAGAGACCCTAAGCCTCTCTTCATAAGGCATATTTCTGAGCCCATGTTTCATTTATACTCATACAGAGGATAAGGGTGAGTGGAGAATAGTTGTGTATGGATGATGCTGTGATGCATGGAGGGGTGTGGGTGGGGATGTGGGGGTTAGGGAGTATGTGTGAATGATATTTTGATGCAGCCCAAAAGGATTTTACCTGTCTTCTCTATTTCCTGCATGAGGGGACAGAGAGGTGGGGAGGGTTGCCGATTAAGTGAGGCAGCATTGCTATGGATGTGCTGAGTCTTGCTGCATTGTTTCTGACCCAGGGCAGTGGGTGGGATACAGGGATGACCCATCATCCATGAGGAGCTAAGAGGAGAGGGAGGGAGGGGTGATGAATGGGAATGGAGTATGTGGGGATGAAATAGGTGGGAGTGGATTTATGCCTTTGACTTTGGCTGCCTTCCTTGTAAAAGGGAAGAGGCCACTGGTATATGTATGTATGTACAAAGACAAGAGGAGGGGGATGTTGCCAATTAATCAAAGCAGCCTTGCTGTGTCTTCCTACATTGCTCTGACCAAGGGCAGTGGGTGGGATACAGGTATGAACTTTCATCCACAAGGAGCTAAGATGAGAGGGAGGAAGGGGTGGTGGATGGGGGTGAAATGAGTGGAAGTGAAATGGGTGGGAATGGGTATGTGCCTTTTGACTGGGGTACCCCCCTTTTAAGAGGGAAAAAGCCTTTGTTATATAGACAGATAAAAACAATCACTGTAATATATTTATTTCTATTGAATGTAATCTAAAACTTTTTAATACCTAGACATGGTACAAAAGTGTAAGAAAAAATGCCTCTCCAACACATATGAGAATAGACAAGATACAATGTAAGGTGATGACATGCATTAGGAGTGATGATAATGGCAGGTTGGGGGCAAGTTTCAAGGTTGAGAGGCTGAAGAATTGGACAGCTTTAAGTGATTGGGGGCCACATGTAGCATGGAATGGAAGAGTGGAGCTTTATAGTAAGGGAAGCAAATGTCTGGAGGAAATGAAAGTGTTATGAGAAGTAGGTATCTGGGGATGGGTATAAAGAAAAGATTGTATGAAAGAGTGATTGTACCTATGACATTGTATGGAGAGGAAACTTTGAATTTGAAGGAGGGAGAAAGGAACTACCTAAATGTGTTTAAAATTAAGTGTTTAAAAGAAGATTTGTTAGTGTTACAAAAGTGAATAGAGTGAAAAATGTGGAGGCAAGACAGAGGGCAGGGGTGGAAAATAGAGGTGGCAGCCAGGATAGATCAATGTGCTCTGATGGTATGGGTATATAGAAAGAATGAGAGAGAAAAAACTAACAAAAAGTGCAGAAAGCAGAAGTGAATGAAGTGAACCTTAGATGAAGTGGTTAGATGGGGTGAAGGGGCACTGGATGTAACAGGAATGTCTCATGAACAAGGGAGACAGAATACACAAGATAGGAGGAAGTGGAGAATGATTTTCAATGGATGAAGAAATGATGTGGCCTGAAAGGACATTCTTGTCTGCTTTGTAAATTTCTTGAGTGTGTGAGGCAAGGTGATCGCCATATAATTAAACAATGGGGTAAACCAGCTCTAGCTGTTTGGCCCTGCTGCAGAAGAGCTGTCTTGCTGTGTTGCCTAAAGTTTCACTAAATGGAAAACCCACAGGAGCTAGCAATGGTCCTTGTCCCCCTCCCCTGCCACACAGATCTCTAGAAGAAAAAACTTTGGATTGTTGTCTGTGTTGTGTTGGTGTGGGACTGTTTCTATGTCATCAGTTGTCAGCTCTTCATATGTGAAAAGGTATGAGAAATACAATTAAAGTTGATAGAGCTATCTTGGCCCCAGTCAGTCCAAAAACAAAGTGCCAATCCCTCAGGCCTGCACGTGCAGCAGATGGAGGTGAGGGGGTTGATGGATTTTTAAATTGGGCAGCAGGGAAATTATTCTCTGCCATCCATCTTGGAAGACCACCACTAGCAAATACCCATCATTGATCCCACCATTTACATATATACACATACTAAGGGGGCTTGCCAAGTCAAAGCTACAGGGCCCTGCTGTGGAGGTGTTGTCTCGTTTCATTACCAGTGACCCAAATAAGGAGGCAGAGAACAGGGATGACCTTTGATTCATGAGATGCTAAGATGAAAGGGAAGATGAATGGGTTCTGATGGGTGTGAGATGGAAGTGGGGTGGGTGTATGCCTTGAATACTCCCATACACACTAAAGACTCTTCCTCTTTATGAGATGGGTTGCCAAGTCAAAGCTCATACTCACATCATACAATCAAACCCTAATTAACCACCCCTCCCATCTCAGCACCAGGGAAAAAAATACTTTTTTTTTTTCTAGAGCCATTTTAATTTTTTTTTTAAATTTCACCAGAGCCATTTTTTTTAATTACCAAAGCCATTTTTGATACTTCCAGAGCCATGTTTTTGCAGGTTTGATTTCCTTCAAACTATTGGAAGGCTAACTAATTACTCATGTCGGAGCGAGTTTGCATATGTACAGTGTACGTATGCATGCAGTGATGTGGTATTGGGTATGGTGCATTGTACATGTAGTCAGCGCGTTGATTGGGCAGCTAGCTGCATGCAACCAATGAACTTCCCTGCATACGGGTGCCATGCAATTCGCAACTAGCAACAATATGTAGCACGATAGTCATGTAGAGTCTAGTCAACATGTACTAGTAAACGCGCGCATGCAGCTGATACGAAGTTAGGCTAGGTAAGCCATTGAACTCTAGCAGCTGTACACATATGTACATACATCAACAAATTAAAGTTGATCGATGCATTGCGTTTATATCAATTGATAATGCAATGATTGATCACAGGTAAGTTGTGTTTGCTCTGATCCTTTCATCAATGGTGATGGGATTCTGGGATTGCCAAATGATGGATAATGCATGAAAAACATTGAATCTTGCCGCGGGAGCGATTTTTTTGTGGGGGATCGCTCCCGCTATTGGATTTGCGAGAACGACATTGGAACTTTCCTGAGCGAAATCGCTCGTCGCTCCTGTGTATTTTTTTCACTGCTCAGCACCTTAGGGATGAAGAGTTGCCTCGTCCTCCACCACATTACCATGATGTATGGCACTAAAATCAATCCAACCCCCTCAGGGACTTGGAACTGTTTGGCTTGACAGTCTAGGGCAGCATTTCTCAACCTTTTTACCCTTGCGTAACTATTAAAATAAATTGCATGTCTCAAGGAACCCCTGCACAAAAAAAAAAAAAAAAAAAAAAAAAAAAAACATATACCATATCTTTCTCATTTTATTTTCATCGTAACAACATATTACTGTATTACATTACAGTATCCCCCCCGCTATTCACAGGGATTACATTTCTTCCCCTCCCGCAAATCCCGAAAACCCACAAATTATTGATGCAGTTTTAAAACGCCTATGTATGATATTATATACGCTAAAATATGCTTTCCAAACACATTCTAAAGACAGTCTTACTCATTAATACAGTAATAATGTAGTAATATGTAGTAATGATAAAATAAAAACAGTAATAATGCAGTATAATATGTACATACATATACCAAGGCTTTTTCCCCCTTACAAGGGAGGTAGCCAAAAAGGAAAAGGCATACAATCATTCCCACCCATTCGATCCCTGAATACACTCCACACCCCTCCACCCTCCCTCTCTTCTTAGCACCTCCTGGATGACGGGTCATCCCTGCACCTCGTCCACTGCCCTAGGTCAGAAGCAATATGTACTTATTTAATGATAAAATAAAAACATTTTTATTTTATTGTACTCACCAATAATGAATGATGATGATGATGATGAAATTTGCTGTACCATACGATGAGGATGATTATGGTGACACTGATGTATGGCACAGCTTAACTGCTGCTTTACAGCAGTTCAGGCAATTCCTCCTCTTCAGGCACTTCAGGAGGAGGTGTCGTTTCTTCAGGAGGAGGTGTTGTTTCTTCAGGAGAATCAGGAGGTGGTGTAGTATTTTCTTCGGGTGTGGCTTGGTTACTTTTCTTGACCTTCGTTAGGCTTCATTGTTTTTTCATAGTGGTGAAAAGGGTTTTGTATGTTGACATGGATGAATCAATTGCATTTGAGAACTCTAGGGAACGAACCATGTAAGGGTCCCATGATTTAGCTTTCTCTTGCAGTTCCTTTGCTGTTCACATGAGTTCAGCCAACCGTTCTAGAGTCAGACCCTCATCCTCTTCCTCTTGTGATGGGTTTTCCTGGTCCTCTGTTTCTTCTTCTTCTTCTGCAGACTTCGTCAGCTCTGCCAAATCTTCATCCATCAGAGGCTGAGAATGGGTATCAATGAGTTCATTGAACTCCTCGTGAGTTACATCATCAAAGCCATCAACCTCGATTAACTGTGCCAGTTTCACTGACTTGTTGACAGCATCATGATGAATTTCATCGGGTGAGAAGCCTTTGTAGTCATGTATGTATTCTGGCCTCAGTTTTTTCCAACATGCATTTAGAGTTTCTTTTTTCATGTCTTGAAATGCCTTATGTATGACTGTCAGGCACGATGCAATTGTGAAATTGCACCAGTACACTTTTAACTGGAAGTCCTCTTCCTCATCTATGCATCAACTAATTGCTGAAGACAGTTCCCAGTGTAAAGTGCCTTAAATGCACAAATCACCCCTTGATCCATAGGCTGGAGGAGTGATGTGATGTTGGGAGGGAGAAACTCATCTGGACTCCTTCATGATACAAATCCACAGGGTGACCACCAGCATTATCCATGAGCAGCAACACGTGAAATCCATCCCGTTTTTACGAGGTATTCCTCCACTTGAGGGACGAAGCACTGATGAAGCCAGTTGGATGTCAGGACCTTCATAATCCAGGCCTTGGAATTATACATCCAGAAGACAGGCAAAGTCTTTTTATTTTTTATCTTGAGAGCCCTGGGATTTGCAGATTTATAAATGAGACCAGGTTTCATCATCCAGCCAGCAGCATTGCCACACATAATAAGTGTCACTCTGTCCTTGTGTATTTTGAATCCTGGGGCTTTCATTTCATCCTTCATGAGAAATGTTTTGGAAGGCATCTTCTTCCAGAACAACCCTGTTTCATCCATGTTGAATATCTACTCTGGCTTGAATCCCTTCTCCTTAATGAGTTGCTTAAAGGTCTCGGGATACTTCTCTGCAGCTTCTCTGAGGGATTTTCCAATTTGTAGTTGGTAACGTTTTACAAACCGATCAAACCAACCCTTGCTGGCCGGTGGCCAGGGGTGGTTGCTGCCAATTACAGGCTGCACAAATACAACACCTACAGACCATTTACACCATGAAACAAAAGTCCTCAAAGTCAAGGACCACCTCGACATGAGAGGCACACAAACACTTGCCGCAGCCACCACAAACACATTACACCCGCTACACTACATAGCAGAACACCCACACACACCAAGAAACATTAAAACAACACCCAAAGACCTTTATCACACACAGATACTCTCTTCTCTTCCTCCACAACCACCAAATACCAGCCTCCGGAAACATATTCATAATCATATCACTCACCGCTCCATTAACACACTGAAAGACAACACACTGCTGCATGCCAGACCCCCTGATATCCACACTTCTGAATCCTCTCTCCCACGAAAGGACAGAGTCCACTTGGCCAGACTGCGGTGCGGTCACCACCCAGCACTTCTAAGCTACCAGAAGAGGCTGGATGACTGCATTGTGAACAGCTGCCCAGGATGTAACACTTCACCCCATACCATACAACACATAATGGAAGACTGCATTATACACAATCATGCACGAAAACAACACAACATACGCTCTATAAAGGATTTGTGGGAAACCCCAGTTTCGGCTATGGGCATTCCTTGGGGAGAACGGGATTGCTCGGACAGACAGTCTAGGGAACGACAACAACAACAACAACAACCCTTGCTGCTTGAAATTCTTCTGCATCTGATGCTGTTGATGGACCTGGTTGTGGTTCTCCTTCATTGCCTCCACTGAATTTAGAATATAAATTTGGTGCCTTCTTACGAATCATCTTTGTGTCCAAAGGGATATTTTTCTTCCTTAAGTCTTGTATCCAGAATGCTAAAGCAGATTCCATCCTGATGATTGCCTTGTTTCGTACAACATTCACCATCTTAGCACTTCCACAAAAACTCGATGCTACACTAGATCTGATTGCCTTCTCATTTTTCTTTATATAACGCGCGGTGCTTTCATTCACTCCCTAATGGCGCCCTACCACAGCATAACTTTTCCCTTTCTTTACCAGTTAGGGTGAATGTGAGCATTTTTCTACTAAAAAATAATGGCCTAAGAAATTCATAAAATTGCCAAAATTATGAAAAAAAAAAAACTTTGAGAGCAAAATCCGCAAGTATGCGGGGCCACAAACTGAACCGCGAATGAGTGAGGGTATACTGTATTACAATAACCAAGAATATGTCATGCGTGTTTAATTATATTACGTATATGAAATTAAATAAAAAATCAAAAGTAGATTGAGAGAAGCGAGCAAATGCCTTGGTGGATTGAAGAGTGTCATGAGGAAAAGACATTTGGGAATGTATGCTAAGAGGAGAATGTATGAAGGAGTGATTGTCCAACAGCACTGTATGGGCCAGAAACAAGAACATAAGAGAGGAAGAGAGAAGGAGTTTGAATGTGTTTCATATGAGGTGTCTGAGAAGTATGATGGGGGTTACTAGGCTGGATAGAGTGAGGAATAAGGTGAGGAGGAGAACAGGGGTGGAAAGGCAGTTGGGAGATAGGGTTGATGAAAGAGTATTAGGATGGTTTGGACACATGGAAAGAATGAGTGAAGAAAGACTAGTAAAAGAGGTATGGAAGGCGGATATGGAGGGAGTGAACAAGAAGGGACATCCTAGGATGAGGTGGATGGATGGGGTAAAGGGGGCTTTGGGGAAGAGGGAAATGTCTGTTGAGGAAAGACGGGAGAGGACAGAAGACAGGGGTGAATGGAGAATGGTTGTATATGGATGATGTTGTGATGCATGAGGTGGAATGGGCAGGGGGATGGGGTTGAGGTAGTATGAGTGAGCTAAATTTGACGCAGCCCAAAGGGATTTCTACCTGTCTTCTCCTTTTATGTATGGGGGGATGGAGAGGGGGGGTTGCTGATTTAATGAAGTGGCCTTGCTGTGGATGTGCTGTGTCTTGCGACACTGCTTCTGACCCAGGGCAGTGGACAAGGTGCAGGGATGACCCGTCATCCAGGAGGTGCTAAGATAAGAGGGAGGATGGAGGGGTGTGGAGTGTATTCAGGGATGGAATGGGTGGGAATGATTTTATGCCTTTTCCTTTTTGGCTACCTTCCTTGTAAGGTGAAAAAAGCCTTGTATGCAGTAGTTTATCTCACTTGTTCTTACAAAACCCTTAGGGATCTTTTGCAGAACCTTAGGGTTCGGGGGAACCCTGGTTGAGAAACAATGGTCTAGGGAAATGGCAACATGACAGACAATAACAACAACAAACCCAACTCCCCTCTTTCCATTACGCTATCTCTCCTTTTTTGTCATCCCTCACTTTGTATGCATACTTTTTGTGATTATAAAATAATTTAGTTACCAGTATCAATTAGGCATATTGTATATACATAAAATATTGGTAAGATAATGTGAAGTTCCTATATCCATCATTGGGATGATATATAATAACACTTTACTGCACTCAAAACTTCTTAGAAAAAAAAGAGTAACATAAACAGGAAAACTATAACTTATGATCTATAATTTCTTTCATTAGTTCATCAATATCATAAAATCTTTCCAGAACTGTTATGAATCATAAGGTACTAGAACAGAAAAAAATATTATAATGTGAAAGGCCAAACATCTCTTCAAGCTATAAATGACAAAACAAATGCATCATTTATTACGGTTTACTCTCCTCTGTTTTTGCCTTGTATATTGCAGTTTACTACGAGACACCCCAATTGCAAATTATATAATCTGAATGAAGACCAAAAACAAAATACAATCTTCAAGGAAGAAAAAAGCACTCACCAAATCTCTTATTAGGATCTTTAAAAGGTGACTCAAAAGTTCCTTCAGGTGTAACATCTCCCAGTACGATTGAGAAGATTCTCTCTTGGAATGGCATAATGTCCAAACATCATAACACTGAACTTTGAATAAGAGATCAACTGCTATACATTCATAAATTTCCAGAGTGAAATGTTTAAATTCCACAACGTAGTATTATATAATGGATAGGGAAGAAATACTCCTAAGTGCTTACCAAAATGTACAGAATTCAAATCTGATGATTGGAAATATAAAACACAACACAATAAAAATACAATTGCTGGACAGGGGAGGAGAGGAACCAAATAGTGTAATGAATCTACAAATAGAAAAAAGTGGAAGCAAGAAATGTTGATGAAACTTCGACCTATGTCTGACTGCAGATTAAAATCCTGAGAATACAGAGTATGTCAAAATATGTACAAGATATCCGATAATTTTTATGACAGGTTGCTCTCAGCCACCCGTAAGATCGACTTTTGCCACGAGCCTTAGACCACTACACCACAGAAGTTTCTGTGGTGTAATGGTCGAAGGCTCTGCGAAAGTCGAATACTGACGGGTAGGCTGAGAGCAAGTGGGTTCGACATCCTGCATGCAACTGTCATAAAAATTAATCGCATTGATGTCACGGCTATTGCAGCAAATTTCTCTCACATGAACAAGATATATAAGAATAATAAATTAGATTAAATACAATTCTTTTTATAACTCAAGTCACCTTCCTTACTGTGGGGAAAAGCTGATCTTTGCTATGCTACAACACACCCTACCCCACCATACCATATGTCTTTTCTAACATCAATAACAAGCGAATTCTCTCGGTGGTGACTAACGTCACCAGCTATTGGCCTGCAGCACTAGGAGCCTCGCTTCGCTCACAGTTTATTTATTGCTGGTAAAACTAAGATAACTCTTCCCGTTAAGGCAGCCAAATATTTGTAATCAGGATATCGTTCCTTAAAAATAGTCTCACCAAACTTTCGAACTATACGTTGGGAAAATCATTTATCATAGCTATTCTAGGTTTTAACCTTTTTATGTTTTTTGTAACAATTTTGGAAATAATTTCATATGGTTCATCTTTAAGGCCACGGGACAAGTAGCTTATTAAAGAAAGCGATAAACCTCTTGTCCCTTTCTATTCCCTTTGTTTTAGGTAATAACCCACACTCCAATAATGCCTCTGACAGAGTTTTCTCTCAAACGCTAAAGCTGATTTGCCGTCATTG
>NC_134788.1:16612832-16674953 GCF_046742065.1 Oratosquilla oratoria | reverse complement strand
TTCCCCTTTCCTATAGCTTTCTCACATATTTGTCTTACCACTAAGATCTGATCTACACAACCTCTACCCGTCCTAAATCCACACTGTTCCTCACCAATTCCTCCTGTTCCTCTCCAGATCCTCTCAATCAAGATCCTCCCATAAGCCTTCCCAACTACACTTAACAAGCTAATCCCTCTGAAACTACTACATTCACACATGTCCCCTTTTCCCTTGCATAGTGGAACTTTACAGGCACTCTTCCAGTCCTCTGGCACTCTACCCTCTCTCCAGCAAACATTAGATAACCTCACCAGCCAGTCCACCATCACTACTCTCATAAAAACTCTTAACAGCTCCCAGAAGCTTTTCTCCTATCCCGTATATCTGCAAAACCTCCCACAGTGCCTTTCTGTCTACCATGTCGTAAGCCTTTTCCAGGTCCATAAAGGAAAAGGGAGAAAAAAAAAAAATCCTTCCCCTTTCCTATAGCCTTCTCACATATTTGTCTTACCACAAAGATCTGATCTACACAACCTCTTCCCGTCCTAAATCCACACTGTTCCTCACCAATTACTCCCTCTGTTCCTCTCCTAATCCTCTCAATCAAGATCCTTCCATAAGCCTTCCCAACTACACAAGCTAATCCCTCGGTAACTACTACACTTACACTTGTCCCCTTTTCCCTTGTAAAGTGGAACTATACAGGCACTCCTTCAGTCCTCCGGCATTCTACCCTCTCTCCAGCAAACATTAAATAACATCACCAGCCAGTCCACCATCATTGTACCTCCTTTTTTAGACATTCTGCATGGCATCCATCCAGACCAGGTGCCTTACCTACTTTCATCATCTTAACAACTGCCTTCACTTCATCCTTCCTTATTTCTCCTTCATTTTCCTCACTCATCACTCTCATTTTCTTAGCATTTCCCACAGCAGCAATCTTTGGAAAGAAATAAAGAGAGGAAGAGGGGGTGAATCAAGTAGAGAAGAAAAGGTAAAATGTGCAGATGGAGAGATGATAATGGAAGAGAAGGCAGTAAGGGGAAGATGGGCAGAAATTTTTTAGGGAGTTGCTAAATGTGAAGTATATATATATATATATATATGTATATATATATATAAATATATATATATATACATATACCAAGGCTTTTTCCCCTTTACAAGGGAGGTAGCCAAAATGAAAAAGGCATAAAATCATTCCCACCCATTCCATCCCTGAATACACTCCACACCCCTCCACTCTCCCTTTTATCTTAGCACCTCCTGGATGACGGGTCATCCCTGCACCTTGTCCGCTGCCCTGGGTCAGAAGCAGTGTCGCAAGACACAGCACATCTACAGCAAGGCCGCTTCATTAAATCGGCGCCTCCCCTCTCCGTCCCCCTATGCATACTCGTAAAAGGAGAAGACGGGGAGAAATCTCTTTGTGCTGCGTCAAATTTTGCTCACACACACTACCTCACCCCCCATCCCCCCGCCTATTCCACCTCATGCATCACAGCATCATCCATATACAACCATTCTCCATTCACCCCTGACTTCTGTCCTCTCCCGTCCTTCCTCAACAGACATTCCCCTCTTCTCCAAAGCCCCCTTCACCCCATCCATCCACCTCATCCTAGGACGTCCCCTCATGTTCACTTCCTCCACATCTGCCATCCATACCTCTTTTACTAGTCTTCCTTCACTCATTCTTTCCATGTGTCCAAACCATCCTAATACTCTTTCATCAACCCTATCTCCCAACTCCCTTTCCACCCCTGTTCTTCTCCTCACCTCTTCATTTCTCACTCTATCTAGCCTAGTAACCCCCATTATACTTCTCAGACACCTCATCTCAAACACATTCAAACTCCTTCTCTCTTCCTCTCTTATGTTCCATGTTTCTGCCCCATACAGTGCTGTTGGCACAATCACTCCTTCATGCAGTCTCCTCTTAGTATCCATTCCCAAATGTCTATTCCTCATTACACTCTTCAATCCACCAAGGCATTTACTCGCTTCTCTCAATCTACATTCTACCTGTACCTTCACTCCACCTTTTCCTGCCACATTTGCACTCATGTATCTAAAACTATCCACTTCCTCCAGTCGCTCTCCCTTAATGCTCACTTCTAGATTACTGCCACTTTCACCCCTTGTGCATCTCATCACCTTACTTTTACCCACATTTATCTTTAGCTTTCTTCTATCACATACTCTCCCAAACTCTGTCACCAACTTCCTCAGTCCCTCCTCCGATCCTGCCACAAGCGCAGTGTCATCAGCAAACAACAGCTAGCTCACCTCCCTCTTTTCTCCATTTTCCTTAACCATCTCCAACCTCTGACCCACTACCCTTGCATTTACCTCTCGCACTACCCCATCCATGTATAAGTTCAACAGCCAGGGCGACATAACGCATCCTTGACGAAGTCCCACCTTACCTCAAACCACTCACTCTCACCATATACATACACACACAAAATTAAAAGTGTCTTACACAAATACACACACACACACACAAAGGCTTTTTTTCCCCTTACCAGGGGGGTAGCCAAAAATGACAAGGCACAAAAATATTCCCACCCATTTCATCCCCGAAAACACTCCACACCCCTCCACCCTCCCTCCCATCTCAGCACCTCCTAGATGTTGGGTCATCCCTGCACCCTGTCCACTGCCCTGGTTCAGAAGCAGTGTCGCAGGACACAGCACATCCACAGCAAGGCCGCTTCATTAAATCGGCGACCCCCCCTCTCCGTCCCCCCATGTCAGGGAGAGGACGGGGAGAAATCCCTTCGGGCTGCGTCAAAAATTTTTGCTTACACACACTACCTCACCCCCATAAATATAGATGGATTAATAACAGGATTGAATGAGCTGAATGATTATCTGAAGGAAAAAGAACCGGACATAATGGGAATTGTCGAAACAGAATTAAAAGGTCCACTACCACCCAACAGTGTAGGACATAATGCATATAATTATTGGATTAGAAACAGAGAGACAAGACATGGGGGTGGAGTTATGTTCCTAAGAAGGATATAAACGTTAGGTGTGTCACATATGGAAAGAATAAAGTAGAAATGATTATGATCGAAGTGGAAGACAGAGATAAGAAGAGCAGAAAGTTTGTAATGATCTATGTGCCTCCAAAAACAGCCTCGTGGGAAGAGAATGAACATAAAAGTATGTTAGAAGACACAAGGATAACATTAAATAAGATAATGGACGATGGAGGAAGAATAGTTATAATGGGCGACTTTAATTACAAAGAAGTCTACTGGGAAGAGATGACAGTAAAGGGTGGAGACAACTCATGGGGAGATGATTATTGACCATAGAATGACACAATGGATACAAGAGAACACTAGGTATAGAAATGAAGAAGAACCATCGAGACTAGACCTAATAATCACATCTGAACCTAAAATTGAGGAAAAGATTGAATATAAGACACCAATAAGTAAAAGTGAGCACATATTGATTGAACTGGAACTAAACGAGGAGAAATACATGAAAAGAAATGAACAATATAGAAAAGGAAGAATGATGTAGGAAAAAACAAATTTTGATCAAATAAGAGAATTCTTTCGAAAAGAAAACTGGGAAAGAATATACAAAGAAAAAACAACAGTGGAAGAAAAATGGAATATTTTGACAAAAATTTATAAAAAAAAAAAAAAAAAGTGGAAAAGTATGTCCCAAGACAAAAACTAGAAAAAGAATATGTAAAGTGCTGGTACAACAAAAGTTGTAGAGAGTTAAAAGACAATAGAGATAAAGCTTGGACCAAATAGAAGAAAGACAAAAGACCTGAAAAATGGAAAATATATACTTGTTATAGAAATGAATATGTACAAGCGTGCAGAGAGGAAAAGAGAAAATATGAAAAAGATGTCATAGAAAAATGTAAAGATCAACCAAAACTATTCTACAGATTTGTAAACAACAAACTGAAAAGCAAACAAGATTCATAGAAATTAAGACAAGGAGTTGTACGATATGTACGATATGTTGGGCCGACATATTGGCAACGCGCAAGCCGTTGTCGGCGCTGCCGCGCACTGCCGAGGCAGTACACTGCAGACCATGCCACAATAAAGTATATTGTACATGGCGCAGTGAGAGATCAAACCTACGCTACCCACCATGGCTGGACGTGCACGAGAAAGACCCACCTATACCCCCAGATCCACCCACAGGAGAGTGTTGGGTGGATCACAAACGCCACAGACGCCGACAGCACTCGAGCAGGCTCACCGGCTGCTCCTGGCGCAAACCGACGCCATCGTCTCCCTACAGCAGCAGCTAGCAGCGCGCCCTGCTCAGACCACATCAGCCTCACGGTCGTCAGCCCCTGAGAAGTGCGACATGGACATGTCCACAGCAGCGTTCCGGTCGTGGAGACGTTCGATGCAGTGTTGGCTGGACCTGAATGGGTGGGCACCGACGGAGGCCGTCCTGTACATCCGCCTCCATTGCACGCCTCCTCTGCAACGCTCCTTGGATGCCAGGTTCACCGCAGCCGAGTGGCAGGCACTGACCGTCAAGGAAGCCTTGGACTCTATCAGTGGCATCGCCCTCCAGGCGACCAACCAGGCAGCCGACTGGTGCAGGTTCTTCACCGCTCGCCAGGAACGCAACGAGCCCATAAGTGAGTACTTTACTCGGTCTGCTCAGTGTGCAGCGGATTGCGAATTTAAGTGCCCCCATTGTGACAGTAGCTTGTCTGAGTACATGCTGCTCCGTAAGCTAGTGAGTGGTTTGGAGAGAGTTGATTTAAAAGAGGAGGTATTTCGCAAATGTGATTCGTTCAAGGATACAGATTCCTTGCGTAAGTTTTGTGTGGCGTTCGAGGCGGCTCACAAGGACGTCGCTCCCCCAGGTCTGGACGGTAATCTTGGGCGTGAGACGCTAACGCCAACGGCGGCGGTGACTCCGCAGCCATGCGCACCGCAAGAGGATCTCCAGCCACAGGTCGCTGGGAACCGCCCACCACCCCACAAGCCCCACTGTGGCAACTGTGGGGGCAAAAACATGCCAAGGAAAGGCATGTGTCCTGCGGAGACGCTGACATGCTACGGGTGCGGCAAGACCGGTCATCTACGTCGCCTGTGCAGGAAGAGTAAAAAAGCAGCTGCGATGGAGGGGGAAGCCTCCGGTATAGTAATTGCAGCCGCAGGGAAAGCCAAGAGCCAGCCGTGTATTTGGGTGACCGTCAGCGACACACGGAAGGAGACATCGGCCAGGATCCGAGTGGTACCGGACACAGGAGCCCAGGTGTGGTGTGCGTTGCGGGACCAGGCCTGCTAGCCGCCCTGGGCGTTGATACGAAATCGCTAGTGAGCCGGGGCAGCCTGCGTGACGTAGCGAATGTGAGCCTGAAACCCATGGGCGCAGTTACCTGTCGCATGCAACATGGCAGCAGGTTCACGACGCAAGAGGTCTTCGTCGTGAAGACCGCCTCCCGTTGCTACATTTCCTTACAGGCCTGTAAGGATCTGGGTTTGGTACACCCTAACTTCCCGCACCAGCCCGCAGTTGCAGCATCGGCTGCCACCGAGTCAACTGACGGCGCACTGCCGCTGCCGCGGCCTACCTCAGTCCCGTTCACCTCACTAGAAGAAAATGTGCCACAGCTAGAGAACTGGCTTCTCCGCCATTTTTCCGGGTCAACGTTCAACACTGACAGGAGCCCTCTGCCAGTAATGGAAGGTGAGCCACATGCCATCCACCTGCTCCCGGACGCCAAGCCCTACGCCTGCCATACACCGGCTAC
Source organism: Oratosquilla oratoria (assembly GCF_046742065.1). Taxonomy (NCBI): domain Eukaryota; kingdom Metazoa; phylum Arthropoda; class Malacostraca; order Stomatopoda; family Squillidae; genus Oratosquilla; species Oratosquilla oratoria. Next base: position 16,669,201 of record NC_134788.1, on the reverse strand, counting down.
GGTGCCGAAACACTGGGAGGCGGTGGTGAAGAAGCAGCTGGACGAGGACGTGAGGAAGGGAATCTTGGAGCCGGTACCAGTTGGAGAGGCAACAGAATGGTGCGCAACGATGGTGGTGGTCGCGAAGAAGTCGGGTCAACCGAGACGCACCATCGACTACCAGAAACTCAATGCCGCCTGCAGGAGAGAGACCCACCACACTCCTACACCGTTTGACATGGTATCTGGCATCCCACGCCACACCTACAAGACAACAGCAGATGCTCACTGGGGCTTCCATCAGGTAGAGCTACAGGAAGCCAGCAGAAGGCTTACTACCTTCATCACACCTTGGGGCAGGTATAGGTACTGTAGAACCCCCATGGGCCACTGTGCTGCTCCGGATGCCTATACCAGAAGGTACGACGACGCCATCGCTGGGATCCCAAGAAAATTCAAGTGTGTGGACGACACCCTACTGTACGACGCCAGCGTGGAAGACGCCTTCTGGCACACGTATGATTTTCTGGAGACATGTGCCATGAAAGGTGTGACCCTGAAACCAGAAAAATTCAGGTTTTATAGAAGGCAGGTGGACTTTGTGTGCTTTCATGTAGGCTGGGACGCCTACAAGCCCACGGAAGAAAGACTGGCCGCCATCAGGAACTTTGACATGCCTGTCGAACCATCTATAACAGACATACGCTCCTGGCATGGGTTCGTCAACCAGCTGGCACCTTTCCTAGCCACCGCTCCAGTCATGGAGCCATTCCGGGAGTTACTACGGAGACCACAGGGGAGGAAAGTCTCCTGGGACGAAAACCTACAGGAAAAGTTTCGGCAAGCCAAAGAAGTAGTCTGCAAGCTCGCCAAAGAAGGCCTAACATATTACGACAAGGACAGACCTACGGTGGTAGTGACGGACTGGAGCAAGGTATTGGCTTTGTCATTCTACAGCAATACTGCCCCTGCCCCCTGAGAGAGGCTCCCTTCTGCTGCAAGAGCGGGTGGCGCTTGGCGCTGTGTGGCAGCCGTCACCTAACACCCGCGGAGGCAGGTTACGCACCGGTGGAGGGCGAAGCTCTGGCTGTCGCATGGTGCCTCCGTAAAGCTCGCCTTTTCCTGCTTGGATGCCCCAATCTCCTCATAATCACCGACCACCGTCCGCTAGTGAAGCTCCTGGGGGACAGAGCTGAAGGACATAGTGAGCCCGAGACTGTTTGCCCTGAAGGAGAAAACGCTGCAATATAGGTTCCAGATCAAGTACCTCCCAGGTAAGCGCAACTCTGCAGCCGATTTCTTGTCCCGTTACCCAGCGCTCTGTGCACCACCGGACGTCAAAGATGAAGAGCTGGCCAACGACATGGAAGCTGCTGTAACGGCCGCAACAGTGGCGGTGCTCGACAGCGATGACCAAATAGCCCTGGAGAACTCGGCAGTGGTGCAGGCCGCCGCCGATGACCCAGACTATCAGCTACTCATCGCTAAAGTGACAGCAGGAGATTGGCACCCACAACGGGCTCAAGAGCTGACCTGCCTGCGACAGTTCTATGGAGTCAGGGACAGACTGGCGGTGTCGCAAGGGCTGGTGACATACACCTACGAACAAGGAGCGGTCCGTTTAGTGGTACCTGCAGCACTGAGACACCGTGTGGCAGCAAACCTCCACGCAAGCCATCAAGGTTTAGACGGGATGCTACGAAGGGCGAGACAGGCTGTGTACTGGCCTGGCATGGAAGGTGACCTACAGCACCACAGAGACACCTGTGCCAGCTGTAACACGCACTCACCCTCGCAAGCCGCCGAACCCCTCACCCTGACACCCCCACCCCAGTACCCATTCCAACACACCGTGGCAGACCTGTTCCAGCTCGACGGACGAGTATACTTAGCGTACGCAGACAGGCTCACGGGCTGGCTGGAAATAGCGCACTTGACCAGCGGAGCTACATCAAGCAAGCTCTCGTCAACACTTCGACAGTACTTCCATCGGTGGGGCGCACCAGAGTCAATCTCGACAGACGGTGGAACCAACCTAACCAGCGAGGAGATGCGCAACTTCTTTGGGAAATGGGGAGTGAAGGGAAGAATCGCCTCTGCTCACTTCCCACAGTCGAACGGGCGTGCAGAGGCGGCAGTCAAGTCTGCCAAGAGGCTACTTCGCGACAACACAGGCGTCGGAGGGAGCCTTGACACCGATAGAGCAGCTATGGCGTTACTGCAGTACTTAAACACGCCTCTACGCGGGGTGAACAAGTCACCAGCGCAGCTGGCTATGGGCAGGCAGCTGCGGGACGGTGTCCCCGTCCACAGGCAACACTACAAAGTGGACATCCACTGGCGACACGCCCTCCGGACAAGGGAGCGTGAGGCAGTACGGCAACAGGAAGCATGGGTTGGGAAACAAGGCACACCCAGATCGCTGCCCCCATTAACGCTTGGTACCCGTGTGTTTGTGCAAGACCAGTCCACGAAGCTGTGGGACAGACGAGGCGTGGTCAGTGAAATCCTGCCGCATCGTCAATATACAGTCAAACTCGAGGGAAGTGGACGACTGACGCTACGCAACCGCAGGCATCTGCGAGCCGTAAGAGGCTCATCTCAACTCACAACACGGACAAACCCAAGCTCTCCTCCACCAACTCCTCGACTCCACACACAGCAAGAGACGGTGGATCGCCCACGGCGTCGTGTCAAACAACCGGCATGGATGGCGGATTTTATTACCACACCCTCACATTAGATATATGCGTGTATATCTGTTTGTGTTTACGTGTGCATTTTTGTACAACTACAGTTTTTTATTTTTTTTTTCTTGGTTCATCTTATACCTTGTAAGATACTCTGATTAAATTTACATTCCTTTATGTTTATATTCGTGAATGTTACTGCAGTCAGATACTACAATGTCCATACATTGTGAATGCCATGTACATGTATTATCTTGGGGGGAGATGTACTATATGTTGGGCCGACATATCGGCAACGCGCAAGCCGTTGTCGGCGCTGCCGCGCACTGCCGGGGCAGTACACTGTAGACCATGCCACAATAAAGTATATTGTACAGGAGTTGAATACACAGAGGTAATAGAAATGGCAGAAATTATGAACAAGCATTTTAAATCAGTGTTTACAAGGGAGAACATGCAACCTGGGGAGATTGAATGGAAAGAGAAAGTCCCCCCCCCTATGAAAGAAATAGAAGTAACAAAGAATGAAATAATGAAACACTAGAGTAATTTTGATGTCAGAAAATCGCATGGACCAGATGAAATAGCAAACTGGATTTTGAAAGAATGCAGGAATGATCTGGCAGACAAAATACATAGCAAAATAAACAGTTCCTTGAAAGAAGGAAAAGTTCCAAAAGATTGGAAAAAAGCAAATATAGTACCTATATATAAAGGAGGAAATAGAGAGGACCCTACCAACTATAGACAAGTCTCTCTAACAAGTACAATAGCAAAAATTTGTGAAAGAATTGTCAAAAGTAGATGGGTAAAATAAAAAAAAAATAAAAAAAAACGTACTAAATCCAAGGCAATTTGGATTCAGAGAAGGACGATCATGCGTCACCAATTTAATATGTTTCTATTCAAGGCTAATATATATAATACAAGGAAGAGATGGATGGGCTGATTGTGCATTTCTAGACCTAAAAAAAGCTTCTAACAAAGTACCACATAAAAATTTGCTTAAGAAATTAGAAACTGAAGGAGGAATACAGGGCAAACTGATTAAATGGATGGAAGGCTTTTTGCAAGAAAGAAAAACGAGAGTAGTGATAACAGACAAACACTCAAATTGGGATGAAGTAATAAGTGGTGTTCCACAAGGAACAGTTCTGGCCCCAATAAGGTTTGCTATATGTATTAATGATATGGATGAAAAAAATGAGTTATATGAGCTTCTTTGCACATGATGCAAACCTATTAAAAAAAGTGAACACGGAAAAAGATTGTGTCACTACAGAGTGATCTAAATAAAGTATGGGAATGGAGTAGGAAGTGGGAGATGGAGTTCAACACTAAAAAGTTTAGTATAATGGAGTTTGGAAAAAGCAAAAACAGAATAACAGGATCATATAAATTGGGAGAAGGAATAAAAAAAAGTAGAAAATGAGAAGGACCTGGGAGTCATTGTTATGAATAATATGTCACCTGAGAAACATATAAATAAGATTTTTGGAGAAAGTTATAATTTAATAAGAACCATCAAAGTGGCATTTACATACCTGGATGAAGAAATGGTGAAGAAAATAATAATCACTTTGATAAGACCAAGATTGGAATATGGAGCAACGATGTGGTCACCAAGTACAAAAAAATGTATCAAAAAAACTTGAAAGAATACAAAGAGCAATTACAAAACTGGCACCAACACTCAAAACTATCATATGAAGAAAAACTAGCAAAACTTGAGCTACAGACACTAGAGCAAAGAAGAGAGAGAGGAGATTTGATAGCTATTTACAGAATCATGAAAGGCATAGAAATTATTGATAGAGAGGATCTAATAAAATGGGATGATAGAAATACATGAGGACATGGAAAGAAAATCAAGAAAGACAGCTATAGAAGAGATCTGAAAAAGAACAGCTTTCCTCACAGAGTAATAGACAGTTGGAACAAGTTAGATGAGAAAGTGGTGTAAAAACAATACATAATTTAGAAATAGTGTAGATAAAATGAGATATGAAGACAGGACAACACGAACATAGCACCCCTTCCCGTAAAATACAACTAGGTAAATACACACACACGAGTGAGTTTACAGCATCACTAAAAGAAATATCAGAACATCTATCAAGACTGGATGTCAGAAAATCACATGGCCCGGATGGTATTGCAAATTGGATTCTAAAGGAATGCAAAGAAGAACTAATGGACAAAATACACATCTTAATAAACAGCTCACTCAAAGAAGGAAAGATACCCGAGGACTGGAAAAATGCTAACATTGTACCAATATATAAAGGAGGAAACAAGGAAGAACCCACCAACTATAGGCCAGTATCACTAACAAGCACCATAGCCAAAATTTGTGAGAAAATAATCAAGAATAGATGGGTAAAACACCTGGAAGACAATAACATATTAAACCCAAGACAATTCGGGTTCAGACAAGGAAGATCATGTACCACAAACTTAATATGCTTTTACTCAAGACTAATAGACATAGTGCAAGAAAGAAATGGATGGGCTGATTGTGCATTCCTAGACTTGCAAAAAGCATTTGACAAAGTACCACACAGAAAATTACTAAAAAAAACTGGAACACATAGGAGGAATACAGGGAAACCTACTAAAATGGATGGTGGACTTCCTGACTGGTAGAAAGATGAGAGTAGTGCTCAGAGAAAAATATTCAGATTAAAAAGAGGTGGTCAGTGGAGTACCGCAAGGATCTGTACTGGCACCAATAATGTTTGCTATCTATATGAATGACATGGACGAGGACGTGAACTGCTACACGAGCTTCTTTGCTGATGACACCAAACTGTTAATTAAAGTAGAAACTGATGAGGACTGTGAAGCACTGCAAGAAGACCTAAATAGGGTATGGAACTGGAGTCAGAAATGGGAAGTGGACTTTAATACTAAGAAGTGTAGCATAATGGAGTTTGGAAAAAGCAAAAACAGAATATCAGGAAAATATACAATTGGAACCAAAGAAAAAAAAGAAAGTAGGATCCGAAAAAGATTTGGGAGTAATTATCACGAACGACTTGTCCTATGATATACAGATTAACAAAATTGTCGGGGAGACTTACAACTTGCTAAGATCAATAAAAGTGGCATTTGCATACTTGGACAAAGACATAATAAAAAAAATATTGATTACATTGATAAGGCCTAGATTAGAGTATGCAGCGACATTGTGGTCCCCAGTACCAAAAAGAATATAAAGAAAATAGAAAGAATCCAAAGAACAGCTACAAAAATGGCACCTGCACTTGCAAACCTATCATACAAGGAGAGATTGGCTAAACTGGAGTTACTGACACTGGAGCAAAGAAGAGAGAAGACCTATTGACCATCTACAGAATCATGAAAGGCAGAGATACTTGATAGAGAGAACTTATTTAACTGGGACAAAAGAAACACAAGAGGACATGGAAAGAAAATAAAAAAACATAGCTATAGAAGAGAACTGAAGAAAAACAGTTTTCCACATAGAGTTTTGGACACTTGGAACAAACGGATAATGAAATAGTATGCGCAAAAACCATTCATGAGTTTAAAAACAAACTAGACACTGCGAGATACAATGGCGGGACATCACGAGCATAGCTCCCCTTCCCGCAAAATACAACTAGGTAAATACACACACACACACACACACACACTCTTCAGTGAACGGACGGCGTAGAGGACATTCTGAAGAAAAAGTGAAAAATAGAGGATACCAAAGCAAAGGAAGTACCTGTTGTATTTACAGAGTGGGGGAAATTGCTCGTGGTGTAGTGGGAAAATAGGGAAAGAGGATAAGGGGAGGGATTGCTGAGGGAAATGGAAGGAAATGAGGAAGGAGAGGACTTGGCCCAGGCAGACAGACGAAAAGTAAACAACAAACGGCCCCCCGACCAGTTGAGTGATGACGAAATGTCTAATAAAAATGTAAAGATCAGAAACATAGATAAGAGCAGTTCAATGGAAGGTGAGGATGATAATTTCCAAGGATTTAATGAAAGGGCAGCGGATACCAACCTCCCCCAACTGACAAATCTGGAGGAAAAACTTCAACAAATGTCTGACAACTGGGAAGTTAGGTTTGGCGAAATGACAAAAATTGCCGAGAGGTTTGAAAAATTGGAAGAACTAGAGAAGGCGAACAAAAACTTAACTGATGAAATAGAAGACCTAAAAAGACAGTTAAGAGAAGTAAAGGTGGAGAATGAGGAATTGAAGAGGAATAGTAAAGAAAACAGAGAGGCCATAACTAAAGAAGCTAAGAATTGGAAAGCAACCCAAGAAAACAATAAAGTTTCATTCACTGACATAGTCAAACAGCAATTGAAAGAACATACTGAAGACTCAGTTATTAAAGTGATGAGACAAAAGGAGAATATAGTAAGAGATTTAGCAGACAAGAAGAAATGTATAATTATATTAGGAATGGAAGAGAAACACAACTCAGATAGAACCACAAGAATCAAAGAGGAAAATGAAAAAGTAAGCCAATTACTAGAATCAGTTCAAGAAGATGAACCGGAAATTATGAAGCAAATCGAAGAGAAATTTAGACTCGGAAAGTATAGCATAGATAAGACCAGACCAATTAAGATTAAATTCAAGTCACAAACGACGGCAGAGAATATCTTATCCAAAACAGGGAAACTAGCAATAAGTGAACAATATAAAAAGGTATGGATAAAAAGGGAAATGAATAAAGAGGAAAGAGAGGAAGAAAAACAGAAAAGACTTCAAGCTAAGGAAAAAAATGAGAACAGAACGGAGTCAGAAAAAGAGAGATTCTATTGGAGAGTAGTGAATATGAAACTAAAGATAGTCAACATACAAGAGAAAAACAAAAGGGAAACAGAGAACACAATGGAAGTGGCAGAAAACTAAGAGTGTCTTACACAAATATAGATGGATTAATAACAGGATTGAATGAGCTGAATGATTATTTGAAAGAAAAAGAACCAGACATAATGGGAATTGTAGAAACAAAATTAAAAGGTCCACTACCACCCAACAGTGTAGGACATGATGCATATAATTATTGGATTAGAAACAGAGTGAAAAAGCAAGGGGATGGAGTTATGTTCCTGACTAAGGATATAAACGTGAAGTGTGTCACATATGGAAAGAATACAGTAGAGATGATAATGATGGAAGTAGAAGACAGAGATAAGAAGAGCAGAAAGTTTGTGATAAATTATGTGCCCCTGAAAACAGCCTCATGGGAAGAGAGTGAACATAAAAGTATGTTAGAGGACACAAAGATAGCATTAAACAAGATAATGGAAGATGGAGGAAGAATAGTTATGATGGGCAACTTTAATTGCAAAGAAATCTGCTGGGAAGAAATGACAGTAAAGGGTGGAGACAGCTCATGGGGAAACGCTCTACTTGAGATGATTACTGACCATACAATGACACAATGGATACAGGAGAACACTAGGTATAGAAATGAAGAAGATCCATCGAGACTAGACCTAATAATTACATCTGAACCTAGAATAGTGGACAAGATTGAATATAAAACATCAATAAGTAAAAGTGACCACATATTGATTGAACTGGAACTTAACGAAGAAAAATGTATGGAAAGAAATGAACAATATAGAAAAGGAAGAATGATGTATGAAAAAACAAACTTTGATAAAATAAGAGAATTCTTTCAAAAAGAAAACTGGGAAGAAATATACAAAGAAGAAACAACAGTAGAAGAGAATGGAATATTTAACAAAAATCTACAAATAAGGAGTGGAAAAGTATGTCCCAAGACAAAAACAAGAAAAAGAATATGTAAAGTGCTGGTACAACAAAAGTTGTAGGGAGTTAAAAGACAAAAGAGACAAAGCCTGGACCAGATGGAAAAAAGACAGACCTGAAAAATGGAAAATATATACCTGTTATAGAAATGATTATGTACAAACGTGCAGAGAGGAAAAGAGAAAATATGAAAAAGATGTCATAGAAAAGTGTAAAGATCAACCAAAACTATTCTACAGATTTGTAAACAATAAACTGAAAAACAAACAAGACTTGGAGAAATTAAGACAAGGGGGAGTTGAATACACAGAGGAAATGGAAATGGTGGAAATTATGAACAAACATTTTAAATCAGTGTTTACAAGGGAGAACATACAACCTGATGAGAATGAATGGAAAGAGAAAGTCCCCCCTATGAAAGAAATAGAAGTAACAAAGAATGAAATATTGAAACACTTGAGTAATCTTGATGTCAGAAAATCGCATGGACCAGATAAAATAGCAAACTGGATTTTGAAAGAATGCAGGAATGATCTGGCAGACAAAATACATAGCATACTAAACAGTTCCTTGAAAGAAGGAAAAGTTCCAGAAGATTGGAAAAAAGCAAATATGGTACCTATATATAAAGGAGGAAATAAAGAAGACCCTAACAACTATAGAGCAGTCTCTCTAACAAGTACAATAGCAAAAATCTGTGAAAGAATTATCAAAAGTAGATAGGTAAAATATTTAGAAAAAAAAACGTGCTAAATCCAAGACAATTTGGATTCAGACAAGGACGATCATGCATCACCAATTTAATATGTTTCTATTCAAGGCTAATAGATATAATACAAGAAAGAGATGGATGGGCTGACTGTGCATTTCTAGACCTAAAGAAAGCTTTCGACAAAGTACCACATAAGAAGTTGCTTAAGAAATTAGAAACTGAAGGAGGAATACAGGGCAAACTGCTAAATTGGATGGAAGACTTTTTGCAAGAAAGAAAAATGAGAGTAGTGATAAGAGACCAACACTCAAAATGGGATGAGGTAATAAGCGGTGTTCCGCAGGGAACAGTTCTGGCCCCAATAATGTTTGCTATATATATTAATGATATGGATGAGGGAATAGAAAGCTATATGAGCTTCTTTACAGATGATACAAAGCTACTGAAAAGAGTGAAAACAGAAGAAGATTGTGAATCACTACAAAGAGATCTAAAAGTACAGGAATGGAGTAGGAAGTGGGAGATGGAGTTCAATACAAAAAAGTGTAGTATAATGGAATTTGGAAAAAGCAAAAACAGAATAACAGGAGCATATAAATTGGGAGAAGAAGGAATAAAAAAAGTAGAAAATGAGAAGGACCTGGGAGTCATTGTTATGAATAATATGTCACCTGAGAAACATATAAATAAGATTTTTGGAGAAACTTATAATTTAATAAGAACAATCAAAGTTGCATTTACATACCTGGATGAAGAAATGGTGAAGAAAATAATAATCACCCTGATAAGACCAAGATTGGAATATGCAGCAACGATATGGTCGCCAAGTACAAAAAAATGTTTAAAAAAACTTGAAAGAATACAAAGAGCAATTACAAAATTGGCACCAACACTCTCAAAACTATCATATGAAGAGAGACTAGAAAAACTTGAACTACAGACACTAGAGCAAAGAGAGAGAGGAGATTTGATAGCTATTTACAGAATCATGAAAGGCATAGAAATTACTGATAGAGAGAATCTGATAAAATGGGATGACAAAAATACAAGAGGACACAGAAAGAAAATAAAAAAAGACAGCTATAGAAGAGATTTGAAAAAGAACAGCTTTCCTCAGAGTAATAGACAGTTGGAACAAGTTAGATGAGAAAGTGGTGTGTGCAAAAACAATACATGAATTTAAAAATAGTTTAGATAAAATGAGATATGAAGACGGAACATCACGAGCATAGCTCCCCTTCCCGTAAAATACAACTAGGTAAATACACACACACACACACATCACCACCTTCCACATTTGATGGTCACTAGCACGATTCACACGTCACATTCATCCACAAAACAGTGTTTATACACACAACTCGTGATAAATAAATCATGCATTAACAGTACATTAGGGGGGACTTTGCTTTACCTTCTTTTCACCAAAAGTGCCGCCCTGGGGCATTGCCCTCCACCTGCCTCTCCCCTTGTCGGGGCCCTGGCAGTGGGTGAGGATGAAATGGGTGGGAATGGAATTATACCTTTTGACTTTGGCTTCCTCCCTTTTAAGGTGGAAAAAACCTTGGTATATTTATAAGTACTTATAATACTGACCTGTGTGAATGTCCATAGAATCTCCGAGTATGCTGGATGCCATAGCGGATCACTCAATGTGCCACCCAGATCACCCAGGACCCCAAGGTGAATCCCAAGAGGGTTCTCCAGGTTTGGAAGCCTTCCAAAGGGCAAAGTCATTGGGGCTTCTCTTCTCCTTCTGGTGGTCTTCCAATACAGACAAATCTCCCTCACCTTCCTGCAACACTTCTTGATTGCTGTAAGCTTTTGGTACCAACTGAGATCAAGCAAAAAAGTCGATGATTAATCTTACATACATACATATTTTACCAAAACTAGATTTAATATTTACAACGAAACCTGAAATAGTGGACAAAGTCCACTACAAGACACCAATTGGAAAGAGTGACCATGTACTCACCGAAACTGTACTAAAGGAAGAAATAGAGATGAAGAGGAGCAAAAAGCATAGGAAAGGAAGATTGATGTACAACAAAACAGACTTTGCAAAACTAAAGACATTCTTCCAGAATGCAAACTGGGAAAAATTCTATATGGAAGAGACAACAGTGGAAGAGAAATGGAATATACTGTTGGATAATTACAATGAAGGGGTAAACAGGCATGTACCAAGACAAAAGCGAGAGAGAGAGTACATTAAATGTTGGTTCAACCAAAGATGCAGTGAGGCAAAAGACAGAAGGGACAAAGCTTGGAAAAGGTGGAGAAAAGACAAAAAACAAAGCAAATGGCAAATTTATATAAACTATAGAAATGAGTATGTTAATGTGAGAAGAGAGAAGAAAAGGAACCATGAGAAGGATATTATAGATAAATGCAAAGATCAGCCCAAGCTATTCTACCGGTATGTAAATGGCAAACTTAAAACCAAACAGGAACTAGTGAAACTATGCCAAGGAAATATAGAATACACAGAAGAATTAGAGATGGCCGAAATCATGAACAACCACTTTTAAATCTGTCTTCACCAGAGAGAAAATACAAAATTGGGACGTAGATAATAACAAACATTCTCCCCACATGAGTGAATTTACAACATCACAAAAAGAAATATCAGAACATCTATCAAGACTGGATGTCAGAAAATCACATGGCCCGGATGGAATTGCAAATTGGATTCTAAAAGAATGCAAAGAAGAGCTAACGGACAAAATACACATCATAATAAATAGCTCACTCAAGGAAGGAAAGATACCTAATGACTGGAAAAATGCTAACATTGTACCAATATATAAAGGAGGAAACAAGGAAGAACCCACCAACTATAGACCAATATCACTGACAAGCACTATAGCCAAAATTTGTGAGAAAATCATCAAGAATAGATGGGTAAAACACCTGGAAGATAACAACATATTAAACCCAAGACAATTCGGGTTCAGACAAGGTAGATCATGCACCACAAACTTGATATGCTTCTACTCAAGACTAATAGACATAGTGCAAGAAAGAAATGGATGGGCTGATTGTGCATTCCTAGACTTGCAAAAAGCATTTGACAAAGTACCACACAGAAAATTACTAAAAAAACTGGAACACATAGGAGGAATACAAGGGAACCTACTAAAATGGATGGAGGACTTCCTGACTGGAAGAAAGATGAGAGTAGTGCTCAGAGAAAAATATTCAGATTGGAAAGAGGTGATCAGTGGAGTACCGCAAGGATCTGTACTGGCACCAATAATGTTTGCTATCTATATGAATGATATGGACAAGGGCGTGAACTGTTACATGAGCTTCTTTGCTGATGATGCTGAACTGTTAAGGAAAGTAGAAACTGATAAGGACTGTGAAGCACTGCAAGAAGATCTGAATAGGGTATGGAACTGGAGTCAGAAATGGGAAGTGGATTTTAATACTAAGAAGTGTAGCATAATGGAGTTTGGAAAAAGCAAAAACAGAATATCAAGAAAATATACAATTGGAACCAAGGAAGTAATGAAAGTAGGATCCGAAAAAGACTTGGGAGTTATTATCACAAACGACTTGTCCTATGATACACAGATTAACAAAATTGTCGGGGAGACTTACAACTTGCTAAGATCAATAAAAGTGGCTTTTGCTTACCTGGACGAAGACATGATAAAAAAAATTTTGGTTACATTGATAAGGCCTAGACTAGAGTATGTGGCGACATTGTGGTCCCCCAGTACCAAAAAGAACATAAAGGAAATAGAAAGAATCCAAAGAGCGGCTACAAAAATGGCACCTGCACTTGCAAACCTATCATACAAGGAGAGATTGGCTAAACTGGAGCTACCGACACTGGAGGAAAGAAGAGAGAGAGGAGACCTACTGACCATCTACAGAATCATGAAAGGCACAGAGATACTTGATAGAGAAGAATTACTAAACTGGGACAAGAGAAACACAAGAGGACATGGAAGGAAATTAAGAAAACATAGCTATAGAAGAGAACTAAAGAAAAACAGTTTTCCACATAGAGTTTTAGACACTTGGAACAAACTGGATAATGAAATAGTAAGCGCAAAAACCATTCACGAGTTTAAAAGCAAACTAGACACTGAGAGATACAATGGCGGGACAACACGAGCATAGCTCCCCTTCCCGCAAAATACAACTAGGTAAATACAGGCTTTTTTTCCCCCTTACACAGGAGGTAGCCAAAAGAAAAAGGCATAGGAACCACTCCCACCACCCATTCCATCCCTATCACACTCCACTCCCCTCTTCCCTCCCTCTTATCTTGGCACCTCCTGGATGATGGACGATTAATTTCACTGCGCCAATAACGTAAACCTTAATCCTCTTCATAATGGGGTAATTCAATCAGCGTACTTTTCCCTCAACTCTGAATATTACAAAATATGGGAAGATTTCGAAAGTTTATTTACCTTTTATAACCTACTGGGGAATATGGTGGCATTATTCTAATCCCCTAATATAGTCTGACCAGTTAACACAACTAAATGGGTGCTACTATAGCGTGAGGTCTACCACCATATGTCGCCTACCCAGGTGCACCCTGAGGTCTACCACGTGATCCGCATTCCTCCAGGATGCTCCCCTCACCTGTGATCCAATCAAACATGTGTCCTGCCCAAATACATAAAAAAAAACGTGACCTATCCACGTGACGTGACCTAACATAACCTATTTGTATCATTCTTAGAAGATGTACAAAGTGTGTATCGCTAGAATAAATGTATGGAAATATATGATAACATGTTTATTTTTACATTTCTTCCTTTAATATAAATGTAATTAGAAATCCAATTATCTAAGTTGCTCCTAGGATATGTACAAAATATGTGTTAATCCCTAAAATAAATACATAGAAATGGTAGACCTCACGCTATAGTATGGTAGACTTCACGCTATAGTATGGTAGACCTCACGCTATAGTAGCACCACTAAATGACTGTCCAAATTAGAATTACCAACTCTGGAACAAAGAAGGGAAAGAGGAGACCTACTATCTATAGACTTATGAAAGGAACAGAAATCTTAGATAAGAATGATTTATTGAAATGGGACAATGGAAAAACAAGAGGACAAGAAAAGAAAATCAAAAAAAGATAATTACAGAAGAGACCTAGAGGAAGAAAAAAAAAAAAAAAAAATCTGGACACTTCCAACCCGTTCCCGATGCAGCAGCGGATGCACCTGCTAGCACAAACGAACTCTGGTAAAAATCAGAGACATTCAAAATCCTACTGAGCCAAAACAGGGAGTCACTACTATAATTTTTTTTTCTAATCCATCTACAAGGAGGCTATATACTGACAAAGATTAATCAAAGTTACACAATTCAGCTTATCCAACAAAGCAATGTAATAACCTTCCAATATATGGTTACAATTTAAACTACAAACTTAAAAACTATATATCATAAGGAATCTTTCTAGTATAAAATTTAATATTGTACCAATATACTAAAAAAAAAAAGTAATAAAAAAAATATATATATATAGATAATAAAGTAATAAATATATATATACATATAAATATATAATAAAGTAATGTTATATATATATATATATATATATATATATATATATATATATATATATATATACAAATAACAAAATAATACATAGACATACCAACAACTTATTCCTCCTTACAAGGGAGGTAGTCAAAGGCAAAAATCCACTCCCACATAATAATAATAATACATACATGCACACATACATATACCAAGGCTTTTTCCCCCTTACTAGGGAGGTAGCCAAAAAGGAAAAGGCATAAAATCATTCCCACCCATTCCATCCCTAAATACACTCCACACCCCTCCACCCTCCCTCCCATCTTAGCACCTCCTGGACCACGGATCATCCCTGCACCTTGTCCACCGCCCTGGGTCAGAAGCAGCGTTGCAAGACACAGCACATCCACAGCAAGGCCGCTTCATCAAATCGGCGACCCCCCCCTCTCCATTCCCCCATGCATATAAGAAGACGGAGAGAAATCCCTTCAGGCTGTGTCAAATTTTGCTCACACATACTACCTCACCCCCCATCCCCCCACCCTTTCCTCCCCACGCACCACATCATCATCCACATACAACCACTCTCCATTCACCCCCACCCTCCGTCCTCTCCCCTCCTTCCTCAACAGACACCCACCTCCTCCCCAAAGCCCCCCTCACCCCATCCACCCACCCCACCCCAGGACGTCCCCCCATGCTCACTCCCTCCACACCCCCCTACCAGTCCCCCCTCACTCCCCCCCACGTATCCAAACCATCCCAACACTCCTTCATCAACCCCACCTCCCAACCCCCCTTCCACCCCTGTTCTCCTCCTCACCTCCTCATTTCTCACTCCATCCAGCCCAGCAACCCCCACCACACCTCTCAGACAACTCATCTCAAACACATTCAAATTCCTTCTCTCCTCCTCTCTTACATTCCATGCTTCCACCCCACACAGTGCTGCCGGCACAATCACTCCTCCCCCACACAGTCTCCTCCCAGCATCCCCTCCCAAATGTCCATTCCTCACTACACCCTTCAATCCACCAAGGCATTCACTTGCTTCTCCCAATCTACATTCCACCTCCACCCCCACTCCACCCTCTCCCGCTACATTCACATCCAAGTATCCAAAACCATCCACCTCCTCCAGTCGCTCTCCCCCAATGCTCACTTCCAGTCTACCACCACCCTCACCCCCTGTACATCTCATCACCTTACTTTTACCCACATTTATCTTTAGCTTTCTTCTATCACACACTCTCCCAAACTCTGTCACCAACTTCCTCAATCCCTCCTCCAATCCTGCATCAAGCGCTGTGTTGTCTGCAAACAACAGCTGGCTCACCTCCCACTCCTCTCCATTTTCTTCAACCATCTCCAACCCCCTCGCACCACCCCCGCACCCACCCATCCATGTACAAGTTGAACAGCCAGGGCGACACAACGCATCCCTGACGAAGTCCCACCTTTACCTCAAACCACTCACCCTCTCCATTTTCAATCCTGACACAAGCTCTACTACCCTCATAAAAACTCTTGACAGCTCCCAGAAGCTTTCCTCCTATCCCGTAAATCTGCAAAACCTCCCACAGTGCCTTCCTGTCTACCCTGTCACAAGCCTTTTCCAGATCCATAAAAGCAAAAAAAAAACATCCTTCCCCTTTCCTATAGCTTTCTCACATATCTGTCTTACCACAAAAACCCGATCCACACAACCCCCACCCGTCCCAAATCCACACTGTTCCTCACCAATTACTCCCTCTCTTCCTCTCCTAATCCTCTCAATCAAGATCCTCCCATAAGCCTTCCCAACTACACTTAACAAGCTAATCCCTCCAAAACCACCACACTCACACTCGTCCCCTTCTCCCCTGTAAAGTGGAACTACACAGGCACTCCTCCAGCACTCTACCCTCTCTCCAGCAAACATTAAATAACCTCACCAGCCAGTCCATCATCACTGTACCTCCTCCTCTCACACATCCTACATGGCATCCATCCAGACCAGGCACCTCACCCACCCTCAACATCCCAACAACTGCCTTCACTACATCCTTCCTTATTTCTCCTCCATTTTCCTCACTCATCACGGTCATTTCTTTAGCATTTCCCACTGCAGCTATCTTTCCATCCCTATCCTCCTTCACATTTAGCAACTCCCTTAAATATTCTGCCCATCTTCCCCTTACTGCCTTTTCTTCCATTATCATCTCTCCATCTGCACCTTTTACCTTTTCTTCTCTACTTGATTCGCCTCCTCTTCCTCTCTTAATTTCTTTCCAAAATATTTCTTATTACTTTCAAAATTTAAATAATAATAATAATAATATACATATATATAACCCTAAAAATGCAACAATGCCCAAAGCATGTCCCAGGAATCACACTAATTGGGCTAATGTATGGCCCAATTACACATTCATACATCCATATACCAAAGGCTTTCTTCCCCCTTACAAGGGAGGTAGCCAAAAAACATACATACATACATACATATACCAAGGCTTCTTCCCCCTTCCAAGGGAGGTAGCCAAAAAGGGAAAGGCATAAAAACACTCCCACCCATTTCATCCCCAAAAAACAAAGGCACAAAAACCACTCCTACCCATTCCATCCCTATCACACTCCGCTCCCCTCCACCCTCTTCCCTCCCTCTTATCTTGGCACCTCCTGGATATACACACAAAAAAAAGTCTCCACTGAACTTACCAGACGAGGCATTACTGCCACCTCTCTTAGTATCCAAACCCTTCTTATGGTTCTTCTTTACGACTTTCCCTACATCTACGTTCTCTGCCCCAGAACTGGAGGCTGTCGTCTGCTGGGATAGTGACTCTTGTGGGTTATCGGAGGAGCAGAGGATACTTCGTTGATTCACCGTCAACGTCAAGGGGTTAGGAGAGGTGGCAGAGGACGAAATGGCTGAGGGAGAGGAGGAAGGAGCGGGAGAAGCATCACGACTACGAGAGGAACATTTTCCGTTGGAATCGCTTTTACTTAACTTGTCTTCTGCACGACATTAGATCATGCTTGTTGGAGGGCACGGCTTATGTCGAGAAGAAACGTCTGGGTCTTCTGTGCTCTCCCAATACTTCAAAGCAGGTTTTTCAGTATCGTTTCAGCTAAACAAATCCACAAAGGACTCTTCATGGTCATAGAATGTCAGTCCGTACTTAGCCTTCACTACCTCTACACAAACAACTCCTGCATCTTCTCACACAGCAACCTCGGCTCTGTCGTAATTATCGGCAATTTCTTTGGCCGAATTAGAAACCTCGTCGTTAGCTTTACACGTGACCTTTTTGCGGTCCAAGCTTGCTTCTGCTCTGTTTCCGAGGGAAGGATCGAGAACTTTGGCTTCATCTAAACAAGGAACCTCCTGAACCTGAAGATAAAATTCCTCTCAGGTCGCTTGGTTCCGATTCACACCTGGATGCTCATCCTTCTGAAATTCTTCTTCAGACGTCAGTTCTTCAGGCAAGATATTCCTTGGCACTGGATTCGTAAACTCAGGCTCCTGCGGCAAGTTTTCTACAGCTGTGGACATCCCGGCACTAACCTCCGCAGGCTCAGAATCTGTCAATACATCTTCCTTGGTTATCAAACTCCTGTGTATTGGACTCGTGACTCACTGTGGGAACTTGTTGTACGCATTGATCTACCTGATCTTTCGACATGTACCCTTTCAGTAAGGTCTCCCAAGGAACAGGTTCCCGAGGTCTATCACTTCCGGGTTCCTGACGTCCTTCATGTTCTGGAAATAAGTTTCCGCATACTTCAATTAAGAGATCTTCCCAAGTTTGGGCTGCATCATGTGGGGCGTCGGTGGCCCCGAGTGTCTCGTCAACACCCTGGCTGAGTTCCTCGATGCCTGTGTTCTCCAGGTTCTGGTCACAGTTTCCGTTAGATGATATGTCTACGACAGGTTCCCCCAATGAATACAAATGCCTCAGGATTCAGTTCTTCTCCTCCTACTGCCCCTTCAACGGGTTCCGCAATGCAACCGATTCCTTTTCTTCCTCTTCCTTCCCTCACCCATTCGTCACATTCTGCAGCACCTCGGCCAGCCTTGACTACAGTGGAAGCCTTTTTGCCTCTAGCACTACCTTTGGGGTACGGAGTACTCCCTTTCCTTGGGCAGGACTCCCTCGAGGTGTCGTGCCCTTTATGGTACTCCGTAGCAGTCACAAACGGAATGCCTTGGAAGCCCTTGATGTGTAGCCAATAGTTACGCAAACTGATGCTGATTAAGCAGCTCTCGCACATCTGCTGTGGGGGGGAAAATAAGTAAGAAAAGATCTGTATGCCTAAAATATATGCAAGTATAAAATCACTTCACCCTTTTAGCGCACGATACGTAACTTTGTCATTTTTTACGTATTTTGTCTCATGTTCACTAACACTGACCCCCGTTGCTTCTTTTAATTCTGGATGAAGGTGGGAGAGAGAGATGGGGGGAGAGAGGAGGAGAGATGGTGGAGAGAGGGAGAGAGAGATGGTGGAGAGAGGGAGAGAGGGAGAGATGGTGGAGAGATGAAGAGAGAGATGGTGGAGAGAGGGAGAGAGGAGGGAGAGGGAGAGGGAGAGATGGGGAGAGGGAGAGATGGGGAGAGGGAGAGATGGGGAGAGAGATGGAGAGAGAGAGAGGGGGAGAGAGATGGAGAGAGAGAGAGGGGGAGAGAGAGCACACAAGAGAGAGAGAGAGAGAGGTGGGAAGCAACACCGAAGACCTGCACCTTCTTCCCTCAGCACCTGGAGGACTCACCGCATCCTCGTCCCTGCAGAAGTCGACGTAGCAGGAGGGTCGCGAGGCGTCCCCTCTACCGGCAGTGCTGCTCCTGTCGGCCCCGCACGGGCTCCTCCTTCTGAAGGATGACCTCGCACTGCCAGGGGACCTCCCAGGGAGACTGCCACCGCCCTCCGAGGAGGAGGACGCTCCAGAGGAGAAACGCACGTGGCGGACGGTTCCGTACAAGTTGCACATCTGGACCACCTCACTCTGAAAGTCGCCACATGTAATTGTACGATAAAGACGAAGATGGGAAGAAAAGGGAAGGGATTATGTAATACATAAATATATCATATATATATATATACACACACACACACACTCAAACCTCATTTTTCCAGATTAATTGGTGCAGCTACCTGTCCGGATAATGAAAAAATCCGGATATTGAAAATGTTTTTATTTTAGTCCAAAATACAAAATTATAAACCCAAACTCACCCTTCATCTAACCTCAACATATAGTGGAACATAACACATTGGTTTGAGGTTGAAAGAAGTGTTCTTTACTTGTTTTCATCTGATGAAAATCCCTCGAAATCCGGTGGTGAGGTACTTGCATCTTGTGATGGGCCAGGTTCACAGACTTGAGCTGGTGGTGCAGAAGTGAAAAAACTCGTTATTTTTCCTTGACAACCTGCCTGGTGCTGCTCCTTGATGATCAATTTCCTCAACATTCTCAGAGATCTATAATGTGAGGCAGTTTCAGGGATGGTGCTGTTGTATAATCAAGTAAGGCATCGACGTATGGGAGGAGTTGAGAAAGCCTAACTTTCTTCACGTTCAAATCTGGCTCCTCTTCACTGCTGCTGTCCTCCCCTTCACCGGTTACAGAGGCAATGATTTCGTTGTCGTTCATTTCATGGTGTCCCTGAACTTCATCTTGCTCCTCCAGCCATTCACGCACATCATCAACCAAATTCGTCACACACATTTCTTACATTTACTCCTTCCTCAAGTTTCATGATTAAGTCCAATTTTTGCCGCACTGTTAGAACAACTCGCTTTCGTTTCACGACTTTATTAGGCATGATGACACAGGTGTATTCGTAGGACTGTATGGTAGCGTATTGTAAATAGGTGTTGTATGGCCTTCACTCCGTGACTAGCATCGTTTATATACCCCGCCGCGCGCCATCTGGTGTTTACATTTCAAACTACTGTAACTCAGTATCGTTCGCCTCACGTACGTGGTGGTTTTTCGGTCTTTCAGGCAGCTATTATTTTTGAAAATAATATTTAGCTGCCCAGCTGCTTCAAAACGTCCAGATAAACAGAAATCCAGATATGTGAAGGCCGGATGAACGAGGTTTGAGTGTATATGGAAATAAACTCCACCACAAGGACTTGAGCCTTTGCCATAGCGACTACTTATTCTAAAACAAAGGCGATAGCATTGAGCCACCCAGGCCGTACTATAAAAGGAACCACCCGATTCTTGACCTGGAGGTTCCCCGACAGTACTAGGGCAGCTCAGTCTTTCTTCTAATTTCACCGAGTCTTTATTATGGTGAGCCATCCTACAAGTTGTGTGTCATTTTGACAAATGCTATCGCCTTTGTTTCAGAATAAGCAGTCACTACGGCAAAGGTTCAAATCCTTGCTGTGGAGTTTATTTCCATTTGTCAAAATAACACACACACACAGATATATATATATATAAATATATATATATAAATATATATATATAAATATATATATATATATAATACAGAGTTGTGGAGGTGGAGTCGGAGTCGGAGTCAGAGAGAGTCGGAGGTTTTAGCTGGGAGTCGGAGTCGGATAACTAAGAGTACTAGGAGTCGGAGTCGGAATTTTTTTTATCCGACTGACTCCATAAGTCCAGCTGTAAAATACCGTCTATAGATGTGCACTGTGAAATAATTTGTTGCTATTGTGCAAATAGAAAGCAGTAGGTCTCATTATTCCAAGTTTAAAAAATCTAAACAATTTTATATGTTGTGTTGAGAAAATTTTATAACCATCCAGTTTAGAATAGTTTTATAGCTAGTTACATGATATGTACCATTTATAGAAGTTTCCAGAATGTAGTTTGTATTAATATTTCATTCATTCTATACTATGGGACTTATAGCCAGTGGAATGTATTTCTATCTTTAATAAATATTCAATATAATTATTAATTGAAATTCCTGAATAATTTGTCAACTGGCAGAGATGATTTTTATCTTTAAATAATTTAAACTAGCTACTTTACCTTTGTTGACAGTCTAATTAATTCAAATTATGTTAACATCTAGAACTCCATCATGTACACATGTACATGACAGTGTAGACAATAGTAAATATCCACTATGTATGCACTATGCACGTATGTCTTCATGTATATAAAAGTCAATGAAGTGTTTTTGTGTGGTTTACTGTTTTGTAGGAGCTATGTCATGCTAGGATAATGCCCTGAGATAAACTTTGACCAGTCTCAGAGGCCAGATGGGAATGACATCAGAGCATGTCACAGCATTTGGTGATAACTAAAAAGGGGAGGAACAACAGCAACTATGAACAGTGTGCACAGGGGAAGGTTGTCTCTCTCTTTCCTGAACTGATTCCTGGTTTTTATGATAACATGGTGAAATTAATTCTGCAGTAAGTACTAGGTAGGGCATCCTCCATTAACCTTTCCTCATCATGATTTGTCACATTTTTTCCTAATATTGTGATGGAAGGTTTATGAGAATGGACAAACGAAATAACAGATGATTTTTTTTGGAGGGGGAGGGGAGGGGCACAAAGCAAAAACAAATATATATAGCTAGAAGTGGCAACTCTGCCATGACAGATTTGAAAGTGCTCATAAGCTGGTAGATGATCATGAGCATAAATAATACCATTATATATTTAATATATATATGTTTATATGAATATACGTGCTTGTGTGCATATATATATATTTATCATACAAGTGAATGTTTCACAAAAAATAATATACATGAAAAATATATATAAAATGCTTGCTGAATAGGTGTGGGAGGCTGGTATATGGATCTGCAGAATAGGTTTCCATGTAGGGGCCAAGGAGTTAAGGAGTCAGAGTCGGAGGAATCAAAGGAGTCGGATTCGGAGTCGGCATCCTAGGAATTGGAGTCGGAGTCAGACCTTATACCATCCGACTCCGCAACCCTGTATATATGTGTATATATATATATATATATATATATATATATATATATATATATATATATATCAATGGCTTTTTCCCCCTTATAAGGGAGGTAGCCAAAAACGAAGGCATGAAATCCAATCCCACCCATTTTATCCTCAACATACTCTACTCCTACTCACCACCCCTCCCTCCCTCCTTCCCTCCTCCTGGATGACGGGTCATCCCTGCATCTCACCCACTGCCTTAGGTCAGAAGCAGAGTCTCAAAACACAGTACATAATAATAATAATATATGAAATAATAAATAGTACCACAGCACATAATAATAAAATATAAGAAATAACAAAAAATAGTGCCAAACATTAGGAGAGGAAGGGATTTGCTGGAAAGGTACGATAAGGGCAACGGATAATGGGGGAGGAATAATATTTGCTGTTGCCTCGAGATTCCCTGACTGAAATCCCGCCGACCCAAAAGGGGAAGAATCCCTTGGGTTCTCCCTTACAGAAACATTTGGAATGTTGTTCGTATTGTATCGACATGGAATGTTTTCTACGTTATCAGATGGTAAAAGGAGGAGGAAGAAGATAAGGAGGGGGAGGAGGAGGATAAGGAGTGGAGGAGGTGAAGGAGGAGGAGGAGGCAGAGGAGGATGGGGTGATGATAGGAGGAGGATGTGGTGAAGGAGTAAAACACATGAATCTTCTCTTCCTTAAAATAGCGTAGACTCCGAGGTGACTTGATACAGGTATTTAAGATTCTAAAGGGAATTGACATCAAAAGTGACAAAATTTTCACACTGAATGAGAATCTGACGAGAAATAATGGTCTCAAACTGTCAGGAAATAGATTTAATTCAGAAGTGGGTAGTAACAACTTCGTCAACCATGTAGTTAATGAATGGAACAAACTTCCTGCAGAGGAAGTGCAATGTAGTTCAGTTTGAAGCTTTAAGATTCATTTAAATAAACACCTAACCAAGATGCTGTAATGCCTGCCATTTATTTAATATTATTTGTTTGTTTATTACTACTTGCTTGATATTCATTTATTACTAGTTATCTGTCAATTTATTATTATTTACCATTTACCTGTTTGTTTATTATTTAACTATACTTATGCATTTATTTTATCATTTATATTATTATAATTTTTCTTTTTCTTTTATTTATCATTATTACATTTTTCCGCATCTGACCAAGTTATGGACCAAAAGGTCTCCTGCCAGCCATGCTCCTCCTTTGTAATCCTTTGGAATGAGGAGAGGGCAGAGGAGGAGGAGGAGGAGGAGGATGTGATGATAGGAGGAGGAGGAGAATGAAGAGAACGAGGAGGAGGATGTGATGATAGGAGGAGGAGAATGAGGAGGAGAGGGCAGAGGAGGAGGAGGGTGGAAGGAGGCAGAGGAGGAGTAGGAGAAGGAGTAGAAGGAGGAAGAGGAGCAGGACAAGGAGGAAGCAGAGGAGGAAGGATGATAATGAAGAGAATGAGGAGAAGAATGAGGAGGAGAAGAAGAATGAGGAGGAGGAGGAGGAGAAGGAGTAGAAGAATGGGGAGGAGAACGAAGAGAATGTGGAGTAGAAGAATGATGATGATGATGATGAGGAAGAGAAGGCAAGCTGTAGTTGGCTTCCAGCTCTCATTACGTAAAAAGTTGGAGTGAAAACGAAGTTGATACAAAGAAATCCTGGGCCTTGTCTGGGGATCAAACATCAGCCCCTCAAGGCTGCACCTCTAGATGGAGGTGACAGTTTGTCTTATTTATGATCTATATATTTTTATCTATTCATCACTATCATAATTTTTTTTGCATCCGACCTAGTTATGGACCAAATGGTCTCCTGTTTGCATGGTCCTCCTTTGCAAGGATATTTAATTCTTTATTCTTGTGCTCTTAAGAGAATTATTCTTAAACTGATTTTTTCATTTTTTTTTCTTTATAATTTCAGAGTAGTAGGATACAAGGGGTTGCTGATTAAGTGAAGCAGCTTTGCTGTGGATGTGCTGTGTCTTGCTACATTGCTTCTGACACAGGGCAGTGGGCAGGATGCAGGGATGATCTGTCATCCACAAGGAGCTAATGTGGGAGAGGGGAGTGGAAAGGGCAGTAGATGGGAGCAGAATGGGTGGGAGTAGGTATGTGCCCTTGACTTGGCTACCTCCCTTATAAGGGGGAAAAAGGCTCTTGGTATAAAGATGGATAGATAGAAGAATAGAAGTCTTAATTTGTGCCCTCAACACCTCCTCTCGCATCCTAAACATGTCAAAACGACTTACCCTCGTACATTCAGACTAAAATACTCTGAACACTTGGTGATAAATCGTACAGTTGCAATTAATTTTGCCGTGTTTAGCACCGCAAGCGGTGGGAGCTTCCTGACACAACCCTAATCATAACCTCTGTTGTTCAGTAAGCACTACATGATTGATATTGCTGCACAATATTTTGTATTTTATGGTATTACAGAACACTGGCCCAACACCATCTGCCATTTGGGTCATGACTAATACGTGGTTCCGGAGATCATGATCTCCTATCCCATTATGAACCATCCCTACACTGTCAACAATCCTGTATGATACAGAATATTATGCAATAATATTGATCATTTAGGGCCTGCTTGACATTGTAACAAAGAGGACCTACATGAGGGGAGGAGGGGGGGGTCCAAGAGGTAAGAGCGGCCCCACAGCGACCACGCAACATCTGCCGGCCCCCTCGAGGACAAGTGCTTTCTACAATTCAGTCTGACATACACTTTCATTCACACACACACAATGTTTGGATAAAAAAGGAAATGAATCCCGAGGAATTAGAGAAAGATAGGGAACCGAGAACCGAGAAGCGAGGCTAAGAAAACGGACTGAATTTTTTTTTTGAGAATGAGAAAATGGTACATCAGAAAAATGGAAACTTAAACCAAAGAAGAGAAGAGAAGAAAAAATTAAAAGTGGCATATACAAATATGGACGGTATATCAGGATTAAACAAACTGAATTACTATCTATCAATAGAGAAACCTGAAATGATGGGAATTACAGAGACAAAACTGAAAGGTCCAATACAATCAAGTATGGTGGGACATGGATTATACAACATTTGGTCAAAAAATAGGATAGACAAACAGGGGGGAGGAGTCATGCTATTGACTAGTAAGAGCCTAAATGTGATAAAGGCAGCAGAAGGAAAAGATAATGTGGAATTAATCACAGTTAAGGTCGAAAACAGCAGTATGAAAAGTAGAAGGTTCATAGTTGTTTATGTGCCACCAAAAACTAAGACCTGGACTGACAGCGAACACTCAAAATTACTAGAAGATACAGAGAATGAATTAACCGAGACACTGAAATATGGAGAAAATATAGTGATTATGGGTGAATTTAACGCAAAGGAAATAAATTGGGAAGAATTGACTATGGGAGGTGGAGACGAACTCTGGTGAAATGTCCTACTGGATATGACCATAGATTACACATTAACGCAATGGGTTAAAGAAAATATTAGATTTAGACAAAACGAAGAACCATCGAGACTAGATTTGGCATTCACCTCTGAACCAGAAACAGTGGAAGAAATAAATTATAAAACACCATTTGGGAAGAGTGACCACAAACTAATAGAGATCGAACTTAAGGAACAAAATGTGGTGAGAAGGAACGAGAAACATAGAGAAGGAAGACTGATGTACAAAACTGAATTTTGTAAAACTTAGGAAATTTTTTCCAAAATGCCTGTTGGGAAAAATGTGCAAATGATGAAACAAAGACAGAAGAGAAATGGAACATTTTCAAAGAAATATATAGAGGGAACAAACAAATATGTACCTAAGTGGAAACAGAAAAGGGAGTACATAAAGTGCTGGTATAATAAAAAGTGTAGCGATGCTAAAGTCAAAAGAGACAAAGATTGGAAAAAGAGAGAGAGAGAGAGAGAGAGAGAGAGAGAGAGAGAGAGAGAGAGAGAGAGAGAGAGAGAGAGAGAGAGAGAGAGAGAGAGAGAGAGAGAGAGAGAGAGAGAGAGAGAGAGAGACCAAAGGGCAAACATCCATTAAACTGAGAAATGAATACGTAGACATAAGAAGAGAGGAAAAAAGAAACTATGAAAATGACATAATAGCAAAATGCAAAGATCAACCTAAACTGTTCTACAGACATATAAACGACAAACTAAAGGAAATCAAGAATACACAGAAGATGTAGAAATGGTTGAAGTAACGACCAGACACGTTAAGTCTGTATTTACAATTGAAAGCTCACAATTGTGGGATGATAGTCAACAGGAAGGATCCCCTAAAATGGAAGAAATAATGGTGACACAGAAAGAAGTAAGAAACCAAATAAAGAAACTCGATGTCAGAATGTCACATAGGCCAGACAGAATAGCGAACTGGATATTAAAAGAATGCATAGACAAACTCTCAGACAAAATACACAAGATAATTGACTTCTCACTCAAAGAAGGAAAAGTACCACAATACTGGAAGAATGCTAATACTGTACCAATATATAAGGGAGGAAATAAAGAAAATCCAACAAATTATAGACCAGTATCCCTTACAAGCACAATTGCCAAAAATATGCAAGAGTTATTAAAAACAAATGGACTCACTTGGAAAAGAACAAAATATTAAACCCCAACCAATTTGGATTTAGAAGTGGAAGATCATGTACTCAAGATTGCTAGAACTAATACAAGAAAGAGATGGCTGGGCAGATTGTGCCTTCCTGGACCTACCAGGCGCGGATCCAGGGGTGGGGGTGGGGGTGCTGAGGAGGCTGAAGCCCCCCCCAAATTTGTTCTTCCATGAATCATTGTAAGGCTGTCATTTAATCGATTTGAGTATTTCCTGATGTTTTGCCAGGTCCGAGGGTTAAATATCCTTATTTGCAGGGCGATTGGTGCAAGAGAAGGTGGTAACATCAGTTTCCGGAGTCTTCGCCATCATGATGGACGAGACGACCGACGTTTCAGGAAAAGAACACGCCACCATTTGCATCCGTCACTTTAGCGGAGGTCAGCTAAGGGAGGACTTCCTTGGCTTTGTTCACGCCAAGGCTCGCCTCCTGCTTAGCACAGTAAAGAGTGTCGGCCTCAACATGGGCAACTGCCGTGGCCTCTGTTTTGATGGTATCAGTGCCATGATGGGAAAGTCTCGCAGGTGCGCAGCTGTGGTAGTGCGAGAATACCCGCTCGCAAAGACGATTCATTGTTTCAGTCATCGTCTCAACCTCGTCTTGACCAAGGCCTGTGACACCAAGGAGTTAAAGCTCGCTCTCCAGACTCCCAGCGAGGTGTATAACTACATATATTCCTCAAACATGCGCTCGATGAGGTTTACTGAGCTCGTCAAAGACCACACGTCCACGAAGCGGAAGAAGCTGGTCAGCCTCTGCGCTATTAGATGGATTGAGCGACACGACACAGTCATTGTGTTTATGGAATTCCTGCCAGTTATTGCCGTCTTTCTGGAGAACGAGAGCAACTCGGACGCGACGGCGGGACTACTACTAATAGCAATCCGAGAGCTGCGCTTTCTGATTGGTCTCGCCGTCGCTGAGTCTGTGCTAGCTCACACTGTGGAGCCGAGCCGAGCCCTGCAGTCCCCTATGGTCAATCTAGTCTCAGCGTACGCTACGATTGGTGATGTGGTGACGCATCTAAACAAGACCAGGGAAGGTGCACTGACCAGCTTCCAGGACATCTTCAAGAAGGCAGAGGGGCTCCTTCAGGAGATCGGTTCATCACACGATACCATTCCTGTACCTCGAGTTTGCAAACGCCAAACGCAGCGATCGAATTTACCCTTCCAGACAGCTGAGGAGTATTACCGAAGATCTGTATATGTCCCATTCCTCGACCATGTATTGACTGAGCTGCAGACCCGGTTCAGGAATGATACTATTCCTGTTGGCTTCAAGATCAAGAATCTGCTCAGCAGCGTTGATGGAGATGTTGCTGCTGTACTGGAAGCGGCAAAGGTTTATGAGGCTGACATCGAGACCTTGAGCCTCGTGAAGGCAGAAGCAGAGCGCTGGTATTCAACAACAATGAAGTTCGAATCCATTGGAGATGCCCTGGCCCACGCCCAGACCCGAATGTATCCGAACCTGGCCAAGCTCCTCCGAGTTTTGATCACGCTCCCAGTCTCGAACGCAGAGGCCGAGCGTTCATTTTCAACCCTGAAGCGACTGAAGACCTACCTAAGGAATACTATGGGTCAAGATCGCCTCAACGGCCTGGCGCTACTCGGCGTTCACAATGAAATCAATATTGAAATAGTGTAATCAATGTATTTGCCCCAAAAAACAGGAGGTTGATGTTCGTGTGAGATCCCATGAACAATGCTGTGTGTTATTAATGTAATTTAGATACTTTTATTAACAGGTTCAGAAGTTCATACACGTTTTTGTTTGTATTTCTGGTTTTTAAAGCTACTTTTTTTTTATTACTTCCATGAGTCCATGTGCACTAACACTACACACGGATCCTGCAATAATTTCTCTCTTTGCGAGAGTATAAGTGTGCCAGTGCCTTATCACTGACTAGCACAAGCGTGTAACAATATAAAACGAATATACATTCTATTATATATGTCTAAAATACAGAAAAATCTGAAAAACATTATCAAGTTAAGTATACCTCAGACTTCTGATACATCAGACTACTCAGAGGAAGGAATTCAGGTTAGCCCCCCCCCCCAAATTTTTATCCTGGATCCGCCACTGGGACCTACAAAAGGCTTTCAGCAAAGTACCACACAAAAAACTACCAAGAAAAATTGAACTAATAGGTGGAATACAGAGAAAACTATTGGAAAGGATGGGACACTTCTTGAAAGGAAGAAAATTGAGAGTGATACTTAGAGAAAAGAACTGAAAATGGGTAGACATGATAAATGGAGTGCCCAAAGGCTCAGTATTGGCTATGATAATGTTTGCTATTTATATAAACAATATGGATGAAGGAATTAAATGCTACATAAACTTCTTTGCACATGATGCAAAACTATTGAAGAGAGTGAGTAATGAAGAAGACTGTAAATCTTTTCAGGGAGATCTGGACAAAGTCTGGCACTGGAGTTAAAAAGAAGGAAGTCAATTTCAACATTAAAAAATGTAGTATAATGGAATTTGGAAAAAGCAAAAATACAATATCTGGTAAATGCAAAATTGGAACAAAAGAAGTTACAAAAGTAAATTCAGAAAGAGACCTAAGAGTGATCATTTCAAATGACATGACACCAGACAAACATGTAAACAAAATAGTTGGAGAAACCTGCAACTTAATAAGATCAATGAAAGTGGCCTTTGACTACCTGGACGAGGAGATGGTGAAGAAAATCCTATTTACACTGATAACACCAATATTTGAGTATGCAGCGGCACTATGGACACCCAGTACAAAAAAATAAATAAATAAATAAACAAATAAAAATAATAATAATAATAATAATTCAAAGAGCACTAACAAAGATGGCACCAACACTGAGTATGCTGACATATAAACAAAGATTGGACAAACTAAAATTATTAATTCTGGAGCAAAGAAGAGAAAGAGGCAATTTGATATCCATATATAGAATTATGAAAGGGATGGAAATCCTTGACAGGGATGATCTACTTAAATGGGACAGAAGAAATACAAGGGGACACAAGATAAAACTTAAGGAGAGTTACAGAAGAGATCTGAAAAAGAATAGATTTCCACATAGAGTGATAGATACATACATACATATACCAAGGCTTTTTCCCCCTTACTAGGGAGGTAGCCAAAAAGGAAAAGGCATAAAATCATTCCCACCCATTCCATCCCTGAAAACACTCCACACCCCTCCACCCTCCCTCCCATCTTAGCACCTCCTAGATGACGGGTCATCCCTGCACCTTGTCCACTGCCCTGGGTCAGAAGCAGTGTCATAAGACACAGCACATCCACAGCAAGGCCGCTTCATAAATCGGTGACCCCCCCTCTCTGTTCCCCCATATAAAGGAGAAGACGGGGAGAAATCCCTTCGGGCTGCGTCAAAATTTTGCTCACACACACTACCTCACCCATTCCACCTCATGCATCACATCATCTTCCATATACAACCATTCTGTCCTCCCCGTCTTCTGTCCTCTCCCGTCCTTCCTCAACAGACATTCCCCTCTTCCCCAAAGCCCCCTTCACCCCATCCATCCATCTCATCCTAGGACGTCTCCTCATGTTCACTCCCTCCACATCTGCTTTCCATACCTCTTTTACTAGTCTTTCTTCACTCATTCTTTCCATGTGTCCAAACCATCCTAATACTCTTTCATCCACCCTATCTCCCAACTCCCTTTCCACCCCTGTTCTCCTCCTCACCTCCTCATTTCTCACTCTATCTAGCCTAGTAACCCCCATCATACTTCTCAGACACTTCATCTCAAACACATTCAAGCTCCTTCTCTCTTCTTCTCTTATGTTCCATGTTTCTGCTCCATACAGTGCTGTTGGCACAATCACTCCTTCATACAGTCTCCTCTTAGTATCCATTCCCAAATTTCTATTTCTCATTACACTTTTTAATCCACCAAGGCATTTACTCACTTCTCTCAATCTACATTCTACATCTACCTTTACTCCACCTTTTCCTGCCACATTTGCACCCAAATATCTAAAACTATCCACTTCCTCCAGTTGCTCTCCCTTAATGCTCACTTCCAGATTACTGCCACTTTCACCCCTTGTACATCTCATCACCTTACTTTTACCCACATATATCTTCAGCTTTCTTCTATCACACACTCTCCCAAACTCTGTCACCAACTTCCTCAATCCCTCCTCCGATCCTGCCACAATCGCAGTGTCGTCAGCAAACAACTGGCTCACCTCCCACTTTTCTCCATTTTCTTTAACTATCTCCAATCCCTGACCCACTACCCTTGCATTTACCTCTCGCACTACCCCATCCATGTATAAGTTGAACAGCCAGGGTGACATGACGCATCCTTGACGAAGTCCCACCTTTACCTCGAACCACTCACTCTCTCCATTTCTAATCCTGACACAAGCTCTACTACTCTCATAAAAACTCTTGACAGCTCCCAGAAGCTTTCCTCCTATACCTTATATCCGCATAACCTCCCACAGTGCCTTTCTGTCTACCCTGTCATAAGCCTTTTCCAGATCCATAAAGGCCCAAAAAACATCCTTCCCCTTTCCTATAGCTTTCTCACATTTCTGTCTTATCACAAAGATCTGATCTACAGAATCTCTACCTGTCCTAAATCCACACTGTTCCTCTCCTAATCCTTTCAATCAAGATCCTCCCATAAGCCTTCCCAACTACACTTAACAAGCTAATCACTCTAAAACTACTACATTCACACTTGTCCCCCTTTCCCTTGTAAAGTGGCACTATACAAGCACTCCTCCAGTCCTCCGGCACTCTACCCTCTCTCCAACAAACATTAAATAACCTCACCAACCAGTCCATCACTGTACCTCCTTTTTTGAGACATTCTGCATGGCATCCATCCAGACCAGGTGCTTTACCTGCTTTCATCACCTTAACAGCTGCCTTCACTTCATCCTTCCTTATTTCTCCTCCATTTTCCTCACTCATCACTCTCATTTTCTTAGCATTTCCCACTGCAACTATCTTTCCCTCCCTATCCTCCTTCACGTTTTGCAACTCCATAAAATATTCTGCCCATCTTCCCCTTACTGCCTTCTCTTCCATTATCATCTCTCCATCTGCACCTTTTACCTTTTCTTCTCTACTTGATTCGCCTCCTTTTCCTCTCTTAATTTCTTTCCAAAACATCTTTTTATTACTCTCAAAATTTTCTGTCATACTCTTACCCCATTTTATATCTGCTCTCCTCTTTGCCTCCTTTACCTTTTTCTTTACTTCTCTTTTCTTTCCTTTGTACCTCTCATATGACTCCCTTGTCCTATTTTGTAACCAATCTGTGTAAGCTCGCTTCTTCTCTTCTACAACCTTCTTCATTTCCTCATCCCACCATTCACTACCCTTCCTTCTATTTCCTCCTGTCCTTTTGGTTCCACACACCATCTTTGCACACTTTGTGACTCCCTCCTTGAACCATCCCCATTCCTCCTCCACACCTACCTCTACTCTATCCTTCACTCCCTCCCACTCCTCCTTTAGCTTCTTCTTGTACTCCTTCTTTTCCTTTTCATTTAAAGAGTTCACTCTAAGCACCTCCCTACCCTTTGTCAAAAGGGTAGGGAGTGATAGATACATGGAATAAATTGAAAGAGAAAACAGTGAGTGCTAAAACTATACACGACTTTAAGAAAGAACTGGAGGCGGAAAGATACAACTGCGGATCCCTGTGAGCATAGCTCTTCTTCCACAAAATACAACTAGGTAAATACACACACACAATAGAATATCAGGACAATATAAAATTGGAACTAAGGAGGTAAAGAAAGTGGGATCTGAAAAAGATTTGGGAGTAATTATATCAAACGACTTGTCCTATGATAAACAAAATTGTCGGAGAATCCTATAACTTGTTAAAATCAATAAAAGTGGCATTTACACATTTCGACTATGAAACTATTAAAAAAATATTAGTCACACTGATAAGGCCTAGACTAGAATATGCAGTGACACTGCGGTCACCCAGTACCAAAAAGAATATAAAGAAAATAGAAAGAATCCAGAGAGCAGCCACAAAAATGGCCCCTGCACTTTAAACTTATCATATGAAGTGAGACTGGCTAAACTAGAGTTACAGACTCTATACAAGAGATCTGAAGAACAGTTTTCCACAGAGTGGTGGACACTTGGAACAAACTGGACAAAAAAATAGTGTGTGCAGAATCCATTCATGAGTTTAAGAGCAAACTAGACACTGCAAAATACAAAGGCAGGACACCATGAGCATAGCTCCCCTTCCTGTAAAATACAACTAGGTAAACTAGGTAAACACATACACAAACATATCCGAGGCAGTGCTATTTAGTTGTTGTTGTTGTTGTCGTTCCCTAGACTGTCTGTCCGAGCAGTCCCGTCTCCCCAAGGAAGGCCACAGCCGAAACTGGGTTTTCCCACAAATCCTTTATAGAGTGTATGTTGTGTTGTTTGCGTGCATGATTGTGTATAATGCAGTCTTCCATTATGTGTTGTATGGTATGGGGTGAAGTGTTACATCCTGGGCAGCTGTTCACAACACGGTCGTCCAGCCTCTTCTGGTAGCTTAGAAGTGCTGGGTGGTGACCGCATCGCAGTCTGGCCAAGTGGACTCTGTCCTTTCGTGGGAGAGAGGATTCAGAAGGGTGGATATCAGGGGGTCTGGCATGCAGCAGTGTGTTGTCTTTCAGTGTGTTAATGGAGCGGTGAGTGATATGATTATGAATATGTTTCCGGAGGCTGGTATTTGGTGGTTGTGGAGGAAGAGAAGAGAGTATCTGTGCGTAATAAAGGTCTTTGGGTGTAGTTTTAATGTTTCTTGGTGTGTGTGGGTGTTCTGCTATGTAGTGTAGCGGGTGTGATGTGTTTGTGGTGGCTGCAGCAAGTGTTTGTGTGCCTCTCATGTCGAGGTGGTCCTTGACTTTGAGGACTTTTGTTTCATGGTGTAAATGGTCTGTAGGTGTTGTATTTGTGCAGCCTGTAATTGTTTTTAGGGCTTTGTTTTGTATGATTTGAAGGGTGTTGTGGTGTGTCTCACTGAGATTAGGAGCCCATGCAGGACTCGCATAATTCATCACTGAGCGTATGCATTGTTTGTATATTGTTATATTAGTTTCTTTGTTTTGTCCAAATGTTGTTCCAGTGATTGACTTAAGTGCGTTAAGTCTAGGTGTGCATTTGTTTTTTATGTTTGTGATGTGTTGTTTGAAAGACATGGATGTATCGTATGTTACACCAAGAATTTTCGGTGTGTTTGTGTGTGGTATTAGAGTGTTGTTGATGTAGAGATGAGGTATGTATTTGTGTTCTTTTGTCCAGTTGGTGAGAAGTGTTGCTGTAGATTTGGTTGGAGCTATTTTGAGTCTGTTTGTGATGAACCATGTGTTGAGTGTGTCAAGGTAAGGCTGGATTATTTCTGCAGCTTTGTCTGTGTTATGATGTGTGCATGCGATTGTTATGTCATCTGCGTAGGAAGAGATTTGTATTTCTGAGGTGTCTGGTGTGGGTAAGTCATGCATGTATAGATTAAATAATGTGGGGGATAGAACTGAGCCCTGTGGTACTCCGTTCTTAATGTTTCTGATGTGCGATGATTGGCCATTATATGACACATGAGCATTCCTGCCTGCCAGATAATTGGCCAGCCATCTTTTGGTGTTATTGTGCATGTCTGTGTTATATATTTTATTTGTTAGGTTGTGGCGGGGGATAGCATCAAAAGCTTTACTAATGTCCAATGTTAAGGATAGCATCAAAAGCTTTACTAATGTCCAATGTTATAAGAAGTGTTCTGTGGTGGGGCCTATCTGAATTGATGCCATCTAAAATTCTTTGTGTGAGGTTTGTCAGAAGAGTGTTTGTGGAGTGTAGTGGCCTAAAACCGTGTTGTGAGTCAGCAAGGGGAATATATGGTGTGACAAGTTTAAGTATTAGGCGTTCAATGACTTTAGAGGGGGTGCAGAGAAGTGTGATTGGGCGGTGCGATGTTGGGATTGTTGGGTCTTTGTTCGGTTTTGGAATGGTGATTATTTTACCATGCTTCCAGATGTCGGGTATAGTGTTGTGTGAATAGCTGTAGTTTGCAATGTTTGTGAGTGCGTGTATACCTTGTGGTCCAATGTATTTTAGGTGGATGTTGCTTATGTTATCAGGGCCACAGGCAGATGAGTGCTTGAGATTATGCATTATGAGTTTTGTCTGACTGTCTATGAAGGGTGTATAGTCTGAGTCTGTGGGGAAGTCTTTCTTACGTCGAATGGTGCGTCGGTCGTCTGGGTGAGATGTAAGATGGCTCGTCTGTGCAAAATGACGTAAGAGTGCGTTTGCTTGTTGTCTGTTTGAGGGTAGATTATCTGTTGTTGTGATTATTGCTGCGTGAGAGCGTGTAGTGTTAGTGTTGGATAGTGTGATGCTGTTGAGTGTTTTGTACAATTTGCTGGTGTTTGTTTTATGATCACGTGTATTGATAAAGTTTTGCCAATTTTGTGTTTTTTGTTCATGTATTTTATTGGCAATCACAGTGTTTAGTGTTTGTATTTGGTCTGCTATGTTTTGAGGGATAGGTGTGGGGGTATCGTGTTTAAGTGTGTCACGTTGTCTGATGAGGCCTTGGATTTCTGGTGTGAAGTTGGGGTTGTGTGATTTTCTGTTGCCTCTAGGGATGTATCTCTTGTCTGCGTTTTGTATGATTGTATTAAAAGCGTGCACAGCATTGTTTATGTTTGTGATTGGTGTACTGTTAAGTGTTTCAAAATGTTGTTCTGTCTCTTCAGTAAAAGCTTCCCAGCTAGCTCTCTTGTAATTGGTGTAAGTGTGTCTGTGGCCAGCTGGGGTGCATCTTGTTTTGGTGGTGATGATGATTGGAAGGTGGTCAGAGCCAAGGGCTCCGACCACTCTCCATGATGTTGTTGGGGTTAGGCAGGGGGAGCAAAAGGTGATATCAGGAGAGGAGGGAGTGTAGAGGGCTTGGTATGGGATATGTGTATGATTATGCGTGTTGTTCATGATAGTCAATGAGTCGAATTGAGTCTGTATATCAAGCCCTCTGTCTGTGTCAGGGTTGTCGACATACCAGGCAGACGACTTGGCGTTGAAGTCACCACCCATGATCAGGTTGGGGATTGAGGTTAGTTGGCTAAGTTGAGGTCTGAAGGTGTTTGGAACTGTGGGGGATGATTGGGGGGGAATGTACATGTTAACTATTGTCAGTGTTGAATTGTTGCCTGTGCGGATTCGAATGGATTGGGTTTCTGTTGTGTTATCTGTGGTAGGGAGGAGAATTTTGGTTGTGGCACTTGTGTCCACAAAACAGATGGAGTGGTGGATCAGGGTGATGAGTCCACCGCCATTGCCATCAGTCCGGTCTTGTCTGATGGTGGTGTAATTATGAAATGATGGTGTTTTGTGTGAGTGTCTTAGTTTTGTTTCTTGTAAAATCGCAATGTGTATGTTGTGTTGTTTAAGAAAGTGTTCAAGTTCATGTTTTTTAGTGTTGATACCGTCAATGTTGTGTTGTAATATGTTGATGTTGTGTGTTTTGTATGTGTTGTATGTTGCCGTTTGGGGTTGAGGTTGGGGTGGTAGTGGGGAAGGTGTAGGATCTGGGTCAGAGGGGGGGAAAGGAGAGATCGGGGACAAAGGAATGGGAGTACTAATCGGGGGTAAGGGCAAAGGGAAATTGGGAGTGGGTAAGGGTGTGGGCTGTGGTTGGGGAGGTGGGAGTGGAGTTACTAGAGGGCAGGTAGGACATGTCCAAGTGTTTGTGTATTGGTTTGTGTCAGCAAGTGTTGTACAAGTGAGGTGGGCCCAGTTTTTTGCACATATTGCACTGAACTGAGCCCTTTGTCTGTCTGCTCGAAGTAATGGGTTTAGAGCATGTTGGGCATGTGTATTTTGTGGTGGGCCCAGGATTGCTCTCTACATCTCCAGCTAAAAGTAGAAGAGGATGGGTGATCGCCGGAAAATCACCCCTTGGTGCAGAAAAAAACGTAAACATTGTGTGTTGGAAAAAAGGATTGTGGTACTCCCCCAGGTAGGCGTAGCTCCTCCTTGGGGATCGGTGCAATCTGTGTAGAGCTGATGGCCAGGTCCTGGAGCTGTGCAACGTCTACGTCGTGGGACCACCCCCCAACCCCAAGAGTTGGGGGCCAATCAGTGCTATTTAGTAGAGCTCAAAGCTTTAAGAATCCTTTAGATAAACACCTAAGGAATATGCTACAATACCTGCCATTTATTTTATTTTAGTTTATTATCATCATTTAAATATGTTCTTATCTATGTTTATTATATATCTATATTATTTAATCACTCTTTTATGCATTTATTATTTTTTCTGCATCCGACCTAGTTATGGACCAAAAGGTCCCATGTTGACATGTTCTTCCTTTGTAATCTGGGTTGCGGAGTCGGATGGTACAAGGTCTGACTCCGACTCCTTTGATTCCTTCAACTCCAACTCCTTTGATTCCTTCAACTCCGACTCCTTAACTCCTTGACCCCTATGTGGAAATCTATTCTGCAGATCCATATACCAGCCTCCCACACCTATTCAGCAAGCATTTTATAAATAGTTTTCATGTATATTATTTTTTGCGTGAAACATTCACTTGTATGATAAATATACTCACATATACACTCACCCAGCTTTATATATACAACCACTCCTCGTTTAACACGACAATTAGGACCAGCGGCGCCGTCATTAACCGAACTGATTGTTAAGCAAAAGTGTATACATATACTTACATGTCCAATGTCCAGCAATACATGTATCTTTATTTTCGTGTATTTTCCCTCTTTTATACAGTGGTTAGGTTCCTGAAATTACCGTGTATGACAAAATCCGCGTATGCTGACATTCCATATTAAATACCGGCGTATTTTCTTTAGTTTCGACCATGGGTGCAATATAGCAATACAAAATCAATTATTAATTTTGTAAATTAAAATGTATCAACATAATATGCAATTTTGTGGGTGGAAAATAAAATAAAAAATACCTTGCTACAAGCAAATATGTTAATGAACGAAGTCGGTAGCGTAGGATCGGGACGCCATCTTGTCATCTGTCAATGGGACCTTTCGCAGTCAGGCTCGTAGATGCCTATTAGCGCTAGAATTTTTAATTGTCTCAGATTTCACGAGGCAAAGGGGTGACTTAGCTAATTTGGAAACCGATATTTTAAAAAAATACGATATAAATTGCTGCATAAGTGTATTTACAATTAAAAACATGACTTTTAATGTTATAATTTTCACTTACTGGTGTGTGATAAGGCTTTGTTAATTTAATTAGAAGATAAAACTAAAAATAGGTAATTATTTTTACTGAAGTAAGTATGAGGGTATTGGCTGCTTGTTACTGTGGCAAAGTAGCATGCAGTTGGTACTTTAGGGTCTATATGGGGCGCCCCTGCGGACCAGAGCCACACATCATTTTGTCTATGATAGAGGAAAACTCTTCATAGAGAAATGATGACACTTTTATACTATGACTGTCCCTCTGTTATACTGTCCCCCAACCTCTTGCTGCTGTCCTGTACCATTTCTCTGAGTATTTATTTTCTGCTGTGGGGGAATTTCCCTGTGGTGGGGGAAAAGAATACTGCCACCATGTATTTCCACTTGGATCGTAAGAGGCGAGAAGAAAGGGACGGGGATGGGGACTAGGCATCCTTCTCCTTGTAGCCCCAGAGGGGACATTCTTAAACGAAAAAGCAAAGGCATAAGAGGGTCTGGGAGTTTTCGAACCAGCACCCTAAGGTTTGGGTCTTTTAATGTGCGTGGATGTGGTACAGATGAGAGTAAAAGGGAAGAGATAGGTAGTATGTTTGTGAAAAAAAAGATGGATGTGTTGGCTTTGAGTGAAACTAAGTTGAAAGGGAAGGGTGAGTGTAAGTGGGAGGTTATCAGGAGTGAAGAGAGGGCGAAGGAGGGAAGGGGTGGCTATACTAGTAAGTGAAGAGATAGGTGAACATGTAGTGGAGTGGAAGGAGGTTTCCTCAAGGATAATGTGGATGAAGATGAAACTGGGAGAGATGTGGGTCTTTGTAAGTGCATATGGGCCTGGCAGTGAGAAGAGTGTAGAAGAAAGGGAGGCCTTTTGGATAGATTTAAATGAGTGCATAGAGGACTTAGGGAGAAATGTCAATGTAATGGTACTGGGATACCTTCATGCTAGGGTAGGAAATGGTCCAATTGATGGAGTGGTTGGGAAATGTGGAGTTCCAGGAAAGAATCGTAGTGGAGAGTTGATGGTGGAAATGTGTCTTGAGAGAGAGTTGATGATAGCAAATACAGTGTTTCAGAAGAAAGTCAAGTATAAGTACACATGGGAGAGGGTGGTGGAGGGAAGGGTGGTAGATAGAGCATTGATGGATTATGTAGTGGTAAATAGGACTATGATAGGAAGAGTTAAGGATGTACATGTGCTAAGGGGAGAGGGTGGGGGAATATCAGATCATTGTTTGGTGGAAAGTAAGTTGAGAGTGGAGGATAGATGGAGAAAGAGGAAAGGGACAAAAGGTAGGGAGGTGCTTAGAGTGAACTCTTTAAATGAAAAGGAAAAGGAGAAGGAGTACAAGAAGAAGCTGGAGGAGGAGTGGGAGGGAGTGAAGGATAGAGTAGAGCTAGATGTGGAGGAGGAATGGGGATGGTTCAAGGAGGGAGTCACAAAGTGTGCAAGGATGGTGTGTGGAACAAGAAGGACAGGAGGAAATAGAAGGAAGGGTAGTGAATGGTGGGATGAGGAAACAAAGAAGGTTGTAGAAGAGAAGAAGCGAGCTTTCACAGATTGGTTACAAAATAGGACGAGGGAGTCATATGAGAGGTACAAAGAAAAGAGAAGTAAAGCAAAAGGTAAAGGAGGCAAAGATGAGAGCAGATGTGAAGTGGGGTAAGGGTATGACAGAATTTTGAAAGTAATAAAAAGATGTTTTGGAAAGAAATTAAGAGAGGAGGAGGAGGCGAATCAAGTAGAGAAAAAAAGGTAAAAGGTGCAGATGGAGAGATGATAATGGAAGAGAAGGCAGTAAGGGGAAGATGGGCAGAATATTTAAGGGAGTTGCTTAATGTGAAGGAGGATAGGGAGGGAAAGATAGTTGCAGTGGGAAATGCTAAGAAAATGACCATAATGAGTGAGGAAAATGGAGGAGAAATAAGGAAGGATGAAGTAAAGGCAGTTGTTAAGATGATGAAAGCAGGTAAGGCACCTGGTCTGGATGGATGCCATGCAGAATGTCTCAAAAAATGAAGTACAGTGATGGTGGACTGGCTGGTGAGGTTATTTAATGTTTGTTGGAGAGAGGGTAGAGTGCCGGAGGACTGGAGGAGTGCCAGTATAGTTCCACTTTACAAGGTAAAAGGGGACAAGTGTGAATGTAGTAGTTTCAGAGGGATTAGCTTGTTAAGTGTAGTTGGGAAGGCTTATGGGAGGATCTTGATTGAGAGGATAAGGAGAGGAACAGAGGGAGTAATTGGTGAGGAACAGTGTGGATTTAGGATGGGTAGAGGTTGTGTAGATTAGATCTTTGTGGTAAGACAAATATGTGAGAAAGCTATAGGAAAGGGGAAGGATGTTTTTTGGGCTTTAATGGATCTGGAAAAGGCTTACGATAGGGTAGACAAACCGGCACTGTGGGAGGTTATGCAGATATATGGGATAGGAGGAAAGCTTCTAGATGTCAAGAGTTTTTATGATAGTAGAGCTTGTGTCAGGATAAGATATGGAGAGAGTGAGTGGTTCGAGGTAAAGGTGGGACTTCGTCAAGGATGCGCTATGTTGCCCTGGCTGTTCAACTTATACATGGATGGGGTAGTGCGAGAGGTAAATGCAAGGGTAGTGGGTCAGGGATTGGAGATGGTTAAAGAAAATGGAGAAAAGTAGGAGGTGAGCCAGCTGTTGTTTGCTGACGACACTGCGATTGTGGCAGGATCGGAGGAGGGATTGAGGAAGTTGGTGGCAGAGTTTGGGAGAGTATGTGATAGAAGAAAGCTAAAGATAAATGTGGGTAAAAGGTGATGAGATGTACAAGGGGTGAAAGTGGCAGTAGACTGGAAGTGAGCATTAAGGGAGAGCAACTGGAGGAAGTGGATAGTTTTAGATACTTGTGTGCAAATGTGGCAGGAAAAGGTGGAGTGAAGGTGGAGGTACAATGTAGATTGAGAGAAGCGAGTAAATGCCTTGGTGGATTAAAGAGTGTAATGAGGAATAGACATTTGGGAATGGATGCTAAGAGGAGACTGTATGAAGGAGTGATTGTGCCAACAGCACTGTATGGGGCAGAAACATGGAACATAAGAGAAGAAGAGAGAAGGAGTTTGAATGTGTTTGAGATGAGGTGTCTGAGAAGTATGATGGGGGTTACTAGGCTAGATAGAGTGAGAAATGAGGAGGTGAGGAGAAGAATGGGGGTGGAAAGGGAGTTGGGAGATAGGGTTGATGAAAGAGTATTAGGATGGTTTGGACACATGGAAAGAATGTGTGAAGAAAGACTAGTAAAAGAGGTATGGAAGGCAGATGTGGAGGGAGTGAACATGAGGGGACGTCCTAGGATGAGGTGGATGGATGGGTTGAAGGGGGCTTTGGGGAAGAGGGGAATGTCTGTTGAGGAAGGGCAGTAGAGGACAGAAGACAGGAGTGAATGGAGAATGGTTGTATATGGATGATGTTGTGATGCATGAGGTGGAATGGGTGGGGTCGAGGTATTATGTGAGCAAAATTTGACGCAGCCTGAAGGGATTTCTCCCCGTCTTCTCCTTTTATGCATGGGGGGATGGAGAGGGGGGTCGCCAATTTAATGAAGCGGCCTTGCTGTGGATGTGCTGTGTCTTGCGACACTGCTTCTGACCCAGGGCAGTGGACAAGGTGCAGGGATGACCCGTCATCCAGGAGGTGCTAAGATAAGAGGGAGGGTGGAGGAGTGTGGAGTGTATTCAGGGATGGAATGGGTGGGAATGATTTTATGCCTTTTCCTTTTTGGCTACCTCCCTTGTAAGAGGGAAAAAGCCTTGGTATATGTGTGTGTAAGTATGAGCTGTAAAAATAAAGAGGATGTTGATTTCGATTTGTGCATTTTATCTGAGTGTTGAAAAATAATGGATATCACCGTCATGTCCTGTATATGAAGATAATCAGTGAGATAAAATATAACAACAGTGATGGCGGATGTTAAGGTGAGTTACGTTTGTGTAAAGAATAGCCTCTTAGATCTGCTGGGAGCTATTTTCAAACAAATATGACTAATTGTACGTGTGCCGTGCCAGACTGCACGTCAGATTCAGAAAAAATAAGAGAGACAAACATTAATTGTACCAGAAAAATCGTAATCCTACCGTCTTCGATGCAAAATTATATTTTCTATACATTACATGGATTTGCCTATTGCTTGGAGCATTCAAATGAAAGTATATATCAGTATACGTCCATTGAAGTCGGTAGAAAATGACAAATTGCTTGGCTTGATACAATTATAGGCTGTTTTACGAATATCATCTGTAATTATAGAGGCTCAAACAATGCTATATGTTGTTTGCAATCATGAAATTAATTGACTTAACTTTCAGACACAATAATGTACAATGACACACCTCTGTAAGCTTATAAAACTTGCCCAAAAAAAGTATCTATTTTCCGGCAAGAATTACAAAATATGGCGGTATCTGGTATCAAATCGCTCACTGCGAAAGGTCCCATTGATGGCCTCGGTACTTCCAATAGTACCTCGCCAGGTATATTTTCTTGAAGGAATGTTATGGAGTGGAGATTCATGCATTCCTTCAAGCTGCAAGAACTTTTGTATACCCCCGCAAGCTGAGAGAGTGGTAAAAGCCCGCCAACGTCTCTCACAACGACGACGAGGACGATTCAGATGACATTTAATTTGCAGGTAATGATTTATTAAACACAGGTTAGGTTAGTTCAGTTTAGGTTAGACGAATTTATCATCCTTTCATTTCTTTGACGTCGGCATCTATCATAACAAGCATGGCATACCATTCGTCCGACACGACTTCATTACTTACGAAATCTGTTATAGTACCTTTTTTTCCGCTTACAAAATTGCATATTACGCTGATACATTATAATTCACAAAATAATTGATTTTTTATTGCTATATTGCGCCCATGGTCGAAACTAAAAATTTACCAATACCGGTATATACTGTACCCCAGGTAGTTTTTGCAGCTTGCAGGATGGTAATATAGACCTAAGCTTCAGAGCACTTTACCTCACAGCTAATATCGGCCGTACAAGTTCATTTATAACATCATACAAATTTGCCTCGGC
Organism: Oratosquilla oratoria; assembly: GCF_046742065.1. Lineage (NCBI taxonomy): Eukaryota > Metazoa > Arthropoda > Malacostraca > Stomatopoda > Squillidae > Oratosquilla > Oratosquilla oratoria. The sequence goes on along the minus strand of NC_134788.1, from coordinate 16,625,720 downwards.
CAACTTATCGTACATGACGTCGTAACTTCGGGAAATTTACGTTAAACGAATAGTGGTCTGTCATAAAGCCAGTCATTACTCCGCGTTGTCATTAACCGAGTAGGTCGTTAGACGAGGAGTGGTTGTATATGGTCACAAGCACGTATATTCGTATAAACATATATATTAAATATATAATGGTATTATTTATGCTCATGATCATCTACCAGCTTATGAGCACTTTCAAATCTGTCATGGCAGAGTTGCCACTTCAAGCTATGTATTTTCTTTTTCCTTTGTGCCCCTCCCCTCACCCCCACAAAAAAATCATCTGTTATTTCATTTGTCCATTCTCATAAACCTTCTATCACAATATTAGGAAAAAATGTGACAAATCATGATGAGGAAAGGTTAATGGAGGATGCCCTACCTAGTACTTAATGCAGAATTAATTTCACCATGTTATCATAAAAACCTGGAATCAATTCAGGAAAGAGAGAGACAACCTTCCCCTGTGCACACTGTTCATAGCTGCTGTTGTTCCTCCCCTTTTCAGTCATCATCAAATGCTGTGACATATGCTCTAATGTCATTCCCATCTGGCCTCTGAGACTGGTCAAAGTTCATCTCAGGGCATTATCCCAGCATGACATAGCTCCTACAAAACAGTAAACCACACAAAAACACTTCCATTGAGGATCGGTGCCACCTGCGTAGAGCTGATGGCCAGGGTTGATTGCTGCTGATTGCTCCAGAAACATATTCATAATCATATCACTCACCACTCTATTAACACACTGAAAGACAACACACTACTGCATGCCAAACCCCCTGATATCCACCCTTCTGAATCCTCGCTCCCACGAAAGGACAGAGTCCACCTGGCCAGACTGCGGTGCGGCCACCACCCAGCACTTCTAAGTTACCAGAAGAGGCTGGATGACCGCATTGTGAACAGCTGCCCGGGATGTAACACATAATGGAAGACTGCATTATACACAATCATGCACGCAAACAACACAACATACACTCTATAAAGGATTTGTGGGAAAACCCAGTTTCGGCTGTGGCATTCCTTGGGGAGAATGGGACTGCTCGGACAGACAGTCTAGGGAACAACAACAACTTCCATTGACTTTAACATACATGAAGACGTATGTGCATAATGCATACGTAGTGGATATTTACTATTGTCTACACTGTCATGTACATGTGTACATGATGGAGTTCTAGATGTTAACATAATTTGAATTAATTAGACTGTCAACAAGGGTAAAGTAGCTAGTTTAAATTACTTAATGATAAAAATCATCTCTGTCACTTGACAGTTGACAAATTATTCTGGAATTTGAATTAATAATTATATTTATTAAATATCTATTGAAAATGGAAATACATTCCACTGGCTATAACTCCCATAGTATAAAATGAATGAAACTAATACAAACTACATTCTGGAAACTTCTATAAATGGTATATATCCTGTACCTAGCTATAAAACTATTCTATACTGGATGGTTATTAAATTTTCTCAACACAAAAGATATCAAAATTTTTAGATTTTTTAAACTTGGAATAATGAGACCTACTGCTTTCTATTTGCACAATAGCAACAAATTATTTCACAGTGCAATCTTTAGATGATATTTTACAGCTATTGTTGGCTTGCCAATTACTGTAATGGTAAAAATGCAGACAAAGCTTTCAAGAATATAAAATATATATACTGTACCTTGAATACACCCGTATTATTACATTAATAACTAGGTTAAAATTTCAATCTATAAAAATTTCTTATAACAAAATATTTTATATGTTCCTTGAATCTACCAGTATTATTACATTAATAACAAGGTTAAAGCTCAAATCTATACAAGTTTCTTATTTGTAAACATTAAAAAAATAGGTTTTATTCATAATATTCATAATATGAGGAATAGACATTTAGGAATGGATGCGAAGAGGAGACTGTATGAAGGAGTGATTGTGCCAACAGCACTGTATGGGGCAGAAACGTGGAACATAAGAGATGAAGAGAGAAGGAGTTTGAATGTGTTTAAGATGAGGTGTCTGAGAAGTATGGTGGGGGTTACTAGGCTGGATAGAGTAAGAAATGAGGAGGTGAGGAGGAGAACAGGGGTGAAAAAGGAGCTGGGAGATAGGGTTGATGAAAGAATATTAGGATGGTTTGGACACATGAAAAGAATGAGTGAAGAAAGACTAGTAAAAGAGGTATGGAAGGCAGATGTGGAGGGAGTGAACATGAGGGGACGTCCTAGGATGAGGTGGATGGATGGGGTGAAGGGGGCTTTGGGGAAGAGGGGAATGTTGAGGAAGGAAGGGAGAGGACGGAAGACAGAGGTGAGTGGAGAGTGGTTGTATATGGATGATGTGATTGCGTGAGGAGGAATGGGCGGGGTGGGTGGGGGTTGGGGTAGTATGTGTGAGTAAATTTTGACGCAGCCCGAAGGGATTTCTCCCCGTCCTCTCCTTATATGCAAGGGGGGACGGAGAGGGGGGGGTCGCCGATTAAATGAAGCGGCCTTGCTGTGGATGTGCTGTGTCTTGCGACACTGCTTCTGACCCAGGGCGGTGGGCAAGGTGCAGGGATGACCCGTCATCCAGGAGGTGCTCAGATGAGAGGGAGGGTGGGAGGGGTGTGGAGTGTATTTAGGGATGAAATGGGTGGGTGTTTTTATGCCTTTCCCTTTTTGGCTACCTCCCTTGAAAGGGGGAAAAAGCCTTGGTATATGTATGTATGTATAGAACTTATAGACTACTCAATTGAAATTTGCAAATAAAAATTTAATAATTTGTTCTTAAAAACAAGATGGCTTCAGTGAGTTTCTCTTTCATTGAAGCCCTTTGGTCTGTCCTAATTAGCCTTTGTGCTAAAAACAGACGTTCAATGCTCACTTGTGTTGGAGGAAGTGCTGCTGCCAACAACGCAGACTCTTTCACTATCTCAGGGTATTGCTTTATAGCTTCATGAACATTCAACTTTGACTTTCTATCTGTTCTACTTGCTGTAATGCAGCATGGAAGTCTAGCTTGAAACTTGCTATTGCTAAGCCTTTATTCACTGAAGGTGGAGTTTTAGCTGTTTCCTCTAGCTTATGCCACTTTGACCTTGCTTTATGATCTTGTTGATCCAGAACTTTTCAAAATCCTTTTCACTGCAGGTTCCCTCGGAGTCTGTGGAACTTGAAATAGTGTCTGGATCTTCAGTAGATGCCTTTGCATCTAAGCCCAAAATCCTCATGGCAAGGTCACAAAGTGCCAATTTTGCTTCATCTCTCTGGATTTCAGATAACACTCTATTCATTGGGTCTACATATACTCCAGCCAGTAGAATTTCATCATTAAGCAGTTGTACTTCTCTTTTACGCACTGACTTGCACATTGTTTCTGCAAGCAAACCACCATGCCTGGATATGGAATGCTCTAACATTTTCCAATCTTTCAAGAACATTCCAGGAGTGAGATCCTCCTCTTTAAATTTTTTTTTTTGTCACTTGAAAAGGAAGCTTAAGAAGGTCCTCCAGTTCTTCAAGTTGCATCCATTGCGCTTCTGAAAGACTAACATCTGGGTTTGCCATCTCAATAAGAACAGGCTTCAATTCAACAAGCTGTTTTACCATGTTATAAGTGCTACCCCAGCAAGTAACCTGGTCTATTATAGCTCCTTTTCCAGCTCTTCTTTTAAGAATGGCATCAAGCTTTGGTGTTCTTGCTGCAGTAGCAACTTTTCTGACTTTGGCTATAAGATTACTGGAATCATGCTCTTTAAGAGCATCGTTCACTGCAAGTTGGTGTGTATGAACACAACAACGCTGGTGTTCAATTTCTGAAATGCGGTCTGCTTCGTCAGCAAACTCGTCTCTGTAACTTGGTACTTCCTCAAACCCTTCAAAAAAATCTAAATCTTCCTGCTTCTCTGTCAAGTCATCCCAGTCAATTGGCTGCCTCCTACTGTGACTGACAAGGCCCAGCTTGTTCTTGAATTTCTTCAGCACATTCTTCTGTAATACTTGAATCTTCTCTTTCATTCAGTCATTTGACCATACTCAGCATACATGGTCTTTCTGAATGCCAAAGTCTTGCAACACTTCTTTTACCAATTGTTTTAAGAAGTTACTGGAATGTTGGGCTTCAGTGTCTTTAATGGATAAGGTTTTGGTCATATTTTCCCCTTCATCCATATACCTAACATTAACAGCAAAATGATTAACACAATGGCATGTGCATGCATCCATTTTCAAGTATACAAACTTGTTGCTTAGATTTCTCTTTAGCTGCTCCTTTTGGCTTTCATATTCATCAATTACTAGTTTCCTTATATTATCTCTGTTTAGAGCCACTCCTAGTTTTTGTGACAGTTCACCAATCAGTGCTAACACTTCAGGCCGAGAAAAGAATCTCAAGGAAATGCTGTTGAGAACAGTAATCTTAACAATGTTCCTTCTGAATGCATCTGGAGTCATTGATATAGTCACTTTATCACTAACAAAAAAACTTGTCAGAGATCCTGTAGCAGGTTTCTTTTCAGTATTCAAGGTTTTAGATTTTGATGCTGCTAGTGTCTCAGATGAGCCTTTGTCTTTCTCTTGTACAAGTTTAAAGATGTCAGGATGGCAGCGCTCCAAATGTCTTTTAAAGTTAGAAGTGCGAGTAGGAGCATGGCCTTTAGAAGTACCACCGCCAGAAGCACTAATTATAACACCACAAGTTGTTTCTTCATCATCTCGGCCTGTTATGCACTGACATACATAATGCTTGAAATCACTGGTTAATGTAAAATGTTCAAATACGGCAGAATTATGTTTTGAAGCCATGCTAAGGGTGCACCAAGTTTTGTAAGAATAATTTTCAAAATTATGTACATGTATTATGTATTTCTGTAAATCTGTAAAAAAAAAAAAAAGATAGAAGTTTGATTCAAAACGTAATTTTTTTTTTGCTTTATTTCAGTAATCAATTTCAGTAAATCTGCAAAAAAGTAAATAAATACATATGTTTGATGTTTAATGTAAAACATAAAAAATAGTGATAAAATTTTAGCTCACAATAAAATTATAGTTAGTAAAGATATCAAAAGAATGAATTTTTATAATAAAATGGGTAGCCTGTGAATAAAGTCTAGGCTCAGCGAACTATAGATTATGCTACCCTATGAATATAGCTTTGGCTAGGAAAAACAAACTCCATTCTCCAATTCATGGTAAAAAAGAGAATATATATATATATATCAGATAATCTCTTTGGCAGTAGCGCACGGGACTCGAACCCGAATATATATATATATACTGTATATATAATTTTTTTTAATTCTATCATCATATTAGCTTGATAAATAATACAAACTGCTAGTGGCTGATAGGTTAGGTTAGTCTTTGGAGATTTTCTATGCAAGAAAATGATAAGTCTAGTTTGGCACACTACCTTTAAAAAAAAATAGTAGTATAAGTAGGGTAATCTGATATCATCTTAATGTGATGAAAATGGTTGGTTAGACTAGCCTATGACAAATATAGGTTAGAGTCCTAGACTACCCTATGAATGGAGGCAGCCTATAGTCCAGGAAAAACAAATTCGACCCTACAATTTATGGTAAAAAGAAAGGTAAATGTGGATTATAAGGTTATTTTGGGATTTTTTTTTTTTTTTAATACAAAAATAAAATAAAATAGATGAAAATAAAACAAACAAACAAAATAAATAAATAAATAAATAAATAAAAATAAATAAATATTTTTTTATTATTGCATTAGTTTTATTTTTTCTTTATTTATTAATTTATTTACTTTTTTTAAAGATCCAGATAATCAACATGTTCCAAAATAAATAGGTTTTATCTGTATGTATGTATGTATGTATGTATGTATGTATGTATGTATGTATGTATATATATATATATATGTATATATATGTATATATATATATATGCAGAGTCCACTAGGAAAAGGAAAAACACACGGAGTCCGAGCGCTTTCGTGATATAATCACATTATCAAGGAGTACAGAAAGATTGAGTACATCTTTCTGTACTCCTTGATAATGTGAATATATCACGAAAGCGCTCGGACTCCGTGTGTTTTTCCTTTTCCTAGTGGACTCTGCATATTTGTGATTCGCGTGTGACTTGTGAAATTTGTGCATATATATATATATATATATATATATATATATATATATATATATATACTGTATATACACTCTTCATCAAAGTTATAAAAATAATACAAACTGCTAATGATTGGCTTGGTTAGCCTATGGAGATTGCCTAGGGCCTAGGCCAACAAACTGAGAGGCTAGTTTAGCCTATCTCATAATCAGCATTTATCATACAACAGGTAGGACCTTACAAGTAGCCTAGGCTACATCACTAGGAAAAGCAGGAAACTTTGGCAAAGTAATCTAAATTGTTCTTGCCTCCAATGCTTATTGTTTACCAATTCCTACAAAAAACCATAGCCAAATCATGCAAACTGTATATCTTGTAGGTAATATTTAAGGTCCGGTAGTCACTCAATAGGCTACTATCAATAGTAGGGTTTTACAGACTATTCCGTATGCCAGTATATCAATATTTGTCTTTACCAAGGTCACATTTCACAATGTACAAGATTTGGCCTAAATATTTTCTTTTTACTATTATTAAAAGAGGAAGGAAAGTTGATTCAAGTAGGGAACAAAAGGTAAAAGGCAAAAATGAAAAGATGATAATGGAAGAGGAAGCGATAAAAGGAAGATGGGCAGAATATTTTAGGGAACTGTTGAATGTAAAGGAGGATAGGGATAGAATGGTGATAGCAGTGGGAGGCGCAAAGAAAATGACAGTGATGGGTCAGGAAAATGAGGGAAAAATAAGAAAAGATGAGGTGGAAGTAGCGATTAAAATGATGAGAGCAGGTAAGGCAACTGGGTTAGATGGATGTCATGTGGAGTGTCTGAAGAAGGGAGGTAAAGTAATAGTAGACTGGTTAGTGAGGTTTAATGTGTGTCTAAGGGAGGGTAGAGTACCAGAGGACTGGAGGAGTGTATGTATAGTTCCGCTTTTCAAAGGAAAAGGGAACAAGTGTGAATGTAGTAGTTTCAGAGGGACCAGTTTGTTAAGTGTAGTTGGGAAGACATATGGGAGGGTTATAATTGGGAGAATTAGGAGAGGAACAGATGAAGTAATTGGTGAGGAGCAGTGTGGGTTTAGGAGAGGTAGGGGCTGTGTGGATCAAACTTTTGTGATAAGACAGATTTGTGTGAAAGCTTTAGGAAAGGGTAAGGATGTCTTTTGAGCCTTTATGGATTTGGAAAAGGCTTATGATAGGGTAGACAGAGAGGCATTGTGGGAGGTTTTGCAGGTATATGGTATTGAGGGAAAGCTGTTAAGAGCAGTCAAGAGTTTTTATGAGAGTAGTAGAGCCTGTGTTAGAATCAGAAATGGAGAGAGTAAATGGTTTGAGGTAAAGGTGGGACTACGTCAGGGATGTGTCATGTTGCCATGGCTGTTCAATGTGTATATGGATGGGGTGGTACAGGAGGTAAATGAAAGAGTAATGGGCAGGGGACTGGAGTTGGTTACGGAAAATGGACAAAAGTGGGAGGTAAGTCAGTTGTTGTTTGCTGATGACACTGCACTTGTGGCAGGGTCAGAGGAGGCATTAGGAGAGTTAGTGACTGAGTCTGGGAGGGTGTTTGATAGGAGAAATTTGAAGGTGAATGTGGGTAAAAGTAAGGTGATGAGGTGTACAAGAGGAGAGGATGGTGGAGTTGGAAGTAAGTCTTAAAGGGGAGAGGCTGGAGAAAGTGGATAGTTCTAGGTACTTGGGGTCATATGTGGCTGCAAAGGGAGGAGTAGAGGTACAGGTAAGCTGTAGATTGAGAGAAGCAAATAAATGCCTTGGGGGATTTAAAAAAGTAATGAGAAATAGACATTTGGGAATTAATGCAAAGAGGAGATTGTATGAAGGGGTGATTGTGTCAACAGTGCTGTATGGGGCAGAAACATGGAATTTGAGAGAGGCAGCGAGGAAGAGTTTAAATGTGTTTGAGATGAAGTGTCTGAGAAGTATGGTGAGGGTTACAAGGCTGGATAGAGTGAGAAACGAGGAAGTGAGACGGAGAGCTGGGGTGGAAAAGGAGTTGGCTAGGAGGGCTGATGAAAGACTATTAGGATGGTTTGGACACATGGAAAGAATGGATGAAGGAAGACTGATGAAAGGGGTATGGAAGGCAGAGATGGAGGGAGTGAACTTGAGAGGACGACCAAGGATGAGATGGATGGAAGGGGTGACAGGGGCGTTAATCAAGAGGGGAATGTCTGTGGAGCAGGGAAGGGAGATGGCAGAAGATAGGGATGAGTGGAGAAGGTATGTGTATAGAAGATACTGTGATATAAAGCAGGGGAAGGGATGGGAGGATGGGGGGGTTTGGGGAGTGGGAAAGTATGAATGATACTTTGAAGCAGCCCGAAGGGACCTCTCTCTGTCGTCCACTTTCTATGTGAGGGGACAGAGAGGGCTGGGGGTTGCCAATTAAGTGAAGCAGCCTTGCTGTGGATGTGCTGTGTCCTGCTGCATTGCTTCTGACCCAGGGTGGTGGGCGGGGTGCAGGGATGACCCGTCGTCCATGAGGAGCTAAGATGTGAGGGTGGAAGGGACGATGGGTGGGAGTGGGTTTATGCCTTTTGACTTGGCTACCTTCCTGATAAAAGGGAAAAAGCCTTTTGTATATAGATAGAATTATGGTTATGGGCTAATGCATAAATATCTGGTACACTTAGGCCTAATTTGCAATTGTCTTTATAACAATCAGTTTTAAATTAGATTATAATGGTTTGTGATTTTCTTTACTCTGATTTCTGTTTATCATTGCTTCACTTGTAGGCCTATCGTATTCACTAGTAACCATGATCAGTAGCCTGTTTCTATTTTGTATATTTCAAACCACTAAATTTCTTTGATAAATATATGATTTTTATATTCTGAAGTAGCTTCATCATAATCTAGCATATTTCTATTAAAGGAAAATGTGATAAAAATTACCGAAAATGAAGGAAAAGAAAATTTACTGAGGGACTGCTTCAGGCAGAATCTGCAGCTGTTGTTTGTTTACATTAGTTAGTACTAGTAGCACACAATGCCATCGCATGGTGGCAGCACAAATTGATGTTTATTTATGTTGAAGTAGAAGCATTGCAGTATAGTACAAAATATGATGTATATATATATATATATATATATATATATATATATATATATATATATATATATATATATATACACATATACAGGTAAACGTCGACTTACGATGGCCGCGACTTACGATTTTTCGACTTTACGATGACGACGACGACGATATGATGTATTTAACCCCTTCCATACGGTGCCGCACACGTAGGCGTCATGAGGAGCAAGTGGATTCGCGACGCTGCCATATCGGCGTCTTGATTATATTTATTGTAGTCACCCCTGTGTTTTTACATTCTCTCAAATGTGCCCTGAATCCCATTCTCTGTGGTTTTCAAAATTCGCGGGTGAAAGAGAGAACGATCGATATAAGCGGTGACTATATTTTATGATGCGAGTATTATTACGACACGTCGTACGGCTGGCATTGGCTGCTGCCCGCGAGATTTAAGTCCGTACTGAAAATACATATTATAGTGTTTGAATATGGTAAAAAGGATAAAAATAATTAAATAAACTACTGTACATGTTTAATAGGCTATATTCAGTATCTCTGGTGGTTAATATACAGGTAGGCTAGGTACAGTGACCACGGAACAGAGTGATACACAAATTGGGGATCGACTTACGATGAAATCGTCTTACGATGGATCTATCGAAACCTAATGCCATCGTAAGTCGACGTTTACCTGTATATATATATATATATATAGTTTCACTCTCCTTCCAGGAAACAACCACAAATACATGACCACAGACACTTTTACCCAGACTGACAACGATAGCTTGTCAGTATTGTGTATATATATTCTGTACTGGTATGACTCTACCATCAAATGTAACACCTTCACGTTGGACAAGTTTCATATCTTCAATGAACTGTTTCAAGAATGCAGATGGAGGATCATTTGACTTACAAGAACCATAAAACAATCCTACAATAAATGGGTCTTTGTGAACTGGATGCTCTAGCATGCCTAAAATAGGCCAGAACTGATCAGGTGAACTCTTCCATATTGGCAACCCATCAATGTCAATCTGAAGTGATAAAGTTTGAGCTGCCAATGATGGATACATTTTCAATCTTGAAATTATTCCTGGTTCCAAACCAAAATGATAGTATGACCCACCAGCAACCTCTCTTATACCTGTTACTGTTTCAATACGCATTAATGTTCTCAGATCTTTGGGAAGGTCACGATGACTTTTCCGTAATATGCCAAGAAGGGAATACAGGGCAATGTGTGAAACTTTAAATTTACTGGCCCATTCTGCCAAATTTTCACAGATACATTCAGTTTCTCCCACTTCGTCCTCCGAGTCACATGAAGAATAAAAAAATTCATCTGAAAAATTGCTTAAAAAACTTCCTGCATAATCATTGTCAAGGTCACCCATATCACCAACCGAATAGCCAACTGCATTCTCATATGTTGAAATGTAATCATGCAAGGAACCAGTCATGCCAATACTTCCATTATACGTCATGGCTGTTTAAATGATCAAAACCTTCCTGAACAAAACCAAGTAAATCATCAGCAGTGTTCTCACAGCTGTCCAGACTATATTCAGATACAGCAGGCATGGTAAAAACTAAAGGTATTTCACTTTCATCATTATTTTCATAGCTATCAGCAATTTCCAGAAGATGCCATAAAATCCCAGCTAAAATCCTTCAACATTAAGTCCAATAGGACACAGGTTTGATCTTGGCCATTTTCGATTTAAAAACTGGCTCTAAATCCAAATGCAAACCAATATACAGTTATGTACGTATGCCAACATAAAATGTTAAATATATAAAAACCCAAGCCTAGGCATGCTAGATTTAGGCCTAGCGCCTACACTGCAAACACCATTGATCCGATCTCGCTGTCTTCAAGGCAGAGATGCCTAATCCCAGTGACGGGCCCAAAATAGCTTGAAATCAAGTGCACGGATGGATGGGTGGGGGGGGGGCCTTTCTTCTGTACCACACAGCCATCAGTATTAATCAGGGTGACCTAGGCCTAGGCTACATGTAGGTACCCCGGAATCCGCGCGTGGCGCCACTGTCGACCATGTAATATTTACGTCGACATTTGTTGCGGACCACTAGATTCTGTATAGTGCAATTTGAATGCTTCCCGCGTTCAGCGCATGCGCAAGATATTCAAATTACCTTGTTGTTTTGCAAGTGTATGCCCAATTCTTTATATAGAAAATTTCTTCAGCGATTTGAACGGAAATTTGGTTATCAAACTCGGCAACATAGTTTTCCGAGTAAAAATATCAAGGTAAGGTATCACTAAATGTTATTTTAATATACATAAACATGTTTATCAACCTATTTTCTCCCGGATATGAGAAGCTTAAGAGCGTTGATCACTTGATGTTTGAGCCTAGGGTCATCACATATAGGCATATCACCCATGAATCTCATGCGTCCAGTTCATCACTCGTGTTTGATTTTGTTTACACATCACCATTGACGACCAAAACCACACAATGACGGTTTTTGCTCAAATGCATAATTTATAAAAAATAGCATATGGTTGCATTATTTGACCTATTTTCTTTAAAATATCTGATTTCCATGTAAAATGATCGAAGTTACATTTTTATCCTCTGCAAAATTACTAACCGGCAACCAACGGCAACGCCGACCAAACCCAAACAATGATGGCTTTTGCTCAAATGTATACTTAAAAATAAAAATTAGCATATGGTTGCATTATCTGACCTATTTTCTCTAAACTGTGTGACTTCCATGTAAAATCATCAAAGAGAATTTACGTTTTTATCCTCTGCAAAATTACCAACTGCCAACTGCCGACCAACATCGACCAAAGCCTACCAAAACCACGCAATGACGCTTTTTGCCCAAATGCATAATTTATATAAAACATAGCATATGGTTGCATTATTTGACCTATTTTCTTTAAAATGTGTGATTTCCAAGTAAAATCATCAAAGAGAAGTTACGTTTTTGTCATTTGAGCAAAAGCCGTCATTGTTTGGGTTTGGTCAGCGTTGCCGTTGGTTACCAGTTAGTAATTTTGCAGAGGATAAAAACGTAACTTCTCTTTGATCATTTGGAAATCACACATTTTAAAGAAAATAGGTCAAATAATGCAACCATATGCTATTTTTTATATATAAATTATGCATTTGAGCAAAAACCATTATTGTGTGGTTTTGGTCGACGTTGGTCGACTTTGGTCGGCGTTTAGTGAGACCCACCATTGACAGCTTCATGGTTGCCATGAAAAGGCAAATATGGTATGATGGAAATGTCTCACGTTGTTTTTGACATGCTCGTGATTTGTTGATCCATAAAACCCAAGTTTTCCGAATTTTAATTAAATTGGACCAGTGGTTTAGAGTTAATGTGTATTTCTTTACCGAAATCTTTACAAATTACCACCCTTAATTCTAACACTTTGTTATGGTAAAGTCTAGCCAAAAATGCGGGCTAAAAAAATAATTTAAAAAATCGTATCTCCCTTATTTTTCAAGCTATTTCAAAAATTTAAAAAGCATTTTGTTTCTAATAAAGTTGTCTTTCATATGCAACAATAATTCAAGGGTTAATTTTTTTTTCTTTAATTTGTGGGGGTACCTACTACATGCATCCCTACATAAACATGTTAAAACTAAAACGCTAGACTTAAATAGTTGTTTACGTAGTGTAAATGTACTCTACAACAGCAATCATACCAGTGTGATTAATCATTTGGCCTAC
>NC_134788.1:16480332-16607832 GCF_046742065.1 Oratosquilla oratoria | reverse complement strand
TGCACAAATAGGAAATAATTATCTGATTAATTACGCAGGATACATTAAACTACTTACAGCAACCATGTCCCCCAGATAAAATACAGACTATTGGTCGGAATATATTTCTATTTCAAGGCGATAAGGGAACAGATATAATTGATAAATATGAAAATAGTAGTTTTCAAACTCTGAATAACTTAGAAAAATGTATCATTAAGGAACATTAAAAAACTCATGTGCGATATTTTCTATATTGACAACTACTTACTGGACGGTGGTGTCGATTTTCGCAAACGGCTAGATTTAGCACCGATTGATTTTATAGTCAAGTGTCCTGATAATAAAATGAAATTTAAATCAAATATTGAAAGACATAAATTGATAGTACCAAAAATCTACCCATGCAAAAAAGCAATATCTGCTTTGAATATATCATCTAAGGGATGGTTCAATCATTGACTATGTCTACCTAAAAACACATACCCAAAATACACATACTCTCAAAAGGGCAAAGCAGTATTATGATGAATAATATATTTTTCAATATTATTCCTAATTTAGTGTATATAGTGCTGGTTGACATGAAGGCCTTCAGCGGATCGATAAATAAAAAACGGACTTTATTTCCATCATGCTTCGTTAAATAATATAGAACTACATAATAATGGGAGAAGTGTATACAGCATTCATTCTAATTTTGAACAAAAAGACTAAGCTGATTTATATTTAGATACGTTACAAGCATTAGGACCGAGCGCGAATCACCTTATAACACACGACACTTATAACGAAGGTCTAACCCTCATTGCGTTTAATTTAAAGCCTGAACCTACAAAAGATAGCGCCAGTCCCAATTTGAACGGTAATTCAAAAAATCGTATGACCTTTAATAAACCAGTGTCGGATAATTATATAGTTTGCGTCTTTGGCGAATGCAATAGCGTGCTACAATTGGATAGCAACAGGAACGTAGTATTAGAAAGTAGAGGGTAATAATAATGGAGAACAAATTGACAAAATTGTACAAATTATTCATAAAAGAGATAATTCCTCAAAATTGCGATATATAGGTGTATTATCCGAAGAAGATATACATCATGTACTTTCGTCTAATCGGACTAATATCTACTTCATATTTAATGTGTGTTACCTCGTGAAATAGAAATGGGACATTGGATTGTCGTATGTTTAATAAGAAATTCAATATATGTTTTCGATTCATTTAATGTAAACCTCAAAAATATAATTACATTTGAATTATACAAATAGAAAATAATTAATTGTAATTATAGATTACAAAGCGAAAATAGCTTAGTTTGCAGATGGTACTGTGTTTGGTTTATAAAAAGAAATCGAAATGGGATTAAATGTGCAATATTATTGAATTCACGCACATTTTCACGAAGACACTTTTCTAACCCTTCTTAGGTTAAGTGGGGGTCAGACAGACCCCATGCTTTTTTGTTTTTTACTTTTAATATACTGTTGTGGTCTTGTATAACATATGGTTAAATTGAGAATTTGGAGTGGTAACGTGGTTGGTAGTTGAGCGGCGTTTTGGAGGCTTAAGATAAACACGGCGGAGCAGCGTAGCTCTCTCTCTGTGGTCTTCTTCTTTATTTTGTGACAGGAGGTGTTTATATACATGGCTCGTGGCTAGGTTGCCGACGAGATATTATTTATCTATAAGATGCTGTTTTAGCAAATATTAGAGATCAGGATAGGTTTTAAATGCTTTACAATTTGCATATACATATATACAATGTACTACAGTTGTCCGAGGTTTGGGCAGGATGGACATATCCCGTAGGAAAAGGGATTTTAATATTAATGGCAATATCGCTTGGGTTTTCTGAGGTGTCGATACCGGCGTCCAGGTGCTGGTTGTAAGGTTAACCCCCTGGTCCGAACAATAGAGACTTGACCATAGATGACCGCGGGATGACCCTTCCGTGACAAAGTGAGGTCGACTACCCGTTGACTCTGTAGAGCCGCGACAAGTCACGTGGCAGGGAACGTGACTGATGTCCACGACCTGACGCTTCTCTGCCAGCGCGACCCTGCTTGACCCGACCTAACCCAGTGCAATTACCTAATTACGCACCACGGGTAACTTGCCCCCACAGTATATATATCGGCTTCCGCCGCATGTAAAATCAGTTCACTCGTACCTCACAATAAAGGAGACGAACTCACCAAAACCTCTTTCTCTTCACCAATAGTAGCATCGCTACAACTCCTATATGTACCGAGATGCACATGTGCAGTGCTGATAGTATGTGTAGATGCGGTAGATGAAGATCTAGGAGATTTTTGTGGTAGATTACGTCATCTAGGAGGTCTAGACGTTCAACAATACTAATATATTGCATATAGATATGTCCTCCCCTATACCTTCTTGACGAGTGGAGTAGTTTAAGGGGGTGATAGGGTCATTCCTGAATCTTGCTCTATATAAGCTTTTTGGCCCGTCAGACCCCACTTTACCTGAGGTGTGAGTAGCGTGGGATTTGTCAGACCTCACTTTACCTGAGTTTTTTTCATGTCATATAAATGTTTTATCATTTATATTTATGGATAAATAATAATTTCTTCTTTTTGTCATCTTTTTATGACTGATGTATTGAATTTCACTATCTGTTTGTCGTTATTCCGGGTAACTATTACCTACACTGCAAAAGACCAGTGTGTCAGGAATATTCAACCCCCGTCTGCAATGACTGCAATTAGATTCTTCAGTATCACAAAGTCAAAATAATTACCTCCGATTTTTTTCAGGTTTTATGGTTTATGAAACACATTTATTATTTGTTGTGGGTCTGCTTTACCCTAAGATAGTTGGGACATAGGTCTCTACAAAATAAGGATGACTAACCGCTTCACGTTTCCTGTTTTCAGTCAAGTACCCTCTAAAGTCAGCAATACCTTATTTCTCATCATTTTTTTTTCATAAAAAAATATTTCTAACAATTATAGTCACTTTCAAGCATGTAAATGGAAGAAGATAAGTTGAAGTACATATGTTTTGATTTCTATGTCACTAAATGCAGTGAAAGTATTTTTTTTTCTGTTTGGGGTAAAAAAAATTACCCCCGATTTTTTCAGATTTTATGTTTTTTTAACACATTTATTATTCACTTGTTGTGGTTCTGTTTTTCCTTAAAGATAGTTGGGACATTGGTCTCTACAAAATGATGATGACCAACCGCTTCACGTTTCCTGTTTTCAGTCAAGTACCCTTTAAAATCAGCAATACCTTATTTTTCATCATTTTTGTTGTTGTTGTAATTTTCATTAAAAAATATTTCTAACAATTATAGTCACTTTCAAGCATGCAAATGGAAGAAGATAAGTTGAAGTACATATGTTTTGATTTCTATATCATTAAATGCAGCGGGAGTATTTATTTTGTATTATTTGTTTTTGGGGTCTGTCAGACCCTGCTTTACCTGAGGCGTTTCCCCCAAAAAGCTTTACCTGAGCAGGGTTAGATAACGATAAAAAAGTGACTACATTTGTTTATCGACATTTTGGTGACTATTTACATCGATGTACATTTATTTACTTTGCCCCTCAAATGATAATGTTAGTATAACGTCCAAGAACACATGTAATTACGTGTGCAGTCTAGCGAAGAGAAAAACCGCAAATAACCTTCCCTCCAAGAAAAGGAGAGGGTGAGCTTTCATTAGGCTTACTATACTCCTTTCACTTGAATTCCTTCACTCTGATATACATAAGACTGGTTCTACTTGGGTCTTTACATACAAAATATCCAGCTCTACTTCAGTCTGGACTACATGCAAGATCTCCAAGAGCAAACGTTATGGACAAATACACACATCTCTGGAAGACTTCAACATCCCTAGAACCAAGAGATGTCCGAACCAAGATCTATATACACCAGGTCTAACCGTTTGAGCCGTTCTGCGCAGCTTCTTACGTCATCTGGCTGCTTCCGTTTTCTCTTTGTGAAACACTGTAGAAAACTGTGAAACGCTAAGGAAGACTGGAATTATTATATTTTCCCCCCGTTATCTCTCTCTCTAGCTCATTGTTATTATCAGTGTGTGTGTGTGTGTGTGTGTGTGTGTGTGTGTGTGTGTGTGTGTGTGTGTGTGTGTGTGTGTGTGTGTAATTATATACTTGTATTTTACGGGAAGGGGAAATGTCGTGTGTGCTTGTATGTGTATACGTTCACATATGTGTGTGTATGTGTGTGTGCTCGTGTGTGTGTGTGTGTGTGTGTGTGTGTGTGTGTGTGTGTGCGCGCGTGTGTGTGTGTATTTATACAATTGTATTTTACGGGAAGGGGAGATATTGTCGTGCGTGCTTATGTGTACACGTTCACATGTGTGTGTGTGTGTGTATATGTGTGTGTGTGCGTGTGTGTGTGCGTGTGTGTATTTATATACTTGCATTTTACGGGAAGGGGAAATATCGTCGTGTGTGCTTACATGTGTACACGTTCACATATGTGTGTGTATGTGTGTGTGCGCGTGTGTGTGTGTGTGTATTTATATATTTGTATTTTACGAGAAGGAGAAATATCGTCGTGTGCACACGTTCACATGTGTGTGTGTGTATGTGTGTGATTCATCTTGGTCTTTTGGATCACGTGTTGGACTCATGATCGACAGCTATTTCCCTCCCGGAAGAGAGCTCAGAGCTCGTATGTCCGATATATGAATTTACACGCACACACATCCCCAACTCCCCGCCCACGAGAGTTGGACTAATGACTCGAATCACAGCGATACAGAAAAAAATTTCAACCCTGGACAGGAGTCGAACCTGGTGCCACTAATTCTTCCATACATTCAGGCCGACTCTCTACCAACCGCGCCACCGAATCGTCTCTATAAGGGAGTGTGTGTGTATTTATATACTTACATTTTACGGGAAGTGGAGATATCATCGTATGTGCTTATATGTGTACATGTTCACATGTGTGTGTGTGTGTGTGTGTGTGTGTGTGTGTGTGTGTGTGTGTTTATACACTTGTATTTTACGGGAAGGGGAGATATCGTTGTGTGTGCTTATATGTGTGCACGTTCACATGTGTGTGTATTTGCAGGGAAACGATGAAAATTAACATTTGGCTTAATTCCTCTTTGGTTTGAGCCACAACCCTTAATGGCACAATAAGCTATATTGTCAAGATCTATATATAACGGTATATATAGATCTTCATTGTCAGAATATAAATAATTGCGTGGAGCGGTGCGAGCGGAGGCAGCAACATGTCTATGCAACGAACCAGCTACAACTAACAGCGTTGGGACGCGCGAACCCCACTTTGAGCAGCCAGGTGACGTCACGGGCCCGCTGCGCCAACACCCTCGAAATTCGGTCGGAAGTGGTTAGACCTGGTATATATAGACCTTGGTCCGAACATGAGTTAGTAGCTTCCCGTTTTCGCTCTCGTTCAGTATGCTATTCAAAAAATGTCCGTATATTTTTTGCGACAACAAATGCGACCTATGTGTAATCAGTGCTATTCACGTTTTACTTCCAGTTGTAAATGAAGTGATAAAAAGAACGGGGGACAGATTGAAGGCATGGGCGAAAATATACAGGAAGGACATCGTGTTTACACTATAGTCAGCGCAACGAGAAGTGACCGCTAAGGCGGGGTTATGAGATTTCCCGGTTTTGCCACATCTCCACAGATAACACGGCCCGCACGGCTCACACCGAATGCAGTGTGAGGGGGGCGGGGCCAGAGAATAGATGTAGCGGCAATGTCGCTCTCTCTTGCTCATATGCCATATCTATGACTCGAGGAAACGAAACCTTTGTATAGAAAACATTGCTTTGCTTTTTACCTCAGTGGTGGTGACAAAAAATTATGATATAATTATATGTGGCAACATTATAAAAATATAAAATGAAATCATAAAATAAAATAAGATTATAAGATAATTATATGTGGCAACACAGAGGGACTCCCAGTGCTCCTCCCTAACGGCCATTTCTCAATGCAACGAGTATAACAACATTACAGTGGGAAGTCATGAAAGAAATGCGAGCAGCTATCAAAAAACAAGTTGACGACATCGAGAAAAATGTGAGGAGACCATCGAAAAAGAGCGTTCCTTTAGAATAGACGACGTCGGCACACTATTGATCCTAAGTAGGCTCAATACAAGACTGAAGCGTTGCCAACGTGATTTCTCAAAAGCCCACGTTCACAATGAGTTCAAGGTGAAGAAAATAAATCAGGGAGAAATGGAAGAGGAAGACGTCCACGATGAACACGATAATGATATCATATAGTTAGGTTATCCCTACCAACAAATGTTGTGTAGCATGACTTATTATGTATGCTTAGCGTGTTCTAACACGTTTATAGGTATTGAGATATCTTATGTCTAATTTAAACCATGACACATTTTGTACCACGTGTAGTTGAACGTATTGTAACACAACATGTAATCTTATCAATAAAATAATGTCAAGGCCACCCTTGATTTTCATATCCTAAATTATCTAAAGAGAAGAAGAAGAAACAAGAAATCTTTATCTTCCCCAACCTTCTACGACATGAGTGAACGCGGGCAGAACGTATGTACGATGACGAAGTAATTTTTACCCCTTACTTCTTCCAACCGTGACTTAATCGTAAAAACACAGATGTCATTGACCCACTAACCTCCATCTATCTATACACCAATCAAATTCGACCCTTACACACGTCAAACCAATCAACATATCGAAGGGTGCAGCATACACAACCTCTTTTATACAACGCAACAATCAACACATAAAACGTCACTCCTAAGCTCCACCCCTTACACGTGACGTCATCAGGTCAATGTCTTAGCCACGCCCACCGAAAACAGCAAGTGACGTCATCAGGGTCAATGACCGACGCAGCAGCAGCGCTGATCGTGGGAAATTTGTCTAAAAGACATCTACTCTCTTCTGTTGAATACTATGTTCTTGTACCATTGTCGTCATCGTATCTGTATACATTTATGTTGTATCCCCATATTTTACCAGTATTGACCTTGTACATATATTTTTACACAATTGTCACCAGTACTGTGATTATGTAACTTTTGTCATTTTTGTCACCATTACTGTAATTATATATATTTTTTGTTATTTCAGTTTACTCTTGAAAATGTCTTCATTAAGACGAAATGTTGAGCTCAAATAATGAAAAGAAATGGAAGAATAAAGTGATCTAATTTCAGTTCACCCGGTTAATGGCAAAAATCTAATCAGGAAAATCGAAAATACGATAAAAAAACTGAACAACTACAACAATACATACATACATACATATACTAAGGCTTTTTCCCCCTTACAAGGGAGGTAGCCAAAAAGGAAAAGGCATAAACTCATTCCCACCCATTCCATCCCTGAATACACTCCACACCCCTCCACCCTCCCTCTCATCTTAGCACCTCCTGGATGACGGGTCATCCCTGCACCTTGTCCACTGCCCTGGGTCAGAAGCAGTGTCGCAAGACACAGCACATCCACAGCAAGGCCGCTTCATTTAATCAGCGACCCCCCCTCTCCGTCCCCATTGCATAAAAGGAGAAGACGAGGAGAAATCCCTTCGGGCTGCGTCAAAATTTTGCTCACACATACTACCTCACCCCCCATCCCCCCGCCCATTCCACCTCATGCATCACATCATCATCCATATACAACCATTCTCCATTCACCCCTGTCTTCTGTCCTCTCCCGTCCTTTCTCAACAGACATTCCCCTCTTCCTCAAAGCCCTCTTCACCCCATCCATCCACCTCATTCTAGGGCGTCCCCTCATGTTCACTCCCTCCACATCAGCCTTCCATACCTCTTTTACCAGTCTTTCTTCACTCATTCTTTCCATGTGTCCAAACCATCCCAATACTCTTTCATCCACCCTAGCTCCCAACTCCCTTTCCACCCCTATTCTCCTCCTCACCTCCTCATTTCTCACTCTATCTAGCCTAGTAACCCCTATCATACTTCTCAGACACCTCATCTCAAACACATTCAAACTCCTTCTCTCCTCCTCTCTTATGTTCCATGTTTCTGCCCCATACAGTGCTGTTGGCACAATCACTCCTTCATACAGTCTCCTCAACAATGCTGTCGTTTTTAACTCCACTTGCATATATTTCGTATGGTATGGTATGGTATGGTATGGTATGGTATGGTATGATATATATATATATATATATATATATATATATATATATATATATATATATATATATATATATATATATATATATATATATATATATATATATATATATATATACCATACGAAATGATAATAATAATAATAAATAATTGAGCCCGTGCTCAGCTCGTACGAGTGACTGAGAGTTCAGGGAGGATAACCACATTCTTCGTCATAATTACTATTTACAATAGTAGAATAAAAGCAAGCAACATAAATGGACACAGAATAAGAAAAATGTAGCAATGCATATCAAGCATCAAATTCACATGAATTATAAATGGGTACTTAAACAGTTACCAGGTAGAGTAGCTAGTTGTGCGCTTGCGTGTAGCACGTAAGAACAGGTGGGCGAAACGAAGTCTTGATTATGTTGTAGACGAGTCTTGATTCTGATTTCTAGAAGCCGCACCAACGAAAAGTCGTCTGGTCAGACCTTCAAGTCTCGGGAACAAATGCGTTTGAGGAGAGATTGATGCACGATAACTTTTGGTAGGAAAATAATCTGGTAGTTTGGAAATACGTAGGGTATTTGTTGGTGTTTCGTAGTGGAGAAATAATAGAGAAAGAGAGGGAGTGTGTAGAGCCGTACTTAGCTTAGTCTAGTAGTAGTTTGAAGATGTCCGAAATAATTTGGAAAAACGAAGGCTTACACTTCGCGTGGAGATTACCAATTCACGGGTTCGGTACTTGAAGATTGCTAATGCAATCGAAGAAGTCCAAAGGACTCGTTGAGTCATCACGACTGGTAGAAAAATTCTACGTAGGGTTATAGATGAACCAAGAGCGTTAGCTTCTCTGCTTTCAGTTTTCTTTCTTGGATCTTTTTTCTTTTTCTTGTTTCTCTGTTGTCTCTCTCTGCTTGGGTCTCCGCTCTGGTTCTCTATATTTGATCTCTGACAGGACTTGTATAGCCCGGAAATTGGTGAGTACGTTTCTTGGATGTCGATACGTACCTAAAACTAGGTAGTTCAGCTACTTGTAACCAATGGGAAAGAAGAATATGCTTTCGTGCCGAATTATGTAACGTTTTCTGAGCTGGGCGTCATCTGACAGGACATATTTTCGAAGCGCGCCCCAACAGACGGCTATTGCGAAATGGTCTACTTTACAACATACGTTTTATTGAATATGTACAAAAAAAATTCCCCAAGTGACAATAACATCAATGATAATACACAACACATCACATTCAAACAAGGCGTGCCTTAAAAATACAAACAGGAGACTTTATTCACGCAAGGGCGTGCGTGGCACAGCACAGTCACAGGATTCTATTGACGCTAAGGACGTGACAGTCCTCCTGACTCCCTCTTACTGAATCCCTCTTTCTGACTCCTTCCTCTTCTTCCTCCTTCTCCTTTTCTCCTCATCTTCCTTCAATTGACCACCCTCATGTTTTTTCTCCTCCCCATCCTCCTTCTCGTTCTCCTCATCGTCCTCCTCTTCTTTTTCCTCTTCCTCTCCGTCCTCCTCTTCCTCCTCCTTCCCTTTCTACTTCTTATCCTTTATCCTCATCTCATCCTCCACGTTCTTCCTCCTCTTCTCTTCTTTTAAACCCGTCCTCCTACCCTACCTCTCCTGTCACCATGACTTTTTCTCTGTCAACAAAAGAACTGAGGCAGGAGAAAATTAAAAACAAACCAAAATAGAAAATTAATTGCATTAGATAGAACACGATACTAAAATGATAATGATAATGACAGTGATGATAACGATGATGATGATAAGGACTAGTAGCAAGAGCAGCTCTTACCTTTTCACTCTTACTCTCAAGACACTACTACACGTACCCGTTGCATCCCCTATCCATCTGTATTTTCTCTTCATCCTCCCAAAACCTGGAGTATTGCTCCACCCACCCCCAGCCAGCCAGCCTCAACCCCTTAATTCCCCTCCCTCCGCTCCCAGTGCCCCACCCTCCTCTCCTTAACTTTTCTCACCTGTTTCCCTCCATTTCTTTTCCTTCCTTTCTTTTCCCTTTCTCTCCTTTCTCTGCCTGTATTTTTCCTCCCTAGTCTGAGCTTCCTTGATTTTCCTTCCCCCCACCCCTCCCCCTCAGCTCGCCTCTCCTGACCTCCTCTCGCTTCCCACTTTTCCTCCTCCACCGTTCATATTATTCCCCCGAGGCCTCCTTGTGCATTCACCCTTTTCATTTCTTCCCATTTCTAATCGTTTACCCTTCTTCCCCTCTTCTCGATCGATCCATCTTCTCCCTCCTTCGTTCTTCCTTGGTCAGTCTTCCTGTTGTCTGCTCGCTCCCTCTCTCAAGGGCATCTCAGCATCGGTACTGACTTCTTCATATTTTTTTTTTCTTCCTTCATCACCATCATCATCATCTGCGCTCTTCATCTCCTCCTTCGCGACGAAGCATCCCTACTTGTTCTCTTTCCAGCGCGCTACGTCCAGCTTCTCTTTCTCCTCTCCGTCTGTCTCTCTGTCTGCCTGTTCTGTCCGTCTGTCTGTATGCCTCTGTCTCTATCTGTCTGTCTTTCTCTCTGTCTGTATCCGTCTCTGTTTCCCTGTCTGTCTGTCTATCTGTCTGCCTGTCTGTCAGTCTGTCTCTGTCTTTCCGTCTCTCTGTCTATCAATCTGCCCGTCTATATGTTTGTCTGTTAGTCAGTTTGTTCGTGATTTTATCTGTCAGTCCGTCTGTCTGTCCGTCTGTCCTTCTGTCCATCTCTCTGTTTGTCTGTCCATCCGCCTGTGTGTCCGCCTCTGTCTGTCCGTTTCTTTGTCTGTCTGTCCATCTCTCTATCTGTCTGTCTGCCTGTCCATCTGTCTGTCTGCTTGTGTGTCTGTCTCTGTCCGTCTGTCCATCTCTCTGTCTAACCGTCTCTCCGTCTGCCTGTACGTTTCTCTCTCTGCCTGGCTTTCCATTTCTGTACATCTGTCCGTTTCTCTTTCTGTCTGTCTATCTTTCTTTCTGTCTGTCTGTCCCTCTCTTTATCAATATGTCCGTCTATTTGTCTCTCTGTACGTCTCTCAGTCTCTGTCTTTCTGTCTGCCTGTCTCCCTCTGTCTGTTTTTCTATCTATCTGTCTCTCTCCTTCTCTCCCACCCTCTCCCTTTCCTTCTCTCCCTCTCGCTGCATACGAGTATGCCTCAAATGGTGTGTGTGTGTGTGTGTGTGTGTGTGTGTGTGTGTGTGTGTGTGTGTGTGTGTGTGTGTGTGTGTGTGTGTGTGTGATTCACCATGGTCTTGAATCCCGTGTTGGACTCGTGATCGACAGCTACTACCCTCCCGAAAGAGAGCTCAGAGCTCATATATGACCGATCTATGGGTAATGCTGTGACATTACACGCACACACACACCCAACTCCCCGCTCACGAGATCTGGAGTAACGACTCGCAGCGTAGTGATATAGATATTACTTCAGCCCTGGGCGGAAATCTTACCCGTGCGTGCGTGCGTACGTGCGTGCGTGCGTGTGTGTGTGTGTGTGTGTGTGTATGTGTGTGCGTGTGTGTGTGTGAGATACCGATTTCTTTCACCCCTGGGCGGGATTCGAACCCAGACCGACGGAGTAACGGTTGCGAACGGTACCACTGCGCCATCGAGCCGATTGTATAGAAGTATGTATGCATACGCATATGTATATCTAAGAAGATCTCTAGAAACCCAGCTAATGGCCTCAGAGTAAAACTGAACGGCCTAATTCGTGGAAGCAATGCACTTGTTGTAACTCCCGAGCTACCATTCGCTGAGGGGGATCATAACCTTGGTTACATATAGGGGGAATGTTAAAACACACACACAAGCGCGACTAACCACTTCGACCTATCATTTGCCAGGTACCGCCAATTAATCACAAACTGGCTAAGCGTCTACTTGCACTGATCTCACCCTTCACACCATCCCCATTCAGTCCCAAGACTATTGAAGAGTTCCTTGATATTATAGAGATAACACGAGCATCTGGAATCGCAGCATCGATGGATATTGAGTCACTCTTCACCAATGCACTTGCGGATGAGACTATTAACTTCATCAGCAATGGACTATATCACTCAGGAGAAACACAGTTCTCGATTTTCGAGGACTTACTCTGTCAATTATTACAAGCTTGTACTAAAGAAATAACGTTCTACGGACCCGGCAAGAATATGTATGTGCAAATTGATGATGTTGCCATGGGTTCCCCGTTAGGTGTCATGTTTGCCAACTTTCGTATGGGCTCAATCGAAGAGAGGATATTTACACAACACCCTAAACTCAAACCCTACAAGTTAAGTTGATGATATTTTTGTCAGCGCTACTACCGAAGAGAATGATTCTCAAATCTTTGAGGTGGTCAGGGAAAACATTACCCTTAGTTTTACACAAGAACTTGAGATTGACCACAGACTCCCCTTCCTCAACACCGTTGTACACAGAGGCACAGGCAGTTTTTCTACGGAAATGTACTTAAAACCTACCAATGCAGGATTCTGCTTAAATGGCGCTAGCGAATGTCCTGAGAGATATCGACGCGGCGTAATAAACTCTTTTGTCAAGCGTGCGTTCACACACTGCCCCACATGGACGGCTACCAACGCTGAATTAAAAATAATCTCTCAGCTCCTTACTAACAACGGTTATCAGAAAGAAGAAATATACAATGTTATACGAAGACGATGCTTATAAACAAGACGAGAAAGCCGTGAGAAATGTCATCCAGCGTAATGTCCAGCCCAATCCTGATGCACACATTAAGCTCACAATGTATTAAAAATCCCGTCGAACCTCCAACCTAGTTATGAAGAACAGCTGTCTCCCACCAACAAATACATTTCAGGATGCGAACCTAGTATACCAATATACTTGCAATCGCCTACCCACCAGGTACATAGGTTTCACTACCACTACATTGACCAAAAGAATCTCAGCACACTTGCAGGATGGAGCAATACGCCGTCATAATGGCAGAACCCACGGACAAGCACTGAGTAGGAAGCAGATGGAAGATCATACAATCATCCAACACAGAGAACCTGTGTTGGATGATGTATGCATGTATACGGAAGCCGTATAAATGCATAACCTAAAATCCATTACGAACTCTCAATAACTGCCCGAATCCACTCTCCCCTCAGCAACCAGGTCCCAAGCAGCAACATACGGAGCTTCACAACGTGAACAAATTGGACAAACAGCACCCTACGGAGTTCCACCTCCAGAACGCAGTACAGATTGTCTGCAGAGTAGTTACCTCCCCAAGCATCTCATTTCCCAGCAACCCACCGAGCCTCACCTTATGCACATACCCAAATGTCAGCATGAACCAAATAAATAGCTGCGTCATAAGTAACACACAATTATACATGTACAATCATTGCAGGTTAATATTCCTGAAGACGGCCGATTTATGGCCATTGTTTTTCGTCTTCAGGAAAGTGAGGGTTTGGTCCAGGTTTACCAATTCCTAGTCGAGGTGCATCAGTACAGTCCAGAAGAACGATGCTTGTCCCTGGAGGTGAGATTTTGTTCGTCTCTTGCGACCTGCGGTTACATAGTATTTACTCGGTTGTGCTTTGCCTGGCCCGCCTTCCTGATAAGGTGGGGAAAAGTGTTTTGGTATACCGATAGGATTCGTCCCCCTTACGAGGGAGGTAGTCAGCCAAGGTAGATTTGTATGCATGTGAAAATGGTCAGCATTCATAATGTCACTTGAAGTCATCTATACTTCTTTCGTCCCATCTTCCTCTTCTTTGTCATCTATGTCTTCTCCACCTCCTCTTTCTCCTCCTCTTCCTGTTCCTCATTCATCTTCTTCTCTTCCTCCTTCAATTTCTTCTTCTCCTCCTGTTCCTGTTCTTCATTCACCTTCTTTTCTTCCTCCTTCAATTTCTTCTTCTCTTCCTCCTTCAATTTCTTCTTCTCTTCCTCCTTCTCTTCCTCCACCTTTTCTTCTTCCTCCTCTTCCTCCACCTTTCCTTCCTCCTCCTCCTCCACCTTTTCTTCTTCCACCACCTCCACCTTTTCATCCTCCACCTCCACCTAAACTTTTTTCTTCTTTGTCTTCTAATTCTACTTCTTCTGTTTCTACCGTCTCGTCTATCTTCCCACAGGGGGCATTGTGACTACAATTGATGTTTTAGGAACTCGTGACATCACAGCAGACCTAGTTGGGAATGGAACAACTGGTCGCAGCCCAACTGGCCACGGGAAACTGATGGGGGTGGTTTAGGGTTAGGTTTGGATTAGTGGATTTAGGGCTGGTTAGGCTAGGTTAGGACTGGTTAGGTTAGGTTTGGTTGTGTTTGCTTGGATAAGATTGGTTAGGTTAGGTTGGTAAGGTTAGGGCTGGTTAGGTTAGGTTTGTTTGGTTAGGTTGGTAAGGTTAGGTCTGGTTAGGTTAGTCCATGGCCAATTTCCCTTGGTTCGTTTCCCACGGCCAGCTGGGCTGCGATCAATTGTCCTAGACCCACTCAGTATTTTTATGGTTAGGTCGGTGATTCTTAACCTGGGGAGGTAACTGTACCCCCAGGGGCTAAGAAACCTTAATCCCGGGGGTACGAGACATGATGGCCAGTACATGGTACATATTTACCATGAAAAAGCATAATGTGCATTCATTGGATCCTACTACTGTAATTGACAATTTTAATTTGAAATAAAAGAATTACCCATGTTCAGTAATTGAATGTATCTGATAATTTCTTTGTAAGGTTTGTATCACTAATCCTTTTCATATGTTTGCATTGTATTTATATTGGATGGAGGTACGAGAAAATTTTCTGAGATAATCGAGGTGTACAGCCGCTGGATTAGAGAGACAAAGTGCTTCCCAGAAAAAGATGAGTGCTCGTCATTGGACCTCTGCCATCCTCCCGTTCTGCTGCTCATTCTTGGATATTTCCTTTATCGCCTCCAACTCCTCTTTGGTACAATGTTGGGGAGATTGAAGTGTTGGTTATTGCTGAAAATTTACTTGTCATCTTTTGCTTCAACTTTCGAATCTACCGCATGTATTTTAATGGATTTTTTTTGTAATATACATACATATACCAAAGGCTTTTTCCCCCTACATGGGGGGTAGCTAAAAAGAAAATTCCACTCCCCTCCCCTCCACACTCCCTCTTATCTTGGCACCTCCTGGATGACGGGTCATCCCTGCATCCTGTCCACTGCCCTCGGTCAGAAGCAGTGTCGCAAGACACAGCACATCCAAAGCAAGGCCGCTTCTTAGATTCGGCGACCCCCCCCCCTCTCCGTCCCCTCATGTAGAAAAGGAGACGGGGAGAAATCCCTTCGGCTGCGTCAACTTTTTCTCATACATACTTCCTCACCCACCATCCCCCACTCACTCCCCCTCATGCATCACAGCATCATCTATGCACAACCTCTCTCCATTCACACCTATCTTCTATCCTCTCCCGCCCTTCCTCCACAGACATTCCTCTCTTTTGTAATGCCCCTTTCACCCCATCTATTCATCTCATCCTAGGACGCCCCCTCATATTCACTCCTTCCACCTCTGCCTTCCACACTTCTTTTACCAATCTTTCTTCACTCATTCTTTCCATGTGTCCAAACCATCCTAATACCCTTTCATCAACCCTATCTCCCAGTTCCCTTTCCACCCCTTTTCTCCTCACCTCCTCATCTCTCACTCTATCCAGCCTAGTAACCCCTATCATACTTCTCAGACATTTCATCTCACACATTCAAACTCCTTCTCTCCTCATTCATATTCCATGTTTCTGCCCAGTACAATGCTGTTGGCACAATCCATCCTTCATATAACCTATTAGCATCCATCCCTAGATGTCTATTTCTCATTACAGTTTTCAATCTACCAAGGCATTTACTCGTTTTTCTCAATCTACATTCTACCTCCACCCCAACTCCCCTGCCATATTCCCACCCAAATATCTAAAACTATCCACTTCCTCCAGTCTTTCACCCTTAATGCTCACTTCCAGCCTGCTGTCACTCTCTCCCCTTGTACATCTCATCACCTTACTTTTACCCACATTAATCTTCAGCTTCCTTCTTTCACACACCTTCTCAAACTCTGTCACTAACTTCCTCAATACCTCCTCTGATCCTGTTACAAGTGCAGTGTCAGCAAACAACAGCTGGCTCACCTCCCACTTTTCTCCATTTTCTTTAACCATCTCCAACCCCTGACCCGCTACCCTTGCATTCACCTCTCGCACCACCCTATCCATGTAAAGATTGAACAGCCAGGGGGACATAACACATCCCTGACGAAGTCCCACCTTTACCTCAAACCATTGACTCTCTCCATTTCTAATCCAAACTCAAGCTCTACTACTCTCGTAAAAACTCCTGACTGCTCTCAACAGCTTTCCTCCTATCCCATATATCTGCAGTACCTCCCACAGTGCCTTCCTGTCTACCCTGTCATAAGCCTTTTCCAGATCCATAAAAGCCCAAAAAACATCCTTCCCCTTTCCAATAGCTTTCTCACATATTTGTCTTACCACAAAGATCTGATCTACACAACCTCTACCCGTCCTGAATCCACACTGTTCCTCATCAATTATTTCCTGTTCCTCTCCTAATCCTCTCAATCAAGATCCTCCCATAAGCCTTCCCAACTACACTTAACAAGCTAATCCCTCTGAAACTACTACATTCGCACTTGTCCCCTTTTCCCTTGTAAAGTGGAACTATACAGGCACTCCTCCAGTCCTCTGGCACTCTACCCTCTCTCCAGCAAACATTAAATGACCTCACCAGCTAGCCCACCATCACTGTACCTCCTTTTTTTTCAGACATTCTGCATGGCATCCATCCAGACCAGGTGCCTTACCTGCTTTCATCATTTTAACAACTGCCTTTACTTCATCCTTCCTTATTTCTCCTCCATTTTCCTCACCCATCACGGTCATTCTCTTAGCATTTCCACTGCAACTATCTTTCCCTCCCTATCCTCCTTCACATTTAGCAACTCCCTAAAATATTCTGCCCATCTTCCCCTTACTGCCTTCTCCTCCATTATCATCTCTCCATCTGCACCTTTTACCTTTTCTGTTCTACTTGATTCGCCTCCTCTTCCTCTCTTAATTTCTTTCCAAAACATCTTTTTATTACTTTCAAAAATTTCTGTCATACTCTTACCCCACTTCACATCTGCTCTCCTCTTTGTCTCCTTTACCTTTTGCTTTACTTCTCTTTTCTTTTCTTTGTACCTCTCATATGACTCCCTCGTCCTATTTTGTAACTAATCTGTGAAAGCTCGCTTCTTCTCTTCTACAACCTTTTTTGTTTCCTCATCCCACCATTCACTACCCTTCCTTCTATTTCCTCCTGTCCTTCTTGTTGCACACACCATCCTTGCACACTTTGTGACTCCCACCCTGAACCATCCCCATTCCTCCTCAACACCTAGCTCTACTCTATCCTTCACTCCCTCCCACTCCTCCTTCAGCTTCTTTTTATACTTCTCCTTTTCCTTTTCATTTAAAGAGTTCACACTAAGCACCTCCCTACCTTTTGTCCCTTTCCTCTTTCTCCATCTATCCTCCACTCTCAACGTACCTTCCACCAAAAAATGATCTGATATTCCCCCACCCTCTCCCCTTAGCACATGTACATCCTTAACTCTTCCTATCATAGTCCTATTTACCACTACATAATCCATCAATGCTCTATCTACCACCCTTCCATCCACCACCCTCTCCCATGTGTGCTTATGCTTGACTTTCTTTCAAAACACTGTATTTGCTATCATCAACTCTCTAGACACATTTCCACCATCAACTCTCCACTACGATTCTTTCCTGGAACTCCACATTTCCCAACCACTCCATCAATTGGCTCCTTTCCTACCCTAGCATTAAGGTCTCCCAGTACTATTACATTGACATTTCTCCTTAAATCATCTATGCACTCATTTCAATCTGTCCAAAAAGCCTCCCTTTCTTCTACACTCTTCTCACTGCCAGGCCCATATGCACTTACAAAGACCCACATCTCCTTTCCCAGTTTCACCTTCATCCACATTATCCTTGAGGAAACCTCCTTCCACTCCACTACACGTTTACCTATCTCTTCACTTACTAGAACAGCCACCCCTTCCCTCCCTCGCTCTCTCTTCACTCCTGATAACTTCCCACTTACACTCCCAAACTTACACTCGCCCTTCCCTTTCAACTTAGTTTCACTCAAAGCCAACACATCCATCTTTCTTCTCACAAACATACTACCTATCTCTTCCCTTTTACTCTCATCTGTACCACATCCACGCACATTAAAAGACCCAAACCTTAGGGTGCTGGTCCGAGGCCTTCCAGACCCTCTTATGCCTTCACTTTTATTTTTAGGAAGTGTGCCCTGTGGGGCTACAAGGAGAAGGATGCCTAGTCCCAATCCCCGTCCCTTTCTTCTCGCCTCTTACGATCCAAGTGGAAATACATGGTGGCAGTATTCTTTTCCCCCACCACAGGGAATTCCCCCACAGCAGAAAATGAATACTCAGAGAAATGGTACAGGACAGCAGTAAGGGGTTGGGGGACAGCATAACGGAGGGACAGTCGTAGTATAAAAGTGTCATAGACAAAATGATGTGTGGCTCTGGCCCGTAGGGGTGCCCCATATAGACCCTAAAGTATCAAATGCATGCTACTTTGCCACAATAACAAGCAGCAAATACCCCAGATGGATACATATATATATATATTTTTTTTTTGGGGGGGGGGCGAGGGAGGGGGACATGAAATTTGCATCAGAATTTTGTTTCCTCAGCTTCTTCGAGTGTACTGTACTTGTATTAATGGATCAATTGATTTCCCTTTTTTTTATTCCGGGCATGAAATTTGCATCAGAATTTCGCTTCCTCAGATCTTCGAATGTACTGTGCTTGTATTAATGGATTGATTGATTTTACTATTATTTTGTAATTTATTTTTCATTTAATTCATTAATTTATCTATACATTTTATTTATATATATTTATTATATTACTTTTTTTCAAGAGTTTTTATGAGAGTAGTAGAGCTTGGATCAGGATTAGAAGTGGAGAGAGTGAGTGGTTCGAGGTAAAGGTGGGACTTCGTCAAGGATGCGTTATGTCGCCCTGGCTGTTCAACTTATAAATGGGTGGGGTAGTGCGAGAGGTAAATGCAAAGGTAGTGGGTCAGAGATTGGAGATGGTTAAAGAAAATGGAGAAAAGTGGGAGGTGAGCCAGCTGTTGTTTGCGGACGACACTGCACTTGTGGCAGGATCGGAGTAGGGATTGAGGAAGTTGGTGACAGAGTTTGGGCGAGTGTGTGAAAGAAGAAAGCTGAAGATAAATGTGGGTAAAAGTAAGGTGATGAGATGTACAAGGGGTGAAAGTGGCAGTAGACTGAAAGTGAGCATTAAGGGAGAGCGACTGGAGGAAGTGGATAGTTTTAGATACTTGGGTGCAAATGTGGCAGGAAAAGGTGGAGTGAAGGTGGAGGTAGAATGTAGATTGAGAGAAGCAAGTAAATGCTTTGGTGGATTAAAAAGTGTAATGAGGAATAGACACTTGGGAATGGATGCTAAGAGGAGACTGTATGAAGAAGTGATTGTGCCAACAGCACTATATTGGGCAGAAACATGGAACATAAGAGAGGAAGAGAGGAGTTTGAATGTGTTTGAGATGGTGTCTGAGATGTATGATGGGGGTTACTAGGCTGGATAGAGTGAGAAATGAGGAGGTGAGGAGGAGAATAGGGGTGGAAAGGGGGTTGGGAGATAGGGTTGATGAAAGAGTATTGGGA
Organism: Oratosquilla oratoria; assembly: GCF_046742065.1. Taxonomy (NCBI): domain Eukaryota; kingdom Metazoa; phylum Arthropoda; class Malacostraca; order Stomatopoda; family Squillidae; genus Oratosquilla; species Oratosquilla oratoria. Next base: position 16,587,958 of record NC_134788.1, on the reverse strand, counting down.
TGGTTTGGACACATGGAAAGAATGAGTGAAGAAAGACTAGTAAAAAAGGTATGGAAGGCAGATGTGGAGGGAGTGAACATGAGGGACGTCCTAGGATGAGGTGGATGGATGGGGTGAAGGGGGCTTAGGGGAAGAGGGGAATGTCTGTTGAGGAAGGACGGGAGAGGACAGAAGACAGGGGTAAATGGAGAATGGTTGTATATGGATGATGTTGTGATGCATGAGGTGGAATGGACGGGGGGATGGGGGGAGGTAGTATGTGTGAGCAAATTTTGATGCAGCTCGAAGGGATTTCTCGCTGTCTTCTCGTTTATGCATGGGGGGACGGAGAGGGGGGGTCGCCGATTTAATGAAGCGATCTTGCTATGGATGTGCTGTTTCTTGCGACACTGCTTATGACCCAGGGCAGTGGACAGGGTGCAGGGATGGCCCGTCATCCAAGGTGCTAAGATGAGAGGGAGGGTGGAGGGGTGTGGAGTGTATTCAGGGATGGAATGGGTGGGAATGATTTTATGCCATTTCCTTTTTGGCTACCTCCCTTATAAGGGGAAAAAAGCCTTGGTATATATATATGTGTTTTTTATTTATTTTTTTATTTTATTTTTTATTCAGGGCATGAAATGTGCATCAGAATAACATCAAAGAAGTGGACGAAGTGCCAGCTGCCACTGCCACCATTGCAGGAGAGGAGGAGAAGAAGCAGTTTGTCAAGGAAGTGGAAATCTTTGAGAAATGGAAGGTAGGAGGCCAGTTGTTCGTTCACATGAGGTGGAATGGGTGGGGGATGGGGGGTGAGGTAGTATGCGTGATCAAAATTTGACGCAGCCTGAAGGGATTTCTCCCCGTCTTCTGTTATGCATGGGGGGATGGAGAGAGGGGGGTCGCCGATTTAATGAAGCGGCCTTGCTGTGGATGTGCTGCGTCTTGCGACACTGCCTCTGACCCAGGGCAGTGGACGAGGTGCAGGGATGACCCGTCATCCAGGAGGTGCTAAGATGAGAGGGAGGGTGGAGGGGAGTGGAGTGTATTTAGGAATGGAATGGGTGGGAAAGATTTTATGCCTTTTTCTTTTTGGCTACCTCCCTTGTAAGGGGGAATAAGCCTTGGTATATGTATGTATTTTCCTCCCAGTCAGGAAGTCTTTCATCCATTCCAATAATTTTCCTCTGATGCCACCTATTGACTCTATCTTCCTTATTAGTTTCTCGTGTGTGTGTGTGTATTTATCTAGTTGTATTATACAGGAAGGAAGCTATGCTCGTGGTGACCAGTCTTTGTATCTTTCAGCATCAAGTTTCTTCTTAAAATCTTGAATAGTGTTTGCACACACGGTTTCTTTGTCTGATTTGTTCCAGGTATCTATCACTGTGTGGGAAGCTAATTTTTGAGTTTCTTTTCATGTCCTCTTGTTTTTCCATTGTCCCATTTCAATAAATCACTTATCTAAGATTTCCATTTTCTTCATAATTCTATAGATAATAGGTCTCCTCTTTCCCTTCTTTGTTCCAGAGTTGGTAATACTAACTTGGACAGTCTTTGTTCATACGTCATTTTGGAAAGAGTTGGTGCCAGTTTTTTGGTTGCTCTTTGTATTCTTTTTAATTTTTTATGTTCTTTTTGGTACCGGGTGTACATAGTGTTGCTGTGTACTCAAGTTTTGGTCTTATTAGTGTAGAGGACATGAGAGGGGAGGGGAGGAGAGAGGACATGAGAGGGGAGGGGAGGAGAGAGGACATGAGAGGGGAGGGGAGGAGAGAGGACATGAGAGGGGAGGGGAGGAGAGAGGACATGAGAGGGGAGGGGAGGAGAGAGGACATGAGAGGGGAGGGGAGGAGAGAGGACAGGACAGGAGAGGGGAGGAGAGAGGACAGGAGAGGGGAGGGGAGGAGAGAGGACAGGACAGGAGAGGGGAGGAGAGAGGACAGGAGAGTGGAGAGGGGAGGAGAGAGGACAGAGATGAAGGAGGTGGAGAAGACAAAGAAGAGGAAGATGGGACGAAAGAAGTATAAATGACTTCAAGTGACCTTATGAATGCTGACCACTTTCACATGTGTACAAATCTACCTTGGCTGACTACCTCCCTCCTCCCCTCCCCTCTCATGTCCTCTCTCCTCCCCTCCCCTCTCATGTCCTCTCTCCTCCCCTCCCCTCTCATGTCCTCTCTCCTCCCCTCCCCTCTCATGTCCTCTCTCCTCCCCTCCCCTCTCATGTCCTCTCTCCTCCCCTCCCCTCTCATGTCCTCTCCTCCCCTCCCCTCTCATGTCCTCTCTCTCCTCCCCTCCCTTGTCCTCTCCTCCTCCCCTCTCCTCTCTTCAACCCCCTCCCCTCACCTGCCTTCTCTCCTCTCCTGTCCTATCTCCTCCCCTCCCCTTTCCTCTCCTCTCGTCTGTCCTCTCTACTCCCCTCACCCCACTCCTTTCGTCTCTGCTCTCCTCTCCTGTCCTTTCTCCTCCCCTCCCCACTCTTGTCCTATCCTCCCCTCTCCCCTCTCGTGTCCTCTCTCCTCCCCTCTCCCCTCCTGTCCTCTCTCCACCCCTCTCCTCCCCTTTACCTTCTGGCCTCTCTCTTCCCCTCCCCTGTCATCTCCCCTCCCCTCCCCTGTACTGTCTCCTCCCCTCTCCTGTCCTCTCTCCTCCCCTCTCCTGTCCTCTCTCCTCCCCTCTCCTCTTCTGACCTCTCTCCTGCCCTCCCCACTCATGTCCTCTCTCCTCCCTTCTCCTGTCCTCTCCCCTCCCCTCTCCTGTCCTCTCCCCTCCCCTCTCGGGAGGAGGGAGGAGACACTCTTATCCTCTCTCCTCTCCTCTGTCCTTTCTTCTCTGTAACCGTTAGATAGGTTGTGTAACCGTTAAATAGGTTTGTTGGTTACGTAAGGAGGACTTAATGCGGGCGAGATAAACTCCAAAGCGGGAGTTTTCTACTTTTAATTAACAATTGAGGCAAATCTGGTTTGCAAATATGATAAGGTACAAATGGGCCTTGTGGGCAGATTACAATAAGTGCCAGGCCTTGACCTAAGGCACAATATGCTGGCAGCCTGCTCGGTCTGCCCAGCTCTGACGATTGGCCGGTAGGCTCGTGACCTACCCAGCCTCTCCTTTGTGACATGGGTGTTAAAGGTTATATAGGTTGTTAGTAGGTTACTGTAAGCAAAGGCGTTAGTCTCGCTATTCTATGCATTAGGGTCAGTTTATATATGAGAGTTAGTCCTATAGTTAGTGGATGTTGTTAGGTATATTATATATATGTTAGTTTATGCGTAATATACTAGGGCAGTTATAATAAAAGGACTTTTGATAAGTTAGTCTGGTGACATTGGGTATCTATCTTGTTTGTCATGAAATATGCTGCGTTAGGGGTATGTTGTGGGAAATGCAAGGTTAGCAAGAAGGGGAGTCTCGCTATGTTGCAAGCCTGTGGATCACGTGCGTGGTGGGTGATGGTTAGTGATGTATACATCTCTCCAACCCCTCCCCTCTCCTTTCCTCTCTCCTCTCTGCTCTCCTGTCCTTTCTCCTCCTCTCTCCTCTACTCCCCCCTCCCCTCTCCTCCCGAGAGGGGAGGAGGGAGGAGGAGATACGAGAGGAGAGGGGAGGAGAGGAAAGAAGAGAGGGGAGGAGGAGAGCTCCCCCCTCTCCTGTCCTCTCTACTCCCGTCCTCTCTCACCTCCCCTCTTCCCACTCCTGTCCTATCCTCCCCTCTCGTGACCTCTCTCCTCCCCCCTCCCCACTACTGTCCCCTCTTCTGTCCTCTCTGCTACCCTCTCCACTCTCCTGTCCTCTCTCCTCACCACTCCCCTCTCCTGTCCTCTCTCCTCACCACACTCCCCTCTCCTGTCTTCTCTCCTCCCCACTCCTGTCCTCTCTCCAACCCGCTCCAGTCTTCTTTCTTGTCCTCTCTTCTCCACTCTCCCCTCTCATGTCCTCTCTCCTCCCCTTCCCTCCCTCTCGGAGGAGGGGAGAGGGGAGACGAGAGGAGGGGTGAGGGGAGAGGAGAGACGAGACGAGAGGGGAGAGGAGAGACGAGAGAGTGGCCCTCCTCTCCTGTCTCTTCCCCTGTCCTCTCCTCTCCTCTTATCCCCTCTCCCCTTTCCTCCCCTCCCTCGTCTCTCTCCTCCCTGTCCTCATCTCTCTCCTCCCCTCTCCTGAGGAGAGAGGAGAGGAGGGAGGGGAGGAAAGAGGAGATAGGAGAGGGGATAGAGGACTGAAGAGGGGAGGAGAGAGAGGACAGGAGTGGGGAGAGGGGAGGAGAGAGAGGACAGGAGTGGGGAGAGGGAAGGAGAGAAGACAGGAGAGGGGAGGGTTTTGGAGAGAGGAAAGGACAGAGGAGAGGGGAGGAGAGAGGACAGGAGTGGGGAGAGGGGATACGAGATGGGAGGAAAGAGCTGGGCCAAGATGAGAGGAGAGGAGAGGAGAGAGGAGAAGGGAGGACAGGAGAGGGGAGAAGGGAGGACAGGAGAGGGGAGGAGAGAGGACAGGGGATATGAGATGGGAGGGCCAAGAGGAGAGGAGAGAGGTGGAGGGAGGAAAGGGGGAAGGTAAGAGAGGGAGGGAGGGGAAAAGGGAGCAGAGGTCCTGTCCTCTCTCCACCCCTCTCCTCTTGTCTCTCCTCCCCTCCCTCGTCTCTGTCCTTCCCTCCCCTCTAGTCTCTCCTCTCGAGGGAGAGGGGAAGGCAGGAGAGAGACGAGAGAAGAGGAAAAGCGAGGAGAGGACAGGAGAGTAGAGAGGAGGGCCAAGATGAGAGGGGTGGAGGGAGGAGAGGAGAGGGAAGGGGAGGATGGAGGAGAGGAGAGGGTATATGAGATGGGAGGAGAGAGGAGAGGAAAAACTTGTATGTTTCCACTTGTAATGAGGGTGCTAATTATTCAATTGAAAATCTGATAATACTGTGAGAATCCTCATAAGATTCTGCTAATATAGATGCATTTACCTTTGAATGTTGACTCACCAAGCTATGTGTAGGGATTCCACACCACCACTCCCGGACGTACTTGGGCAATGGGGGGCAGGCAGAAGCCGTACTAACCACCAATAATTTCATAGAATAAAAGAAAAAAAACTGATATGTTGTTTTATTTACCTTTCCCATTGATCATGAAAATATTAGAATTGGAGAGAGAGAGAGAGAGAGAGAGAGAGAGTATATTTACCTAGTTACATTTTATGGGACGGGGAGCTATGCCCGTGGTGTGTGTGTGTATGTGTTTCTGCACAGGCATATCCTGTTTTCTTGCCCGCCTTTCTTACCTCTCTCCCTCTGACCTTAGTGTATCAAATACAGCAGAAACCGTTGAGCCTTTGACCTGGTAAGTCATGAGTGATTTCGAGTGGGTGCCACATTCTAGCGACACAGAGAGTGAAGACACCCTTCAGGAAGAAGAATTCACTGATGATGATGATTTATCTAATGATGATGAACAAGTGGTCAGTGATGGGTGGCAATTACTCTCTGATCCATTTAGTGATGTACGTCCTGATTATATGCCTCCCCTCAATACCTTATAATTATAATGCGCTGAATGGCCTACCGGCTCCGGCGATTGGCCTTCGAGCCAAAAGTTCCATAAATCAAATCAAATCAAATCAAATCAATACCTTATATGAAGGTATAAATGAAGCCTTGGAAGGCTATACCTGTAACACACCGTTAGATGCCTTCACATTGTTTTTTAGTGAAGAGGTGATAAAAAAGTTATGCCAGTGGATAAATGAAAAAGCAGAAGTCTTTTTCAATGTGCATCCAGAAGAAAAGAGGAAGATACACAATCTTGTATGGAGGGAAGTGACGAAAGGTGACCTGTACACTTTCTTAGCCCAGGTTGTGTTAGCAATGGGACTGAATCAACTTCCTCAGATGCACGATTACTGGGCAAATGACTGGGTGAGAACTGGATCACCAGTGTTTTGTTCCGAGGTGATGAGGAGCAGGGGCAGATTTTATAGCATAATGAATCTTGTGCTTTTCATCATCTGCAGAAGTAGAAAAAACTGACCCTTGCACACGTATTGAGCCATTTATATGCTTGCTAAGAGAAAACTGCCAGATGGTCATGAGAGCTGGACGCCATGTGGCAGTTGATGAAGCCCTTATCTTGTGGAAAGGGCGGCTTCACTTCAGGCAAGATTTGGAGTGAAACTTTACATGTTATGCTTGCTGATTTATTTATTAAACTGTTTGTGTATTTGTTTATCTAATTATTATATTTCTTATTCATTTACGTAACTACTTATTTGCCTAATCATTCATTAATTCTTTAATCGGCTATTCTTTTGTTGATTTGATTTTCTATATACTTATTCAATCATATGTGCATTAATTTGTTCATTTATTGATCTATTTACTCATACATCTATCTATTCGTTGATATTTTTACTTATCTATTTACTCATTGATCTACTCATCTATTTACTTGTATGCTATTTTTAATTGTCTTCTGTTTATTCATCTATTTATCTGTTTATTTTTATTCGTTTATACATTTATCAATGTAAACATTCAGCTATATATTTAATCAGCTATTAAGTACCGTAACATTGCAGAAACATACAAAGAGTATTTAAGAATCCTTACCCAACTTTCATTGATTACACTATATATGACACAGCTTGTATTGAAAGATGTTTATTATGTTTGAATTCACAGATATAATATTTATTCAAGGTTTCAAAATAAAAAGTCTATCTGTATTTTGGTCAATTCTACCAGAGATTATATATATATATATATTATATACATATTTATTCATATGTATACGGATTTACTACACCAGCTTTCAAGGTATCGAAGAGGCACGTCATAATAAAGGTGGCCTGTGCTTTGGACGTGATTTTTGAGTTAAAGCTCCAAGTAGATTTCCATGGCCTTTTAGCATGTTAAAGCGTTTTATATTCTTGGGCTATGGTGAAGCAGTCTGCTTTGTAAAATTATTTTCCTCTTTTTGCCAATATTGTGGCTAATGCTCCTGGACTACACACTCATTAGAAAACGATTACAGATATTTGGTGACGTCATGTCGTTTGCCTCTGACCAGCCTCAACGGAAATACAATCATACTTATTTATCCTCACTCTGCGTCTTTACTTGCACTGTTACTTTATAGAGTCAATATATGCATACTGATACGAACACCTTTATCAGATGAATTTAGCAATGAATGTTAATTCAAAGAATAAGAGTTCCACTGACGTCTACTAAGGCGAGCTTCTAAAGAAAATGGAATGGCTTCTCCCGAGTTTCGAACTCGGGACCTTCGTGACACAGCCCAGTGACTCTAACCACTGAGCCACGGCGATATGAAAAAAAAAAAAGCAAAAGCACATCGCCGCCGAGATTCGAACTCGGATCTGCTGATACGGTGTCAACTGTGTGTGCCTCACACCACGGCGATGTGCAATTAGGACAGGCAATTAGCACGATATATCATACCGATACTGCAGACTTCAACGAAACCTCTTACGGGTAAGGTCACCAGGGCGTTTGCTTTGGGACTTATGTTATAGCAAGGTTATAATGTTAATATTAAGTTTAAATCATACAGAAGCAAAAATACACCTTTTATACTCGAAAAAAGATAAATAGATTTCTATGGAGGCTTAGCGTACCTGGTAATTCTCTAGCGCAGCATCGTGTGGTCATAGAGAAACGACATGACGTCATACACGCTTGAGATTTGTTTTCTATGGCATACGAGAAGAAATAAGGCTTCGTTGGTAAATACAGTGATATGAAAACAGCAAGATTAATATTAATGATATAGATATTTATAGGTATAATAAGATAAGGAGTATGAAAGAAGAGAAGAGAAGAGTGGAAGAGATACGTACGCACGTGACTAAAAAAATTTGCAGAAACCACAGAGATGAAAAGGATATATGACATTGCATCAGACCTGAAATATCCAAAATATGGTGTAGATAAATCCCAGATTAGGGCCAGGAATTCTTACTTTAAGACACCTGAAAAACGTCAGTGTAAGAAAAATCCAATAGTTCTTCTCTTTCACGGAAATCTTAAGGCGTTCATCGTCAATGGTATTTCTAAGAACAACACTATGAAAGAACTCCTCATTAAAAAGTCATCTTGTAGTAGTGCAGGGTGCGTCTACAACATCCCATGGAAAAACTGTAGTTCTTGTTATATTGGTCAACCTGGAAAATATTTGAATATAAAGATCAGCCAGCATAGGTATAGCGTTAGAACAGGACAAATGTCTAGTGGGAGTTTGTCAACGTAAAGAACACCAACCATAGTATTGACCTGAATAATGTATATATATATATATATATATATATATGTATAAGTAAATAAATATGTATGTATGTATACACACATACATACATAATTGTAATTCTTCCTTCAAAAAGGAACATTATCAAATCTAGTTTAATAATAAACACTCTTGATGATAATACAAATTTGAGTCTAGGTTTATATAAACTAGATAAATTCCTCATTAACAGAATAGTCGAACAATACCATGACTTTCTACCGTAATATCTTTTAGGGCCTACATGTCTCATGGGGCTTCTAGTTACATGCATTTCATATTTATCTATTTATTAATTTATCTATTTTGTTATCTTTAACTGTCTGTCTGTAGTATGGGCATTTTTGTGTGCATTTATATACATGTATGTGCTTTTATTTGTATATATATATATATATCTTTTATGCACGACAGTCACCGAAGTGCATAGATGTTGATGTGACCTTCCTCATTTTCTTTCTTACTTCTGTATTCATATTGTTTTCTATCATTTTTCATTGTACTCTGAATATGTCGTAATAGACAAAAACGTTTTTCATTCCGTCTTTCTTTCTGTGGTTACTGCTAAATTCTTTCGTCACGCGTTCACTGTGATTACTGATGCAATTTGTATAGTAGAAATTTTATCATAGAAAAAAGGGCATTTGACTAGGTAAAGTACTTTGTCTCCTATGTCACCTAGATTACAGAATGTGAACAGTCTATCTTTTAGATTTAGATTATCATACCTCCCAGTTATATTGGGTAATTCGTAGTTATCACACTTGAAAATACTATAATTATATTTGAGTATTGTTTAAGAAGAATTGTTAGGTAGTTTTGTTACTGTACCTCGATTGCCATGATGCTGCAGTTAGTAGCCTACATGCTGAACTACTATCATGGTTTCTTTCTTCCAGGATGTTTTGTTTGTAGATATCAGATGACCTTAGATTGAATGCATGCCTTTTACCACTGACATTTTGTACGTCGTTAATTATGTTCGACATTCCGTTGTGTTCCAACAGTGTACACTGTCACAATCTTGTCTGAAGACCATGGGGATCTATAAATGTCTAAATCATTGAACATAAATCTAATAAACTGAATTGCAACTCACAGCCATCTGTTTAGTCTTTTCGAAGCCCCACGCTTCACACCCATACAACAAAATAGGCTGTATTAGTCTTTCTAATAGTTTTATGGAGGAGATGTCATTCACTGGTAGATCAAGTTTGAAAATGTTATCAGACAGTCCATATGCAGCTTTCTTTACTTGAACATTTTACTTGACCTTGTTCAGGGTGGCAAATAAAAGAGTTCACACAACAGTATTGGCTCAGTTTATGACAAATGTACACACGAGACAGATTGCGTGAGTCTTTGACCAATGCAAAGACAATACTGCCTATCCCGCGTGGGGGTAGCTCCAACGCGCATCTACAATTTCCTAGCGCAAACCTGTTAGGTGTCTTTATATGCACATAGTTATATGAATAGATATACATACACACTATAGGCTCCCATAACACGGCTCGGGCACCATCTATGTTCTCCCCGAGGAAACAAGATTCGTGGTAGGGAGAAGACAAATATAAGAAACATACCTATAATGAAACATGATACAAAGATACACTGGTGTAACCATTACTAACCATCACCAACCAAGCACGTGATCCACTTGCATGCGACAGAGCACTCGCCTTGAGCAAGACTTGCATCTTGCTGACTTGACATATTTCCCTATTGCATATCATTCACCATACCTCTCTGTCTGTCTCTTTGTCTGCCTGCGGTTAGGCAGGCAGTCAGGCAATAGCAAATTGGCAAAGAAACGCAGGGGGGTTGGCACAGAAAGGCAGGCAGGCAGGCAAAAATAGGCTGTCAGGCATAGTCAGAAAGGCACAGGCAGACGGAAGCAGGAAGGATATTTTTTTCTTTATAAATACAAGATGACCTTAGATTGATTGCATACTTAAACCAGTCAGAAGACTCCCCATTCTGGTCTAGCTATGAGGACTCCCTAGGAAAAAAGGACAGGTCAAAAGACTCCATAGGCTGGTCTACCTAGCTGAAATATCCAAAATATGGTGTAGATAAATCCCAGATTAGGGCCAGGAATTCTTACTTTAAGACACCTGAAAAACGTCAGTTGTGTAAGAAAAATCCATTAGTTCTTCTCTTTCACGGAAAATCTTACAGATTTCCGTGAAAGAGAGGTTTCTTAAGGTAAGAATTTCTGGCCCTAATCTAGGATTTATCTACACCATATTTCGTATATTTCTGGTCTGATCCAATGTCACACATCCTTTTTATTTCCCTGTTGTTTCTGCAAAATTCTTTAGTCACGTGTTTATTGTGATTGCTGTTTACACGGACATACATGCATACATACGTATACACGTACATACATACGCACGTACGTGCACACATACATACATACATTCGCACGTAAATACTTACATACATACGAGACTACCGCGACCTATGGGATATTGAAGAAAAGCACAGAAAATACAACTGCTAAAATTCGTAGGTCCTCTTTTTATCTTTCTTGTCTCTTCCACTTTTCTCTTCTTTCATACTCCTAATTTCATTATACCTATAGATATCTATATCATTAGTATTAATCTTGTTGTTTTCATATCACTATTTTTACCAACTAAGCCTTATTTCTTCTCGCATGCCATAGAAAACGAATCTCAAGCGTTGATGACGTCATGTCGCTTCTTTCTGACCATAAGATGCCGGGCTAGAGAATTAGCAGGTATGTTTAGCCTCAACACGAATCGATTTATCTTTTGTCGAGTATTGAAGGTGTATTTTTGCTTATGTATAATTTAAAAAACTTAATATTAACATAACCATGCTCCATAAAGTCCCAAAACAAACGCCCTGGTTACCTTAGCCGTAAGAGCTTTCGTTGAAGTCTGCAGTATCGATATGGAAGCTATATGCTTCTAAATAACTTTCCCTTGTGGACGACGCCGTGGTGGAGTTGGTACACACGGCTGTCACCGTATCAGCAGATCCGAGTTCGAATCTCGGCGGCGTTGTCCCTTTTGCTTTTTTTATTTTTTCATGTCGTGGTGGCTCAGTGGTTAGAGTGACTGGCCTGCGTCCCAAGGGTCCCGAGTTCGAAACGCGGTAGGTGCCATTCCACTTTTTATGGAAGTTCGCCTTGATAGACGTCACTGAAACTCTTTTTCTTTCAATTAATATTTATTGCCAAATTTATCTGATAAAGGAATTCGTATCAATATGCATACATTCACTCTATGAAATAACAGTGCAATTTACGACGGAGAGCATAAAGGAATATATGAAAGATAAGTATGATTGTATTTCCGTTGAGGCTGTTCAGAAGCAAGCGACATGACGTCACTAATGTTCTGCGTTTGTTTTCCATCGAGTTTGTAGTCCACGGTCATTAGCCATATCAGCAATAAGAGCATTTTTTTTTTTAACAGAGCAGAATTTTTCGTCATATTCCAAGAATATAATGCACTTTAACATGCCAAAAGCCCATGAAACGTATTTGGAGCTTTAAATAAAAAATCACGTCCAAAGTACAGGTCATATCTGTTATGATGTACCACCTCGATACCATGAAAGCTGGTGTAGTAAATCCGTATACATATACGCATACACATACTTATATACATATACCTATACATATACATATACGTGTGCATATGCATATACATATGCATATGTATATGCACATACATATACATATGCTATTCATATGTATATATATGTATATATATATATATATATATATGTATATATATACATATGCATATATTTAACATATATGTATACATAAATATATATATGTATATATATACATATAAATATATATATGAATATAATATATATATATACATATATATGTATACATACATACATACGAGTACATATACATATATATGTGCATATGTATAAATATATATATATATATATATATATATATATTGTATATATATATAGCTTATATATGTATATATATACATATATACACATATATACATATACATACAGTATATACATATATATTTTCTTTACGACTTGTTCTTTGTGTCCTAAGGGCCGGCCCTACACACGCTCAGACTTTTAGTCAGACTTGTCTGCACAGACAAGCCTGAATGTGTGTAGAGGAGATTTGTGGTCTGCACAGACCATTTGCTAGGTCTGTGCAAAATCAACTGTAGATTGATATTATGTCTGCGCAGACATCGTCTTTGCAGACATCTCTGTGCGTGTGCAGGCGAGTTCCCGCCATTTCCTCAGATTTCAGTTGTAGCGCTACTGTAAACAACTGGCAGTGATGTCTGACTTTCGTAATCACTCAAAGGAATTTATCATGGACTTCATTGATATATATCAAAGTGAACCGTCAATATGGAGAATTAAAAGCAAAGAATACAGTGACATTCAGAAAAAGGCAGCTACATATGAAAGGCTTGCTAAAAAGCTGAGAGAAGTGGAGCCAGAGGCAGACAGAGAAACAGTAGTTAAACAGATAAATAACATCCGCAGTACATACAGAAGGGAACTGAAGAAAGTAGTGTCCTCCAAGAAATCTGGATGTGCTGCGGAAGATGTGTACACACCTCGTCTGTGGTACTTAACCTTCTGCAGTTTCTGTCAGACCAAGAATTACCAAGTCACTCTGTATCTACCCTAGATGACTCTCCAATACAGGTGAGTAAAACACATTTATATCTCATGTCATTATATATCTATATATACTATTTGTCTGCATTCACCATATGATTCTGCCACGAAAGTTTGCCTTCATTGTTAAAGTATTGTGGGTACATTTCACAAACTTGCTTGTCATCCTGGGCAGGATGTCTGTTATGTCCTATATTCAGTGAAACCAAGTTACTTGAATCTGCTCTGAGACCTATAGTATGTGTACCACTCTCAGTGTCTTCTGCATCAAAGCACTCTGATGGTGTGTAATAATCAGAGGAAGTTATACGTAAAAAAATCTGCAAAATACAACATGCCATTACAACTGTTTATGTTCTGAAGTCCTAAATTTTTTGTGTGTGTGAAATATCCTAAATCTGGCAGCCAAAATACCAAATACATTCTCAATTACTCTACGAGCTCTAGACAGACGATAATTAAACATTCTGCGCTCCTCTGTTAAGTCTTTTTGACTAAAGGGTTTAAGAAAATCTTTTCTCATAGCGAAAGCTTCGTCACCAAGAAATACATAGGGTAGCACTTTCTCACTATTATCCACTTTCTCTGCAACAGGTACACACAAGAGACCACCAACAAGTTTATCGTAAAATTTAGTGTTGTCCAAGACTCCACCATCTGAGATTCTACCATTTGTACCAAAGTCACACATGATAAACTCATGATTAGCATTTGCTATTCCCATCAACACCAAACTATGGTAGGTTTTGTAACTTTAATAAAATGATCACTATCTGGTGGTGGAATGATCTGGACGTGTTTCCCATCCACTGCTCCTAAACAGTGAGGAAAATGCCATTTGTCTTCAAATCCCTTTGCAACACCTCTCCATTCTTCTTCCGACGTGGGAAACTGAAACAATAAGAAAAAACTACTAAATACGCTGATATTGCATTAGGCCAGTACTGGCCAACCCCACATTTGTCCTGTACTAAGTTACTGATGATAATTTCATTATTTGTTCACAGGCAGTCGAAGTCAGTTAATGTGAGGCTGACAGTCGACCCGAGACACCCAAGACATCACTGGAAGCTAGTACCAGCTGTCAAACCAATGAACCAACATTAGTCTCCAACTGTACAGAATCTGGGGTATTAACCAAAAGCAAGAAGCCTCAACAAAAGCGCAAAGTGGATCAGACTGATGCTGTTTTGTCATTGATCGGAGAACATTTTAAATCATCCCGTCCAGAAGATGATTTTGATATTATGGGGAAGAACTTTGTTACAACACTTAGACATGTTGCAAAAGATCAGCGATTATATGCAGTGAAACTCATGAATGATGTACTGTTTGAGGCTCAACTTGGCAACTTGAATAGGCACTGGACATTATCCAAGCCTAATAAACAGTTGGAAGGTGCATTTCCCCAGCCTGAGTACCTCCCACAAAACTCGTCACTCAGTCACTGTCTGCTAGTGAATATTTCAGTTCCTTTTAGCCAATGTAGTTTTAAGACTGTCAATCATGTTTTCTGACCTGACAAGCTCGATGCAAAAGCCTAGTTTAAGTTTCCTATTTCCATATGGTTTTTCAGTTGACAGGTTCACAAAAAAGTAAAACTACAATGGCTCATATTCTTTGTTTACACTGCATTCCACTGGTTTCGCATTTTTGGCAACTTCAATAAAGTGCTTACCTTCATAAAGTTTTTATATAAAGCCCTGTAGATTGCTTGACATGTTTCTGGTATTACAGCACTTAATGCTTGGGGGGAGATTATTGTTGAAAACTTCATATCTTCATAGCTTCTTCCTGTTGCTAAAAACCTGAGAGTTGCAGTTAAGCGCTCATGGGGACTAATGGCTTTTCTCATACAGGTATCTTGCTTCTCTATGAGAGGTGTAACTAGTGACAGGAGGTTCCGATACCTTTCTTCATCCGTACGTAGATAGTTAAACCAGTCATTCGACTCCAGCCGTAGTTCTGATAGCAGATTTATATGTGAAAACTGATCCCTCTGTAAAAGCCATTGTTTACACCATTTTCTTTTCAATTTCTTCTTGTCTAGTTTTCTTTTTCTTGCTATTAATGTCACAGCCAAACCAGCTAGGAGGTCTTCCTTGGTTGTATACATGCTCCCGTTAACCTGAACCAAAGCTAACTGAACTGCTTACACAGACTTGTCTGAATAGTGTGGAGGCAAAACCTGTCGGCACATTTATTTGCTCAGATTTGGTCTGTGCAGACAAGCCTGATTGAAAGTCTGAGCGTGTGTAGGGCCCTTTAAGGTGGTATTATTATTGAGACCCGAGAGGATTTTTCCGTAGGAGGTCATCTGTGCTGCCAAATCTCGATTTCGAGTCTCTTGACTCGACTTCAGTGGCGTAGTATAGTGGCTCTCTCTATGTTAGAGTTGCTACTGAACTGAAAATGTCAGATGGATGCGATTTAAGGGCTGGACTAGCTGTGTTGTGTACTCGTTCTTGCTGTTGATTGGTCCGTCCGATTGGGTGATCTCCGTCTGCGCTCGTGTGGGCTTTGTCGGGCAACAAAGTCATTCCTCATGCTCAGCAGCGCTAACATGTCGGACATTTGTATGTTGAAATTAGGGCTGATATCTTTGATTAATAATAGCGCTTCTAAGATGGGGAGGCGACGGGTATCTTGGCATGTCGTTATGATATTCGTATTTTTCACCAATATTTCGCTTGTGAGCTGTAGAGTTTTTGTATCTTTTTTGGGCACTCGTTTTTTTTTTCAGTATAAACAGTGTCCGGGGTTTGTGGGTATTACGTGTACATTAGTCGTGGAATGATCTTGCTTTTGTTTAACGAGTATATCTAGAAATAGAATAGATCCTTCTATGCTGTTTTCAACTGCAAATGTTAAACCACAGCCGTCTTGGAGGGAATTTTTCAGTACTCCAATATCTTCACTACACGTAGTAGACACGTGCACACGTGTATATATACATATATATATGTACATATGTATATATATATATATATATGTGTGTGTGTGTGTGTGTGTGTGTGTGTGTGCGTGCGTGTGTATATTTATATAAATATATATTATATATATATATATATATATAATGTGTATGTATATTTATATATGTATGTGTATATATATATATATATATATATATATATTTATATAAATATATTATATATATATATATATATATATAATGTGTATGTATACTTATATATGTATATATATATATATATACTGTATATACATATAATATATACGTATACATGTATTCATATATATATACATATATATATACATATAAATATATGTATATACATATATATATATATATATATATATATATATATATATGGCAGGATCGGAGGAGGGATTGAGGAAGTTGGTGACAGAGTTCGGGAGAGTGTGTGAAAGAAGGAAGCTGAAGTTAATGTGGGCAAATGTAAGGTGATGAGATGCACAAAGGGTGAAAGTGGCAGCAGACTGGAAGTGAGTACTAAGGGAGAGCGACTGGAGGAGGTGGATAGTTTTAGATACTTGGGTGCGAATGTGGCAGGAAAAGGTGGAGTGGAGGTGGAGGTAAAATGTAGATTGAGAGGAGCGAGTAAATGCCTTGGTGGATTAAAAAAGGTAATGAAGAATAGACATTTGGGAATGGATACTAAGAGGAGAATATATGAAGGAGTGATTGTGCCAATAGCACTGTATGGGGCAGAAACATGGAACATAAGAGAGGAAGAGAGAAGGAATTTGAATGTGTTTGTGATGAGGTGTCTGAGAAGTATGATAGGGGTTACTAGGCTGGATAGAGTAAGAAATGAGGAGGTGAGGAGAAGAACAGGGGTGGAAAGGGAGTTGGGAGATAGGGTTGATGAAAGAGTATTAGGATGGTTTGGACACATGGAAAGAATGAGTGAAGAAAGACTAGTAAAAGAGGTATGGATGGCAGATGTGGAGGGGGTGAACATGAGGGGGCGACCTAGGATGAGATAGATAGATGGGGTAAAGGGGGCTTTGGGGAAGAGGGGAATGTCTGTTGAGGAAGGACGGGAGAGGACAGAAGACAGGGGTGAATGGAGAATGGTTGTATATGGATGATGCTGTGATGCATGTCCTCTCTCCTCCCCTCCACTCTCATATCCTCTCCCCGCCCCTCCACTCTCATGTACTCTCTCCTCCCCCCTCCCCTCTCATGTCCTCTCTCCCCCCTCCCCTCTCATGTCCTCTCTCCTCCCCCCTCCCCTCTCATGTCCTCTCTCCTCCCCCCTCCCCTCTCATGTCCTCTCTCCTCCCCCCTCCCCTCTCATGTCCTCTCTCCTCCCCCCTCCCCTCTCATGTCCTCTCTCCTCCCCCCTCCCCTCTCATGTCCTCTCTCCTCCCCCCTCCCCTCTCATGTCCTCTCTCCTCCCCCCTCCCCTCTCATGTCCTCTCTCCTCCCCCCTCCCCTCTCATGTCCTCTCTCCTCCCCCCTCCCCTCTCATGTCCTCTCTCCTCCCCCCTCCCCTCTCATGTCCTCTCTCCTACCACGTGCCCTCAGTTCTCCTCTCTCCTCCCCCCTCCCCTCTCATGTCCTCTCTCCTCCCCCCTCCCCTCTCATGTCCTCTCTCCTCCCCCCTCCCCTCTCATGTCCTCTCTCCTCCCCCCTCCCCTCTCATGTCCTCTCTCCTCCCCCCTCCCCTCTCATGTCCTCTCTCCTCCCCCCTCCCCTCTCATGTCCTCTCTCCTCCCCCCTCCCCTCTCATGTCCTCTCTCCTCCCCCTCCCCTCTCATGTCCTCTCTCCTCCCCCCTCCCCTCTCATGTCCTCTCTCCTCCCCCCTCCCCTCTCATGTCCTCTCTCCTCCCCCCTCCCCTCTCATGTCCTCTCTCCTCCCCCCTCCCCTCTCATGTCCTCTCTCCTCCCCCCTCCCCTCTCATGTCCTCTCTCCTCCCCCCTCCCCTCTCATGTCCTCTCTCCTCCCCCCTCCCCTCTCATGTCCTCTCTCCTCCCCCCTCCCCTCTCATGTCCTCTCTCCTCCCCCCTCCCCTCTCATGTCCTCTCTCCTCCCCCCTCCCCTCTCATGTCCTCTCTCCTCCCCCCTCCCCTCTCATGTCCTCTCTCCTCCCCCCTCCCCTCTCATGTCCTCTCTCCTCCCCCCTCCCCTCTCATGTCCTCTCTCCTCCCCCCTCTCCTCTCATGTCCTCTCTCCTCCCCCCCTCCCCTCTCATGTCCTCTCTCCTCCCCCCCCCTCTCATGTCCTCTCTCCTCCCCCCTCCCCTCTCATGTCCTCTCTCCTCCCCCCTCCCCTCTCATGTCCTCTCTCCTCCCCCCTCCCCTCTCATGTCCTCTCTCCTCCCCCCTCCCCTCTCATGTCCTCTCTCCTCCCCCTCCCCTCTCATGTCCTCTCTCCTCCCCTCCCCTCTCATGTCCTCTCTCCTCCCCCCTCCCCTCTCATGTCCTCTCTCCTCCCCCCTCCCCTCTCATGTCCTCTCTCCTCCCCCCCTCCCCTCTCATGTCCTCTCTCCTCCCCCCCTCCCCTCTCATGTCCTCTCTCCTCCCCCCTCCCCTCTCATGTCCTCTCTCTCCTCCCCCCTCCCCTCTCATGTCCTCTCTCCTCCCCCCTCCCCTCTCATGTCCTCTCTCCTCCCCCCTCCCCTCTCATGTCCTCTCTCCTCCCCCCTCCCCTCTCATGTCCTCTCTCCTCCCCCCTCCCCTCTCATGTCCTCTCTCCTCCCCCCTCCCCTCTCATGTCCTCTCTCCTCCCCCCTCCCCTCTCATGTCCTCTCTCCTCCCCTCCCCTCCCTTGTCCTCTCCTCCCCTCTCCTCTCTTCAGCCCCCTCCCCTCACCTGTCTTCTCTCCTCTTCTGTCCTATCTCCTCCCCTCCCCTTTCCTCTCCTCTCGTCTGTCCTCTCTACTCCCCTCTCCCCACTCCTTTCGTCTCTGCTCTCCTCTCCTGTCCTTTCTCCTCCCCTCCCCACTCCTGTCCTATCCTCCCCTCTCCCCTCTCGTGTCCTCTCTCCTCACCTCTCCCCTCCTGTCCTCTCTCCACCCCTCTCCTGTCTTCTCTCCTCCCCTTTACCTTCTGGCCTCTCTCTTCCCCTCCCCTGTCATCTCCCCTCCTCTCCCCTGTGCTGTCTCCTCCCCTCCCCTCTCCTGTCCTCTCTCCTCCCCTCTCCTGTCCTCTCTCCTCCCCTCTCCTGTCCTCTCTCCTCCCCTCTCCTGTCCTCTCTCCTCTCTCCTGTCCTCTCCTCTTCTCTCCTGTCCTCTCTCTCCCCTCTCCTGTCCTCTCTCTCCTCCCTTCTCCTTTCCTCTCCCCTCTCTCCTCTCCCCTCTCTCCTCTATTATGCCCTTTCTCTCCAACCCCTCCCCTCTCCTGTCCTCTCTCCTCCCCTCTCCTGTCCTCTCCTCTTCTGACGTCTCCTCTCCCCTCTCCTGTCCTCTCCTCTCCCCTCTCCTGTCCTCTCTCTCCTCCCTTCTCTTTTCCTCTCCCCTCTCTCCTCTATTATGCCCTTTCTTCTCTCCAACCCCTCCCCTCTCCTGTCCTCTCTCTCCTCCCTTCTCCTTTCCTCTCCCCTCTCTCCTTTATTATGCCCTTTCTTCTCTCCAACCCCTCCCCTCTCCTGTCCTCTCTCCTCCCCTCCCCTCCCCTCTCCACGCCTCTCTCCTCTCGTCTGTCCTCTCTACTCCCCTCTCCCCGCCTCTCTCCTCTCGTCTGTCCTCTCTACTCCCCTCTCCCCACTCCTGTCCTCTCTCTTCCCCTCTCCGCCCTCCTGCCCTTTCTCCTCCCCTCTCTACTCCCGTCTCCCCACTCCTGTCCTTTCTCTTCCCCTTTCCCCTCTCCTGTCGTCTCTGTTCCCCTCTCCCCACTCCTGTCCTATCCTCCCCTCTCGTGTACTCTCCTCCCCTCTCCCCCCTATTCTATCCTCTCGTCTCCTCTCCCCTCTCCTCCCGGGAGGGGAGGAGAGAGGAGACACTCTCCTGTCCTTTCTCCTCCCCTCTCCCCTCTCCTCCCCTCTCATGTCATCTCTCCTCTCCTGACCTCTCTCCTCTCCTGATCTCTCTCCACTCCTGACCTCTCTCCACTTCTCTCCTCCTCCTCCCTCATGTCCTCTCCCCTCTCCTGTCCTCTCCCCTCTCCTGTCATGTCTCCTCTCGTCTCCTCCCTCCTTCCGAGAGGGGAGGAGGAGACACGAGAGGAGAGACGAAAGGGTAGGAGATACAAGAGGAGAGAAAAGAAGAATGGGGAGGAGGGAGGAGATACGAGAGGAGACGGGAGGAGAGAAGAGGAGAGGAAAGAAGAGAGGGGAGGAGGAGGAGAGCTCCCTTTACCTTCTCCTGTCCTCTTCTCTCCCCTCCCCTTTTCCTGTCCTCTCCCCTCCCCTCTCCCCTCCCCTCTCCTGTCCTCTCCCCTCCCCTCTCCTGTCCTCTCCCCTCCCCTCTCCTGTCCTCTCCCCTCCCCTGTCCTCTCCCCTCCCCTCCCCTCTCCTGTCCTCTCCTGTCCTCTCCCCTCCCCTCTCCTGTCCTCTCCCCTCCCCTCTCCTGTCCTCTCCCCTCCCCTCTCCTGTCCTCTCCCCTCCCCTGTCCTCTCCCCTCCCCTCTCCTGTCCTCTCCCCTCCCCTCCCCTCTCCTCCCCTCCCCTCCCCTCCCCTCCCCTCCCCTCACCTCCCTCTTCCCTCTCCTCCCTCTTCCCTCTCCTCCCCCTTCCCTCTCCTCACCCTTCCCTCTCCTCACCTCCCCTCTCCTCTCCTCTCCCGTCCCCTGTCCTCTCTCCTCCCGTCCCCTGTCCTCTCTCCTCCCCCTCCCCTCTCTCCTCCCCCTCCCCTCTCTCATCTCCTCTCCCCTCACCTCTCCCCCCTCCCCTCTCCTCCCCTCTCCTCCCCTCTCCTCTCCCCTCCCCTCTCCTCACCTCCCCCTCCCCTCTCTCCTCCCCCTCCCCTCTCTCCTCCCCCTCCCCTCTCTCCACCTCTCCCCCCCTCCCCTCTCCCCCCTCCCCTCTCCCCTCCCCCTCCCCTCTCTCCTCCCCCTCCCCTCTCTCCTCTCTCCTCACCTCCCCTCTCTCCTCTCTCCTCACCTCCCCTCTCCTCTCCTCTCCTCCCCTCTCCCCCTCCCCTCTCTTCTCCACTCTCCCCTCTCATGTCCTCTCTCCTCACCTTCCCTCCCTCTCGGAGGAGGGGAGAGGGGAGACGAGAGGAGGGGTGAGGGGAGAGGAGAGACGAGACGAGAGGGGAGAGGAGAGACGAGAGAGTGGCCCTCCTCTCCTGTCTCTTCCCCTGTCCTCTCCTCTCCTCCCCTCTCCCCTTTCCTCCCCTCCCTCGTCTCTCTCTTCCCTGTCCTCATCTCTCTCCTCCCCTCTCCTGAGGAGAGAGGAGATGAGGGAGGGGAGGAAAGAGGAGATGGGAGAGGGGAGGAGAGTGGATATGAGATGGGAGGGCAGGAGAGGAGAGAGGAGAGGAGGGAGACAGGAGAGGGGAGAGGGGAGGAGAGGGGAGAGGGGAGGAGAGAGGACAGGAGAGGGGATAGAGGACTGAAGAGGGGAGGAGAGAGAGGACAGGAGTGGGGAGAGGGGAGGAGAGAGAGGACAGGAGTGGGGAGAGGGAAGGAGAGAAGACAGGAGAGGGGAGGGTTTTGGAGAGAGGAAAGGACAGAGGAGAGGGGAGGAGAGAGGACAGGAGTGGGGAGAGGGGATACGAGATGGGAGGAAAGAGCTGGGCCAAGATGAGAGGGGAGGAGAGGAGAGAGGAGAAGGGAGGACAGGAGAGGGGAGAAGGGAGGACAGGAGAGGGGAGGAGAGAGGACAGGGGATATGAGATGGGAGGGCCAAGAGGAGAGGAGAGAGGTGGAGGGAGGAAAGGGGGAAGGTAAGAGAGGGAGGGAGGGGAAAAGGGAGCAGAGGTCCTGTCCTCTCTCCACCCCTCTCCTCTTGTCTCTCCTCCCCTCCCTCGTCTCTGTCCTTCCCTCCCCTCTAGTCTCTCCTCTCGAGGGAGAGGGGAAGGCAGGAGAGAGACGAGAGAAGAGGAAAAGCGAGGAGAGGACAGGAGAGTAGAGAGGAGGGCCAAGATGAGAGGGGTGGAGGGAGGAGAGGAGAGACAAGGGGAGGATGGAGGAGAGGAGAGGGTATATGAGATGGGAGGAGAGAGGAGAGGAAAAACTTGTATGTTTCCACTTGTAATGAGGGTGCTAATTATTCAATTGAAAATCTGATAATACTGTGAGAATCCTCATAAGATTCTGCTAATATAGATGCATTTACCTTTGAATGTTGACTCACCAAGCTATGTGTAGGGATTCCACACCACCACTCCCGGACGTACTTGGGCAATGGGGGGCAGGCAGGCAGAAGCCGTACTAACCACCAATAATTTCATAGAATAAAAGAAAAAAAAACTGATATGTTGTTTTATTTACCTTTCCCATTGATCATGAAAATATTAGAATTGGAGAGAGAGAGAGAGAGAGAGAGTATATTTACCTAGTTACATTTTATGGGACGGGGAGCTATGCCCGTGGTGTGTGTGTGTATGTGTTTCTGCACAGGCATATCCTGTTTTCTTGCCCGCCTTTCTTACCTCTCTCCCTCTGACCTTAGTGTATCAAATACAGCAGAAACCGTTGAGTGATTTCGAGTGGGTGCCACTTTCTAGCGACACAGAGAGTGAAGACACCCTTCAGGAAGAATTCACTGATGATGATGATTTATCTAATGATGATGAACAAGTGGTCAGTGATGGGTGGCAATTACTCTCTGATCCATTTAGTGATGTACGTCCTGATTATATGCCTCCCCTCAATACCTTATAATTATAATGCGCTGAATGGCCTACCGGCTCCGGCGATTGGCCTTCGAGCCAAAAATTCCATAAATCAAATCAAATCAAATCAAATCAATACCTTATATGAAGGTATAAATGAAGCCTTGGAAGGCTATACCTGTAACACACCGTTAGATGCCTTCACATTGTTTTTTAGTGAAGAGGTGATAGAAAAGTTATGCCAGTGGATAAATGAAAAAGCAGAAATCTTTTTCAATGTGCATCCAGAAGAAAAGAGGAAGATACACAATCTTGTATGGAGGGAAGTGACGAAAGGTGACCTGTACACTTTCTTAGCCCAGGTTGTGTTAGCAATGGGACTGAATCAACTTCCTCAGATGCACGATTACTGGGCAAATGACTGGGTGAGAACTGGATCACCAGTGTTTTGTTCCGAGGTGATGAGGAGCAGGGGCAGATTTTATAGCATAATGAATCTTGTGCTTTTCATCATCTGCAGAAGTAGAAAAAACTGACCCTTGCACACGTATTGAGCCATTTATGTGCTTGCTAAGAGAAAACTGCCAGATGGTCATGAGAGCTGGACGCCATGTGGCAGTTGATGAAGCCCTTATCTTGTGGAAAGGGCGGCTTCACTTCAGGCAAGATTTGGAGTGAAACTTTACATGTTATGCTTGCTGATTTATTTATTAAACTGTTTGTGTATTTGTTTATCTAATTATTATATTTCTTATTCATTTACGTACCTACTTATTTGCCTAATCATTCATTAATTGTTTAATCGGCTATTCTTTTGTTGATTTGATTTTCTATATACTTATTCAATCATATGTGCATTAATTTGTTCATTTATTGATCTATTTACTCATGCATCTATCTATTCGTTGATATTTTTACTTATCTATTTACTCATTGATCTACTCATCTATTTACTTGTATGCTATTTTTAATTGTCTTCTGTTTATTCATCTATTTATCTGTTTATTTTTATTCGTTTATACATTTATCAATGTAAACATTCAGCTATATATTTAATCAGCTATTAAGTACCGTAACATTGCAGAAGTCTCAAGTGAAGACATTTATCTTAATTCCGAAACATACAAAGAGTATTTAAGAATTCTTACCCAACTTTCATTGATTATACTATATATGACACAGCTTGTATTGAAAGATGTTTATTATGTTTGAATTCACAGATATAATATTTATTCAAGGTTTCAAAATAAAAAGTCTATCTGTATTTTGGTCAATTCTACCAGAGATTATATATATATATATATTATATACATATTTATTCATATGTATACGGATTTACTACACCAGCTTTCAAGGTATCGAAGAGGCACGTCATAATAAAGGTGGCCTGTGCTTTGGACGTGATTTTTGAGTTAAAGCTCCAAGTAGATTTCCATGGCCTTTTAGCATGTTAAAGCGTTTTATATTCTTGGGCTATGGTGAAGCAGTCTGCTTTGTAAAATTATTTTCTTCTTTTTGCCAATATTGTGGCTAATGCTCCTGGACTACACACTCATTAGAAAATGATTACAGATATTTGGTGACGTCATGTCGTTTGCCTCTGACCAGCCTCAACGGAAATACAATCATACTTATTTATCCTCACTCTGCGTCTTTACTTGCACTGTTACTTTATAGAGTCAATATATGCATACTGATACGAACACCTTTATCAGATGAATTTAGCAATGAATGTTAATTCAAAGAATAAGAGTTCCACTGACGTTTACTAAGGCGAGCTTCTAAAGAAAGTGGAATGGCTTCTCCCGAGTTTCGAACTCGGGACCTTCGTGACACAGCCCAGTGACTCTAACCACTGAGCCACGGCGATATGAAAAAAAAAAAGCAAAAGCACATCGCCGCCGAGATTCGAACTCGGATCTGCTGATACGGTGTCAACTGTGTGTGCCTCACACCACGGCGATGTGCAATTAGGACAGGCAATTAGCACGATATATCATACCGATACTGCAGACTTCAACGAAACCTCTTACGGGTAAGGTCACCAGGGCGTTTGCTTTGGGACTTATGTTATAGCAAGGTTATAATGTTAATATTAAGTTTAAATCATACAGAAGCAAAAATACACCTTTTATACTCGAAAAAAGATAAATAGATTTCTATGGAGGCTTAACGTACCTGGTAATTCTCTAGCGCGGCATCGTGTGGTCATAGAGAAACGACATGACGTCATACACGCTTGAGATTCGTTTTCTATGGCATACGAGAAGAAATAAGGCTTCGTTGGTAAATACAGTGATATGAAAACAGCAAGATTAATATTAATGATATAGATATTTATAGGTATAATAAGATAAGGAGTATGAAAGAAGAGAAGAGTGGAAGAGATACGTACGCACGTGACTAAAAAAATTTGCAGAAACCACAGAGATGAAAAGGATATATGACATTGCATCAGACCTGAAATATCCAAAATATGGTGTAGATAAATCCCAGATTAGGGCCAGGAATTCTTACTTTAAGACACCTGAAAAACGTCAGTGTAAGAAAAATCCAATAGTTCTTCTCTTTCACGGAAATCTTAAGGCGTTCATCGTCAATGGTATTTCTAAGAACAACACTATGAAAGAACTCCTCATTAAAAAGTCATCTTGTAGTAGTGCAGGGTGCGTCTACAACATCCCATGGAAAAACTGTAGTTCTTGTTATATTGGTCAACCTGGAAAATATTTGAATATAAAGATCAGCCAGCATAGGTATAGCGTTAGAACAGGACAAATGTCTAGTGGGAGTTTGTCAACGTAAAGAACACCAACCATAGTATTGACCTGAATAATGTATATATATATACATATATATAAGTAAATAAATATGTATGTATGTATACACACATACATACATAATTGTAATTCTTCCTTCAAAAAGGAACATTATCAAATCTAGTTTAATAATAAACACTCTTGATGATAATACAAATTTGAGTCTAGGTTTATATAAACTAGATAAATTCCTCATTAACAGAATAGTCAAACAATACCATGACTTTCTACCGTAATATCTTTTAGGGCCTACATGTCTCATGGGGCTTCTAGTTACATACATTTCATATTTATCTATTTATTAATTTATCTATTTTATCTTTAACTGTATGTCTGTAGTATGGGCATTTTTGTGTGCATTTATATACATGTATGTGCTTTTATTTGTATATATATATCTTTTATGCACGACAGTCACTGAAGTGCATAGATGTTGATGTAAACTTTCCCATTTTCTTACTTGTTTCTGTATTCATATTGTTTTCTATCATTTTTCATTGTACTCTGAATATGTCGTAATAGACAAAAACGTTTTTCATTCCGTCTTTCTTTCTGTGGTTACTGCTAAATTCTTTCGTCACGCGTTCACTGTGATTACTGATGCAATTTGTATAGTAGAAATTTTATCATAGAAAAAAGGGCATTTGACTAGGTAAAGTACTTTGTCTCCTATGTCACCTAGATTACAGAATGTGAACAGTATCTTTTAGATTTAGATTATCATACCTCCCAGTTATATTGGGTAATTCGTAGTTATCACACTTGAAAATACTATAATTATATTTGAGTATTGTTTAAGAAGAATTGTTAGGTAGTTTTGTTACTGTACCTCGATTGCCATGATGCTGCAGCTAGTAGCCTACATGCTGAACTACTATCATGGTTTCTTTCTTCCAGGATGTTTTGTTTGTAGATATCAGATGACCTTAGATTGAATGCATGCCTTTTACCACTGGCATTTTGTACGTCGTTAATTATGTTCGACATTCCGTTGTGTTCCAACAGTGTACACTGTCACAATCTTGTCTGAAGACCATGGGGATCTATAAATGTCTAAATCATTGAACATAAATCTAATAAACTGAATTGCAACTCACAGCATCTGTTTAGTCTTTTCGAAGCCCCACGCTTCACACCCATACAACAAAATAGGCTGTATTAGTCTTTCTAATAGCTTTATGGAGGAGATGTCATTCACTGGTAGATCAAGTTTGAAAATGTTATCAGACAGTCCATATGCAGCTTTCTTTACTTGAACATTTTACTTGACCTTGTTCAGGGTGGCAAATAAAAGAGTTCACACAACAGTATTGGCTCAGTTTATGACAAATGTACACACGAGACAGATTGCGTGAGTCTTTGACCAATGCAAAGACAATACTGCCTATCCCGCGTGGGGGTAGCTCCAACGCGCATCGACAATTTCCTAGCGCAAACCTGTTAGGTGTCTTTATATGCACATAGTTATATGAATAGATATACATACACACTATAGGCTCCCATAACACGGCTCGGGCACCATCTGTGTTCTCCCCGAGGAAACAAGATTCGTGGTAGGGAGAAGACAAATATAAGAAACATACCTATAATGAAACATGATACAAAGATACACTGGTGTAACCATCACCAACCAAGCACGTGATCAACTTGCATGCGACAGAGCACTCGCCTTGAGCAAGACTTGCATCTTATTGACTTGACATATTTCCCTATTGCATATCATTCACCATACCTCTCTGTCTGTCTCTTTGTCTGCCTGCGGTTAGGCAGGCAGTCAGGCAATAGCAAATTGGCAAAGAAACGCAGGGGGGTTGGCACAGAAAGGCAGGCAGGCAGGCAGGCAAAAATAGGCTGTCAGGCATAGTCAGAAAGGCACAGGCAGACGGAAGCAGGAAGGATATTTTTTTCTTTATAAATACAAGATGACCTTAGATTGATTGCATACTTAAACCAGTCAGAAGACTCCCCATTCTGGTCTAGCTATGAGGACTCCCTAGGAAAAAAGGACAGGTCAAAAGACTCCATAGGCTGGTCTACCTAGCTAGGAGGACTCCCTAGCCTGGTCCAGGGCACAAGACTCCTAGGCAGGGACAGGTCAGAATTGTCCCTCACCCCCAGCTAGGTCACAAGACTCCATAGGTTTGTTCATACAGTTTGTGTGTGTGTCTCTTGTGTATGTGTTGTGTGTCTCTTGTGTATGTGTGTGTGCTGTGTGTCTCTTGTGTATGTGTGTGTGTGTGATGTGTTTATCTTGTGTATGTGTGTGCACGTGTTGGGTGTATGGAGGTTGAGTCAGGAGACGTGGTACCTTTTGTACCCAGGGCAGGCAGCCGCACCCCTTTGGGGAGGGTGGCTGGCTCTGAGACGCTGGTCGTCGTCACTGGCGTCGCCTCAACTCTCGCCCGCCTGCCAGCCAGCTTGGCTGCTAGCGCCGCCACACCCCGGGGCGGCAGCCATCTAGGCTGACGGGCTGAACCAAGCGAGGGGGCACACTGCCTTACAGTGGCAAAGGCTTCGGGTGTTGTTCTCGGGGACAGAGCATGCACTGGGAATGTAAAACATCTCTCTCACGGAGAGTAATACGCATACCTTAGGTCAGGTCGATTGGGGGCGAGGGCCCCAAAAATCAGGGGCCGTATACACAAAACTTTTTTGTTAGCCTTAACAATCTCTGCTAGCTAACAGAAAACCACTAAAAGTTATACACCAATGCTTAACTAACAACTGTTAGCTAGCAAACAGTTGTTTGTCAAGTACCGCTAAACAGCGATGAAGTTAGCAGCTTATGAACATGTAAATGGACGTATTATCAAAAATTGCACACATAAAACAGTGTTATTAATGCAGTTGTTCAGAATTTATTAATAAAGTATCATGATAGCACATAGATATCGTATGTATGGGTTTTTAGAAGTACTTATTAACCAACGACAGATATTTTTGGACGAAGGCGCATTGTACAGGCGGCCGTGCCACAGACAAATCTTCCGACAGAAGACTCAACAATAATTTCAGAGGACATAGACATGGCAGAAGAAACAGAAAAAGAAAAGGAAGCCAAACTTGTCACAAGAGGAAACACTCCTCTTGATCAACGTGATTATGGAGAAAAAATAATAATAAATGGGCGATTCAAGCCAAGTTTAAACCACAAGGATAAGAGGGAGGCATGACAAAGCACGTTGATGCTATGGTATTGTTTTCTGTTTACATATAAATGTTCATCGACACTTGGAGCCCCAATTCTAATGTTTGTGCCATCTATGGTACCCACAACACCGGGAAACCTACAGTTTTCCATGAACTCTGCTTGTTGTACTTGCTCTTCTTGGCTAGTCAATAGGAATTTTACAAACTGAGTTACAATATCTGGTTCTGATAGTGCATCAATTGTTTGAGTAATGACACGGCTGATTGATGCTTGCGAGGTCCCAAATTCGTCACTGCTGCATTTTACCTGTGGCTAAATATCATAGGGTAATTGCCACCTTCGTCTCAGGACTCGGTGGTCGATTCCGTTCTGTTCGGGATTGAAGTTTGTCCCTCACTAAATCAGCCATTTTTATTATACCAGCACGGTTCATTCTGAAGCGTTTGATGAGTTCGTCATCATTGTACTCGTTAAATATGTCCCGTCGCTGTCGATAAACTCGCAGTCATCTTTTTAGTTGTTGTTGCTCCGCCATCTTCTCTACTAACAGGAACTTGTTAAGAGCTTAATAGTCCTCCTCAGCACTTTTATCTTAACAGTACTTTTAAGGCCCTAACAAGTTTTCTGTATCACTGTTAGTGCTTAACAGCTAAATGTTAGCCTTAACAGGAATTTGTTACCCTTAACAGCTATTTGTTAGTGCTAACAAGTTTTGTGTATACGGCCCCAGGTCAGTACTTTAGATGAAATGTATAACAATCTAACTGATCTAATTATCAATACACAAAACACATTTATCCCCCTAAAGTCAATACAGAAAAATAGTAATACTCCCAAATGGATGACGGACAGATTGAAACATGAGATCGGAATTAAAAGAGGACTTTACGTAAAAATGAAAAACGGGGAATCACACCATAGATCAAGATATAACGAAATGGCAAAGCTGGTTAAAAGGAATACACGTTCAGCGAAACGTAATTATGAAATCAAGGTTGCCAGTCAAGCAAAATCCAACCCAAAGGGTTTCTTTCACCTCTATAGAACAAAAAATAAAGAAAGAATAGGACCAATTAAAAACGATGAAAATGTCATGATAGAATCGGAAGAAAAAATGAGTGAGGAGTTTAACAATTATTTTCTATCGGTGTTTACTAATGAGAGGTTAGATAAAGTACCTGACTGCGATCCGATTTTCAGAGGGGATGAAGAAAGTAGCCTAACTAATATCAGCATTAGTAAAGAAGAAGTTATCAAGCAGATTGACAGACTTAAAGCTACAAAATATCCGGGTCCGGACGAAATTTTTCCAAGAATGCTTAAAGAGTGTAAATTTGAAATCTGCGACCAGTTAACTGAAATATTCAATAAATCGGTAGACACTGGTTCTGTTCCAACTGCTTGGAGGCAGGCAAACGTTGTTCCTGTTTTTAAGAAGGGAGATAGATCGTCTATATGCAACTACAGGCCAATCAGTTTGACATCGGTTATAGGAAAAATGCTTGAATCAATAATAGTAAATAGACTCAGAGAACACATTGAAGGGCATAATTTAATTCGAGATTCACAGCATGGTTTCTCCAAGGGTAAGTCATGTGTGACTAATCTTCTATCCTTTTACACTAAGGTATATAAGGCGTCAGACAACAATGAAAATTACGATGTTATTTACCTTGACTTTAGCAAAGCGTTCGACAAAGTGCCACACCAGAGACTACTAAATAAAATCAAAGCCCATGGCATAGGAGGAAAAGTGTTAGAATGGATTAGAGCTTGGATTAGTAACAGAAAACAGCGGGTCACCCTAAATGGAATAAAATCTAGGTGGGGCAATGTTACTAGCGGGGTCCCCCAGGGCTCGGATTTGGGTCCCTTGCATTATGTATATAAACGACTTGGACGATGGGTTAAATAGTGATGTTAGTAAGTTTGCGGACGACACTAAAATAGGACGCCAAATTAGGTCAGGAGAAGACGCCCAGATTCTGCAGGATGATCTTAATAAACTGTTAACATGGTCGGTGAAATGGCAAATGAACTTCAATATCTCTAAGTGTAGCGTGTTAAACGTAGGGCTACACAACCCCGAAAATAGATACAACCTGGATAACACGTTTTTAGAAAAATCTGAGTGCGAGAGGGACTTGGGAGTTCTGGTGAGTCCGGACCTTAAAACCAGGATGCAGTGCATTAGCGCCAGAAATAAAGCAAACAGCGCATTAGGCTTCATTGCTAGGACGGTAACGAATAGAAGTGCAGAGGTAATTATTAAACTCTATCTAGCGATAGTTAGACCCATCCTTGACTATGCGGTACAGTTTTGGTCTCCGTCCTACAGAATGGACATAAATTCACTAGAATCAGTACAGAGAAGAATGACCAAAATGATACAAGGACTCGGAAATTTGCCTTACGAAGAGAGGCTTAGGCACCGTAACTTACACTCTCTGGAAAGACGCAGAGTGCGGGGTGATCTAATAGAAGTGTTCAAGTGGATCAAAGGCTATAACAAGGGTGATGCAAACAAGGTCATCATAATAAAACAACAGGGCAGGACTCGCAGTAATGGGTATAAACTGGACAAATTTAGATTTAAGAAGGAAATAGGCAAGAATTGGTTTACAAATAGGGTGGTCGCTGAATGGAATAAACTTAGTAACCATGTAGTAAGCGCTGAAACTATCAGTTGTTTTAAAAAACGATTAGACAACTTTATGGATGGGGATGACAGGTGGTGATGGATACGGAGCTGCCTAGTGTAGGCCTTATGGTCTTTTGCAGTCTCCTTTATTTCTTATGTTCTTATGTAGTAAATGCAGTAGCTAATATGTTGGTCAAACGGTAAAAGAATGAGAAATAAGGCTAAAACATTAAAATAGCATAGAGACAGCCCAGGAACCAAGCGCTCTTTTTTACGCACGTTAGGGATTTTGACCATCATATTGTTTGGAAAAATTATTCAAAAATTATGCCTTGTAAAACTAAGATAGAAAGAAATTTGATCAAATCAAGAATTATCAAACATTATTATGACAAACTTAGTAACAGTTTAGGATTATATCAACTAGGTCCATTTATTGTTATAAATGATATGAATAGCGATTATCTAAAAAATGGATGTAACATGACAACATCCCTGTTCGGGACCCTACGGTCTAACCCAGGTGTTCTTAACCTTTTTTCTCCAATTCCCCACTTTTTAGTGAGGAGCCAACTCTCCATTTGCCACCACAGCATCGGTCTTTGAGAAATTCTATTTGAACCCATTCAGCAGTGTTTAGTACGTAAATATACGCTTTGCTTTTTTGTGCCATTTTACGGCCCTTAATTTTTGTTTGCATATATCAGATTTTTTACTAACAGTTATCACATGGAAATAGAATACATAAATTTTGAAGCACTATCAATCATTTGTGGGTGAAAACAAATTCACGAAATGTGACAACAAGAAGACACCAGAAACAAACAATAAGAAACAAAAACACATCGATTAAAAAAAAAAAAAAAAGACAATGGTTCTTCTGTCCGACCGGACACTCCCCACTTGGCAACTCCGCCATTCCCCACCAGTGGGGAATTCCCCACAGGTTAAGAACCACTGGTCTAACCTGACCGAGCGAACTAACGACGTCCCAACTTGAGCAGTCACCCGACCCAAGTGTCCTATTTGATACATATTTACACTGTGCCTTACTTTGTACCTCCTCCGTCTTTTGTACTCTTTGATAATGCGAAAATATCATGATAGGCAATAGATAGTAAATGATTTATAACAAACAATATATGACATAATAAATTAAAATTGATAAATTATAAATAATATATAGTGTATAATAAATGGTAAATCATGTAAAAGAAATGATAAATAAACATTAGTAAATAGTGAATGATGAATAATAGAAAATAAATTCTATATCAATATTTAATATATAGTATATCTTGAATAATGAATAATAAATCATAGATGTATATAGTCACGGGCCGTACCAATTATATTTATTCATTTGTTTATAAATATATTCACTTACCTTTATTTATCTATTTCTCTTCATTTCCTATTTATTCATTTATTTACTTGTTCATTTATTTGCTGATTTATTTATTAAACTGTTTGTGTATTTGTTTATCTATTTATTATATTTCTTATTCATTTACGTAACTACTTATTTGCCTAATCATTCATTAATTGTTTAATCGGCTATTCTTTTGTTGATTTGATTTTCTATATACTTATTCAATTATATGTGCATTAATTTGTTCATTTATTGATCTATTTACTCATACAGGTATATCTATCTATTCGTTGATATTTTTACTTATCTATTTACTCATTGATCTACTCATCTATTTACTTGTATGTTATTTTGAATTGTCTTCTGTTTATTCATCTATTTACCTATTTATTTTCATTCGTTTAAGTACCGTAACATTACAGAAGTCTCAAGTGAAGACATTTATCTTAATTCCGAAACATACAAAGAGTATTTAAGAATTCTTACCCAACTTTCATTGATTATACTATATATGACACAGCTTGTATTGAGAGATGTTTATTATGTTTGAATTCACAGATATAATATTTATTCAAGGTTTCAAAATAAAAAGTCTATGTGTATTTTGGTCAATTCTACCAGAGAATATATATATATACATATATATATATATATGTATGTATATATATTATATACATATTTATTCATATGTATACGGATTTACTACACCAGCTTTCAAGGTATCGAAGAGGCACGTCATAATAAAGGTGGCCTGTGCCTTGGACGTGATTTTTTAGTTAAAGCTCCAAGTAGATTTCCATGGCCTTTTAGCATGTTAAAGCATTTTATATTCTTGGGCTTTGGTGAAGCAGTCTGCTTTGTAAAATTATTTTCCTCTTTTTGCCAATATTGTGGCTAATGCTCCTGGACTACACACTCATTAGAAAATGATTACAGATATTTGGTGACGTCATGTCGTTTGCCTCTGACCAGCCTCAACGGAAATACAATCATACTTATCTATCCTCACTCTGCGTCGTTACTTGCACTGTTACTTTATAGAGTCAATATATGCATACTGATACGAACACCTTTATCAGATGAATTTAGCAATGAATGTTAATTCAAAGAATAAGAGTTCCACTGACGTCTACTAAGGCGAGCTTCTAAAGAAAGTGGAATGGCTTCTCCCGAGTTTCGAACTCGGGACCTTCGTGACACAGCCCAGTGACTCTAACCACTGAGCCACGGCGATATGAAAAAAAAAAGCAAAAGCACATCGCCGCCGAGATTCGAACTCGGATCTGCTGATACGGTGTCAACTGTGTGTGCCTCACACCACGGCGACGTGCAATTAGGACAGGCAATTAGCACGATATATCATACCGATACTGCAGACTTCAACGAAACCTCTTACGGGTAAGGTCACCAGGGCGTTTGCTTTGGGACTTATGTTATAGCAAGGTTATAATGTTAATATTAAGTTTAAATCATACAGAAGCAAAAATACACCTTTTATACTCGAAAAAAGATAAATAGATTTCTATGGAGGCTTAATGTACCTGGTAATTCTCTAGCGCGGTATCGTGTGGTCATAGAGAAACGACATGACGTCATACACGCTTGAGATTTGTTTTCTATGGCATACGAGAAGAAATAAGGCTTCGTTGGTAAATACAGTGATATGAAAACAGCAAGATTAATATTAATGATATAGATATTTATAGGTATAATAAGATAAGGAGTATGAAAGAAGAGAAGAGTGGAAGAGATACGTACGCACGTGACTAAAAAAAATTGCAGAAACCACAGAGATGAAAAGGATATATGACATTGCATCAGACCTGAAATATCCAATTCAGAGAAGGACGATCATGCGTCACCAATTTAGTATGTTTCTATTCAAGGCTAATAGATATAATACAAGGAAGAGATGGATGGGCTGATTGTGCATTTCTAGACCTAAAAAAAGCTTCTAACAAAGTACCACATAAAAATTTGCTTAAAAAATTAGAAACTGAAGGAGGAATACAGGGCAAACTGATTAAATGGATGGAAGGCTGAGAGTAGTGATAAACACTCAAATTGGGATGAAGTAATAAGTGGTGTTCCACAAGGAACAGTTCTGGCCCCAATAAGGTTTGCTATATGTATTAATGATATGGATGAAAAAAATGAAAGTTATATGAGCTTCTTTGCACATGATGCAAACCTATTAAAAAAAGTGAACACGGAAAAAGATTGTGTCACTACAGAGTGATCTAAATAAAGTATGGGAATGGAGTAGGAAGTGGGAGATGGAGTTCAACACTAAAAAGTTTAGTATAATGGAGTTTGGAAAAAGCAAAAACAGAATAACAGGATCATATAAATTGGGAGAAGGAATAAAAAAAAGTAGAAAATGAGAAGGACCTGGGAGTCATTGTTATGAATAATATGTCACCTGAGAAACATATAAATAAGATTTTTGGAGAAAGTTATAATTTAATAAGAACCATCAAAGTGGCATTTACATACCTGGATGAAGAAATGGTGAAGAAAATAATAATCACTTTGATAAGACCAAGATTGGAATATGGAGCAACGATGTGGTCACCAAGTACAAAAAAAATGTATCAAAAAAACTTGAAAGAATACAAAGAGCAATTACAAAACTGGCACCAACACTCAAAACTATCATATGAAGAAAAACTAGCAAAACTTGAGCTACAGACACTAGAGCAAAGAAGAGAGAGAGGAGATTTGATAGCTATTTACAGAATCATGAAAGGCATAGAAATTATTGATAGAGAGCATCTAATAAAATGGGATGATAGAAATACATGAGGACATGGAAAGAAAATCAAGAAAGACAGCTATAGAAGAGATCTGAAAAAGAACAGCTTTCCTCACAGAGTAATAGACAGTTGGAACAAGTTAGATGAGAAAGTGGTGTGTGCAAAAACAATACATGAATTTAGAAATAGTGTAGATAAAATGAGATATGAAGACAGGACACCACGAACATAGCTCCCCTTCCCGTAAAATACAACTAGGTAAATACACACACACACACACACATATATATTTATATATATATATATATATATAATATATATATAATGTATATATATATAAATATATATATATATAATGTATATGTATATATATATATATAATGTATATATATGTATATATATATATATATATATATATAATGTATATATATGTATATATATATATATATATAATGTAATGTATATATATATATATATATATATATATATGATGTATATCTAGATATGTATATTTACAAAGGCAAAGGATTACAAAGGATTACAAAGGCGGAGCATGCCGACAGGAGACCTTTTGGTCCATATCTAGGTCGGATGCGAAAAAAAATCACGATGATAATAAAATAATTAAAAGAAAAAAAAACTATAATAATGTATGCAACAAAATACATAAATGCATAGGTATAGTTGAATAACAAACAAACAGGTAAACAGTAAATAATAGTAAATTGATACATAACTAATAATAAATCAAAATCAAACAGACAAATGATAAAGCAAAAACAAATAATATAAAATAAATTATAATTATTACAGCATCTTGCTCAGGTGTTTATCTAAATGAGTCTTAAAGCTTCGAACTGAACTACATTGCACTACCTGTGCAGGAAGTTTATTACATTCATTAACTACACGGTTGGCAAAGTTGTTTCTACCTACTTCCAAATTGAATCTATTTCCGGATAGTTTGAGACCATTGTTTCTTGTCTGATTCTCATTCAATGTGAAAATTTGGTCACTTTTGATGTTGTCAATTTCCTTAAGAATCTTAAAAACCTGTATCAAGTCACCTCTGAGTCTACGCTTTTTTAGGGAAAACAGATTCATATGTTTTAGTCGATTTTCGTATGATTTATTTTTGATATTTGGAATCAGTTTTGTGGCTCGCCGTTGTACTTTTTCCAGTCTGTCAATGTCTCTAATGAGATTCGGTGACCATACGGAAACAGCATATTCCAAGTGTGGACGAACTAACGATTTATATAGCTTGTTAATGAGTGATGGACTTTTGAAATCAAAAGATCGCGCAATGAGTCCTAGAATCTTATTTGCTTTCTCAGAGGCTGAAATACACTGCTTGGATGATTTGAGGTCGTTACTGATAATTACACCGAGATCCTTTTCACAATCCACTTTTGTTAATGAATTTCCAAATAACTTGTAATCGTACTTATTGTTGTTTTTACCTATGTGCATTACCTTGCATTTACTCGTGTTAAATTTCATTAGCCACTTTTCAGACCATTGCTGTAATTGATCTAAATCTTCTTGAATATCTAATTGGTTTAAATGATCATTTGCCATTCCGCACAGTTTTGTATCATCAGCAAATTTGGAAACAGTAGATTTTAGTCCATGGTCTATATCATTTATATATACTATGAATAGAAGTGGCCCAAGAACGGAACCCTGAGGAACTCCACTTGCAACATTTTTCCATCCAGAAGTTTTTCCATTTAAAACAACTCTCTGTTTTCGACCTTTCAACCAATTACTAGTCCAACCTAATAGGCTACCACTTATTCCATGCAAAGCTAATTTAGTAAGTAGTCTTTCGTGTGGGACGGTATCAAAAGCTTTTGCAAAGTCTAGATATATTAAATCTATATTGTTTCTTTTGTCATAATTCGAGATAACTGTGTTGTAGAATTCGAGTAAGTCACGCAAGAACGTTTTCGTCTGAAACCATGCTGGCTATCATTTATCAAAAGGTTACTTTCTAAATGATATTCGATAGCATCTCTGATGATAGTTTCCATTATTTTTCCTACGATCGAAGTCAAACTTATAGGCCTATAGTTATTTGGTTTCTTTTTGTCACCTTTTTTGAATATGGGAGTAACGTTAGCTAGCTTCCATTCTCTTGGGACATCTCCGGATATGATGGATTTCTTGAAAATAATTTTTAATGGAACAACAATCTCTTTTTTAATTTCCTTTAAGATTCTTGGATGCCAACCGTCAGGCCCTGGTGTTTTATTAACTTTGAGTTTGTCTATACACCTTTTAATTTTTTCTTTTGTTATATTTACCGTAGTAAGTTTACCCCAGACTTTTCACAGGTTTCAGTTTGGAATTCACTTTGAGGTGTTTCGTTTACGAATACCGAGCTAAAATAATTGTTTAAGATATTACACATTCCTTCATTTGAATATTCAAGTTGACCGTCAGCAGATAATAGTGGACCAATGTGATTCCTAACAACCTTTTTATCTTTAATGTAACTATAGAATTCTTTGGGATTCTCTTTGGATTTATCAGCGATGTTCATTTCGTATTGTCGTTTTCTTTTTCTTATTGTCATTGACATTATGTCCGGTATCCCTTCCTAAAATTATATTTTGTCCTCCAATGACATATATATATATAATTAGATATATATATGTATATACATATATATATATATTTATATATATGGTTGGTGTTCTTTACATTGTCAAAATGTCACTAGACATTTGGCCTGTTCTAATGCTTTACCTATGCTGGCTGATCTTTATATTGAATAATTATCCAGTTAGTCCAATATAACAAAAACTACAGTTTTTCCATGGGATGCTGTAGAAACATCCTGCATTACTACAAGAGGACTTTTGAATGAGGAGTTCTTTGATAGTGTTGTTGTTAAAAATAACATTGACGTTAAGAGAAGAACTGATGGGTTTTTCTTGCAGAACTGATATTTTGAGGTTTCTTAAGGTAAGAATTTCTGGCCCTAATCTAGGATTTATCTACACCATATTTCGGATATATCTGGTCTGATGCAATGTCACATATCCTTTTCATTTCCCTGTTGTTTCTGCAAAATTCTTTAGTCACGTGTTTATTGTGATTGCTGTTTACACGGACATACATGCATACATACGTATACACGTACATACATACGCACGTACGTGCACACATACATACGCACGTAAATACTTACATACATACGAGACTACCGCGATCTATGGGATATTGAAGCACAGAAAATACAACTGCTAAAATTCGTAGTTCCTCTTTTTATCTTTCTTGTCTCTTCCACTTTTCTCTTCTTTCATACTCATTTTATTATACCTATAGATATCTATATCATTAATATTAATCTTGCTGTTTTCATATCACTCTTTTTACCAACGAAGCCTTATTTCTTCTCGCATGCCATAGAAAACGAATCTCAAGCGTTGATGACGTCATGTCGCTTCTTTCTGACCATAAGATGCCGGGCTGAAGAATTAGCAGGTATGTTTAGCCTCAACACGAATCGATTTATCTTTTGTCGAGTATTGAAGGTGTATTTTTGCTTATGTATAATTTAAAAAACTTAATACTAACATTATAACCATGCTCCATAAAGTTCCAAAACAAACGCCCTGGTTACCTTAGCCAGAGACTTTCGTTGAAGTCTGCAGTATCAATATGAAAGCTATATGCTTCTAAATAACTTTCCCTTGTGGACGACGCCGTGGTGGAGTTGGTACACACGGCTGTCACCGTATCAGCAGATCCGAGTTCGAATCTCGGCGGCGTTGTCCCTTTTGCTTTTTTTATTTTTTCATGTCGTGGTGGCTCAGTGGTTAGAGTGACTGGCCTGCGTCCCAAGGGTCCCGAGTTCGAAACGCGGTAGGTGCCATTCCACTTTTTATGGAAGTTCGCCTTGATAGACGTCACTGAAACTCTTTTTCTTTCAATTAATATTTATTGCCAAATTTATCTGATAAAGGAATTCGTATCAATATGCATACATTCACTCTATGAAATAACAGTGCAATTTACGACGGAGAGCATAAAGGAATATAAGAAAGATAAGTATGATTGTATTTCCGTTGAGGCTGTTCAGAAGCAAGCGACATGACGTCACTAATGTTCTGCGTTTGTTTTCTATCGAGTTTGTAGTCCACGGTCATTAGTCATAATATCAGCAATAAGAGCATTTTTTTTTTTTTTAACATATCAGAATTTTTCGTCATATTCCAAGAATATAATGCACTTTAACATGCCAAAAGACCATGAAACGTATTTGGAGCTTTAAATAGAAAATCACGTCCAAAGTACAGGTCATATTTGTTATGATGTACCACCTCGATACCATGAAAGCTGGTGTAGTAAATTCGTATACATATACACATACACATACTTATATACATATACCTATACATATACGTGTGCATATACATATGCATATGTATATGCACATACATATACATATGCTATTCCTATGTATATATATATGTGTATATATATATATATATATATATATGTATGAATATAATATATATATATATACACATATATATATATATGTATATGAATATAATACATATATATACACATATATATATATATATTATATATACATATATATATATATACATACATACATATGAGTACATATACATATATATGTGCATATGTATATATATATATATATATATATTGTGTGTGTGTATGTATTATACATATGTATATATATATATATGTGTGTGTATATATATAGCTTATATATGTATATATATACATATATAAACATATATACATATACATACAGTATATACATATATATTTTCTTCACGACTTGTTATTTGTGTCTTAAGGGCCGGCCCTACACACGCTCAGACTTTTAGTCAGACTTGTCTGCACAGACCATGTATGCACAGACAAGCCTGAATGTGTGTAGAGGAGATTTGTGGTCTGCACAGACCATTTGCTAGGTCTGTGCCAAATCAACTGTAGCTTGATATTATGTCTGTGCAGACATCTCTGTGCATGTGCAGGCGAGTTCCCGTCATTTCCTCAGATTTCAGTTGTAGCGCTACTGTAAACAACTGGCAGTGATGTCTGACTTTCGTAATCACTCAAAGGAATTTATCATGGACTTCATTGATATATATCAAAGTGAACCGTCAATATGGAGAATTAAAACAAAGAATACAGTGACATTCAGAAAAAGGCAGCTGCATATGAAAGGCTTGCTAAAAAGCTGAGAGAAGTGGAGCCAGAGGCAGACAGAGAAACAGTAGTTAAACAGATAAATAACATCCACAGTACATACAGAAGGGAACTGAAGAAAGTAGTGTCCTCCAAGAAATCTGGATGTGGTGCGGAAGATGTGTACACACCTCGTCTGTGGTACTTAACCTTCTGCAGTTTCTGTCAGACCAAGAATTACCAAGTCACTCTGTATCTACCCTAGATGACTCTCCAATACAGGTGAGTAAAACACATTTATATCTCATGTCATTATATATCTATATATACTATTTGTCTGCATTCACCATATGATTCTGCCACGAAAGTTTGCCTTCATTGTTAAAGTATTGTGGGTACATTTCACAAACTTGCTTGTCATCCTGGGCAGGATGTCTGTTATGTCCTATATTCAGTGAAACCAAGTTACTTGAATCTGCTCTGAGACCTATAATATGTGTACCACTCTCAGTGTCTTCTGCATCAAAGCACTCTGATGGTGTGTAATGATCAGAGGAAGTTATACGTAAAAAATGGTGCAAAATACAACATGCCATTACAACACTGTTTATGTTCTGAAGTCCTAAATTTTTTGTGTGTGTGAAATATCCTAAATCTGGCAGCCAAAATACCAAATACATTCTCAATTACTCTACGAGCTCTAAACAGACGATAATTAAACACTGCGCTCCTCTGTTAAGTCTTTTTGACTAAAGGGTTTAAGAAAATCTTTTCTCATAGCGAAAGCTTCGTCACCAAGAAATACATAGGGTAGCACTTTCTCACTATTATGCACTTTCTCTGCAACAGGTACACACAAGAGACCACCTACAAGTTTATCGTAAAATTTAGTGTTGTCCAAGACTCCACCATCTGAGATTCTACCATTTGTACCAAAGTCACACATGATAAACTCATGATTAGCATTTGCTATTCCCATCAACACCAAACTATGGTAGGTTTTGTAATTTTAATAAAATGATCACTATCTGGTGGTGGAATGATCTGGACGTGTTTCCCATCCACTGCTCCTAAACAGTGAGGAAAATGCCATTTGTCTTCAAATCCCTTTGCAACACCTCTCCATTCTTCTTCCGACGTGGGAAACTGAAACAATAAGAAAAAACTACTAAATACGCTGATATTGCATTAGGCCAGTACTGGCCAACCCCACATTTGTCCTGTACTAAGTTACTGATGATAATTTCATTATTTTTTCACAGGGAGTTGAAGTCAGTTAATGTGAGGCTGACAGTCGACCCGAGACACCCAAGACATCACTGGAAGCTAGTACCAGCTGTCAAACCAATGAAGCAACATTAGTCTCCAACTGTACAGAATCTGGGGTATTAACCAAAAGCAAGAAGCCTCAACGAAAGCGCAAAGTGGATCAGACTAATGCTGTTTTGTCATTGATCGGAGAACATTTTAAATCATCCCGTCCAGAAGATGATTTTGATATTATGGGGAAGAACTTTGTTACAACACTTAGACATGTTGCAAAAGATCAGCGATTATATGCAGTGAAACTCATGAATGATGTACTGTTTGAGGCTCAACTTGGCAACTTGAATAGGCACTGGACATTATCCAAGCCTAATAAACAGTTGGAAGGTGCATTTCCCCAGCCTGAGTACCTCCCTCAAAACTCGTCACTCAGTCACTGTCTGCTAGTCAATATTTCAGTTCCTTTTATCCAATGTAGTTTTAATGTAGTTTTAAGACTGTCAATCATGTTTTCTGACCTGACAAGCTCGATGCAAAAGCCTAGTTTAAGTTTCCTATTTCCATATGGTTTTTCAGTTGACAGGTTCACGAAAAAGTAAAACTACAATGGCTCATATTCTTTGTTTACACTGCATTCCACTGGTTTCGCATTTTTGGCAACTTCAATAAAGTGCTTACCTTCATAAAGTTTTTATATAAAGCCCTGTAGATTGCTTGACATGTTTCTGGTATTACAGCACTTAATGCTTGGGGGGTATCTTCATAGCTTCTTCCTGTTGCTAAAAACCTGAGAGTTGCTCATGGGGACTAATGGCTTTTCTCATACAGGTATCTTGCTTCTCTATGAGAGGTGTAACTAGTGACAGGAGGTTCTGATACCCTCATCCGTACGTAGATAGTTAAACCAGTCATTCGACTCCAGCCGTGGTTCTGATAGCAGATTTATATGTGAAAACTGATCCCTCTGTAAAAGCCATTGTTTACACCATTTTCTTTTCAATTTCTTCTTGTCTAGTTTTCTTTTTCTTGCTATTAATGTCACAGCCAAACCAGCTAGGAGGTCTTCCTTGGTTGTATACATGCTCCCGTTAACCTGAACCAAAGATAACTGAACTGTTTACACAGACTTGTCTGAATAGTGTGGAGGCAAAACCTGTCGGCACATTTATTTGCTCAGATTTGGTCTGTGCAGACAAGTCTGATTGAAAGTCTGAGCGTGTGTAGGGCCCTTTAAGGTGGTATTATTGTCTGTATTGAGACCCGAGAGGATTTTTCCGTAGGAGGTCATCTGTGCTGCCAAATCTCGATTTCGTGGCGTAGTATAGTGGCTCTCTCTATGTTAGAGTTGCTACTGAACTGAAAATGTCAGATGGATGCGATTTAAGGGAATGATCTTGCTTTTGTTTAACGAGTATATCTAGAAATAGAATAGATCCTTCTATGCTGTTTTCAACTGCAAATGTTAAACCACAGCCGTCTTGGAGGGAATTTTTCAGTACTCCAGTATCTTCACTACACGTAGTAGACACGTGTACACGTGTATAAGTACATATATATATGTACATATGTGTATATATATATATATATATATGTGTGTGTGTGTGTGTGCGCACATGCGTGTGTATATTTATGTAAATATATATATATATATATATATATATATATATGTGTGTATATTTATATATGTATATATGTGTATATATATATACTGTATATACATATAATATATACGTATACATGTATTCATATATATATACATATATATATATATATATATATACATATATATATATATATATATATATATATATATACATATATATATATATATATATGTCAGGATCGGAGGAGGGATTGAGGAAGTTGGTGACAGAGTTTGGGAGAGTGTGTGAAAGAAGGAAGCTGAAGTTAATGTGGGCAAATGTAAGGTGATGAGATGCACAAAGGGTGAAAGTGGCAGCAGACTGGAAGTGAGTACTAAGGGAGAGCGACTGGAGGAAGTGGATAGTTTTAGATACTTGGGTGCGAATGTGGCAGGAAAAGGTGGAGTGGAGGTGGAGGTAAAATGTAGATTGAGAGGAGCGAGTAAATGCCTTGGTGGATTAAAAAAGGTAATGAAGAATAGACATTTAGGAATGGATACTAAGAGGAGAATGTATGAAGGAGTGATTGTGCCAATAGCATTGTATGGGGCAGAAACATGGAACATAAGAGAGGAAGAGAGAAGGAGCTTGAATGTGTTTGAGATGAGGTGTCTGAGAAGTATGATAGGGGTTACTAGGCTGGATAGAGTAAGAAATGAGGAGGTGAGGAGAAGAACAGGGGTGGAAAGGGAGTTGGGAGATAGGGTTGATGAAAGAGTATTAGGATGGTTTGGACACATGGAAAGAATGAGTGAAGAAAGACTAGTAAAAGAGGTATGGATGGCAGATGTGGAGGGAGTGAACATGAGGGGGCAATCTAGGATGAGATAGATGGATGAGGTGAAGGGGGCTTTGGGGAAGAGGGGAATGTCTGTTGAGGAAGGACGGGATAGGACAGAAGACAGGGGTGAATGGAGAATGGTTGTATATGGATGATGCTGTGACGCATGAGGTGGAATGGGTGGGGGGAAGGGTTAGTATGTGCGAGTAAAATTTGATGTAGCCCGAAGGGATTTCTCCCTGTCTTCTCCTTTTCTGCATGGGGGGAGTGAGAGGGGGGGTCGCTGATTTAATGAACAGGCCTTGCTGTGGATGTGCTGGGCTTTTTCCCCTTTACAAGGGAGGTAGTCAAAAAAGGAAAAGGCATAAAATCATTCCCAACCCATTCCATCCCTAAATACACTCAACACCCCACCTTTACCTTGAACCACTCACTCCATTTCTAATCCTGACACAAGCTCTACTACATAGATAAATACATACATATACCAAGGCTTTTTCCCCCATACTCTATTCCTCACCAATTACTCA
The DNA here is from genome assembly GCF_046742065.1 of Oratosquilla oratoria. Lineage (NCBI taxonomy): Eukaryota > Metazoa > Arthropoda > Malacostraca > Stomatopoda > Squillidae > Oratosquilla > Oratosquilla oratoria. Next base: position 16,543,192 of record NC_134788.1, on the reverse strand, counting down.
CTCTTCCATAAAAGCCCAAAAAATATCCTTCCCCTTTCCTATAGCTTTCTCACATATTTGTCTTACCACTAAGATCTGATCTACACAACCTCTACCCGTCCTAAATCCACACTGTTCCTCACCAATTCCTCCCTGTTCCTCTCCGGATCCTCTCAATCAAGATCCTCCCATAAGCCTTCCCAACTACACTTAACAAGCTAATCCCTCTGAAACTACTACATTCACACATGTCCCCTTTTCCCTTGTAAAGTGGAACTTTACAGGCACTCCTCCAGTCCTCTGGCACTCTACCCTCTCTCCAGCAAACATTAGATAACCTCACCAGCCAGTCCACCATCACTACTCTCATAAAAACTCTTGACAGCTCCCAGAAGCTTTTCTCCTATCCCGTATATCTGCAAAACCTCCCACAGTGCCTTTCTGTCTACCCTGTCGTAAGCCTTTTCCAGGTCCATAAAGGCCCCCAAAAAAAAAAAAAATCCTTCTCCTTTCCTATAGCTTTCTCACATATTTGTCTTACCACAAAGATCTGATCTACACAACCTCTACCCGTCCTAAATCCACACTGTTCCTCACCAATTACTCCCTCTGTTCCTCTCCTAATCCTCTCAATCAAGATCCTTCCATAAGCCTTCCCAACTACACAAGCTAATCCCTCGGTAACTACTACACTTACACTTGTCCCCTTTTCCCTTGTAAAGTGGAACTATACAGGCACTCCTTCAGTCCTCCGGCATTCTACCCTCTCTCCAGCAAACATTAAATAACATCACCAGCCAGTCCACCATCATTGTACCTCCTTTTTTAGACATTCTGCATGGCATCCATCCAGACCAGGTGCCTTACCTACTTTCATCATCTTAACAACTGCCTTCACTTCATCCTTCCTTATTTCTCCTTCATTTTCCTCACTCATCAATCTCATTTTCTTAGCATTTCCCACAGCACCAATCTTTGGAAAGAAATAAAGAGAGGAAGAGGAGGTGAATCAAGTAGAGAAGAAAAGGTAAAATGTGCAGATGGAGAGATGATAATGGAAGAGAAGGCAGTAAGGGGAAGATGGGCAGAATTTTTTTAGGGAGTTGCTAAATGTGAAGTATATATATATATATATATATATATATATATATATATATACATATACTTAGGCTTTTTCCTCTTTACAAGGGAGGTAGCCAAAATGAAAAAGGCATAAAATCATTCCCACCCATTCCATCCCTGAATACACTCCACACCCCTCCACTCTCCTTTTTATCTTAGCACCTCCTGGATCATGGGTCATCCCTGCACCTTGTCCGCTGCCCTGGGTCAGAAGCAGTGTCGCAAGACACAGCACATCTACAGCAAGGCCGCTTCATTAAATCGGCGCCTCCCCTCTCCGTCCCCCTATGCATACTCGTAAAAGGAGAAGACGGGGAGAAATCTTTGTGCTGTGTCAAATTTTGCTCACACACACTACCTCACCCCCCATCCCCCCGCCTATTCCACCTCATGCATCACAGCATCATCCATATACAACCATTCTCCATTCACCCCTGACTTCTGTCCTCTCCCGTCCTTCCTCAACAGACACCCCTCTTCTCCAAAGCCCCCTTCACCCCATCCATCCACCTCATCCTAGGATGTCCCCTCATGTTCACTTCCTCCACATCTGCCATCCATACCTCTTTTACTAGTCTTTCTTCACTCATTCTTTCCATGTGTCCAAACCATCCTAATACTCTTTCATCAACCCTATCTCCCAACTCCCTTTCCACCCTTGTTCTTCTCCTCACCTCTTCATTTCTCACTCTATCTAGCCTAGTAACCCCCATTATACTTCTCAGACACCTCATCTCAAACACATTCAAGCTCCTTCTCTCTTCCTCTCTTATGTTCCATGTTTCTGCTCCATACAGTGCTGTTGGCACAATCACTCCTTCATGCAGTCTCCTCTTAGTATCCATTCCCAAATGTCTATTCCTCATTACACTCTTCAATCCACCAAGGCATTTACTCGCTTCTCTCAATCTACATTCTACCTGTACCTTCACTCCACCTTTTCCTGCCACATTTGCACTCATGTATCTAAAACTATCCACTTCCTCCAGTCGCTCTCCCTTAATGCTCACTTCTAGATTACTGCCACTTTCACCCCTTGTGCATCTCATCACCTTACTTTTACCCACATTTATCTTTAGCTTTCTTCTATCACATACTCTCCCAAACTCTGTCACCAACTTCCTCAGTCCCTCCTCCGATCCTGCCACAAGCGCAGTGTCATCAGCAAACAACAGCTAGCTCACCTCCCTCTTTTCTCCATTTTCCTTAACCATCTCCAACCTCTGACCCACTACCCTTGCATTTACCTCTCGCACTACCCCATCCATGTATAAGTTCAACAGCCAGGGCGACATAACGCATCCTTGACGAAGTCCCACCTTTACCTCAAACCACTCACTCTCACCATATACATACACACATACACACACAAAATCAAAAGTGTCTTACACAAATACACACACACACACATACCAAGGCTTTTTTTCCCCTTACCAGGGGGGTAGCCAAAAATGACAAGGCACAAAAATATTCCCACCCATTTCATCCCCGAAAACACTCCACACCCCTCCACCCTCCCTCCCATCTCAGCACCTCCTAGATGTCGGGTCATCCCTGCACCCTGTCCACTGCCCTGGGTCAGAAGCAGTGTCGCAGGACACAGCACATCCACAGCAAGGCCGCTTCATTAAATCGGCGACCCCCCCTCTCCGTCCCCCCATGTCAGGGAGAGGACGGGGAGAAATCCCTTCGGGCTGCGTCAAAAATTTTTGCTTACACACACTACCTCACCCCCATAAATATAGATGGATTAATAACAGGATTGAATGAGCTGAATGATTATCTGAAGGAAAAAGAACCGGACATATTGGGAATTGTCGAAACAAAATTAAAAGGTCCACTACCACCCAACAGTGTAGGACATAATGCATATAATTACTGGATTAGAAACAGAGAGACAAAACATGGGGGTGGAGTTATGTTCCTAAGAAGGATATAAACGTTAGGTGTGTCACATATGGAAAGTATACAGTAGAGATGATTATGATCGAAGTGGAAGACAGATATAAGAAGAGCAGAAAGTTTGTAATGATCTATGTGCCTCCAAAAACAGCCTCGTGGGAAGAGAGTGAACATAAAAGTATGTTAGAAGACACAAAGATAACATTAAATAAGATAATGGACGATGGAGGAAGAATAGTTATAATGGGCGACTTTAATTACAAAGAAGTCTCCTGGGAAGAGATGACAGTAAAGGGTGGAGACAACTCATGGGGAAATGTTCTACTCGAGAAGATTATTGACCATAGAATGACACAATGGATACAAGAGAACACTAGGTATAGAAATGAAGAAGAACCATCGAGACTAGACCTAAAATTGAGGAAAAGATTGAATATAAGACACCAATAAGTAAAAGTGAGCACATATTGATTGAACTGGAACTGAATGAGGAGAAATACATGAAAAGAAATGAACAATATAGAAAAGGAAGAACGATGTATGAAAAAACAAATTTTGATCAAATAAGAGAATTCTTTCGAAAAGAAAACTGGGAAAGAATATGCAAAGAAAAAACAACACTGGAAGAAAAATGGAATATTTTGACAAAAATTCATAAAGAAAAAAAAAGGAGTGGAAAAGTATGTCCCAAGACAAAAACTAGAAAAAGAATATGTAAAGTGCTGGTACAACAAAAGTTGTACAGAGTTAAAAGACAATAGAGATAAAGCTTGGACCAAATAGAAGAAAGACAAAAGACCTGAAAAATGGAAAATATATACTTGTTATAGAAATGAATATGTACAAGCATGCAGAGAGGAAAAGAGAAAATATGAAAAAGATGTCATAGAAAAATGTAAAGATCAACCAAAACTATTCTACAGATTTGTAAACAACAAACTGAAAAGCAAACAAGATTTATAGAAATTAAGACAAGGAGGAGTTGTACGATATGTTGGGCCGACATATTGGCAACGCGCAAGCCGTTGTCGGCGCTGCCGCGCACTGCCGAGGCAGTACACTGCAGACCATGCCACAATAAAGTATATTGTACATGGCGCAGTGAGAGATCAAACCTACGCTACCCACCATGGCTGGACGTGCACGAGAAAGACCCACCTATACCCCCAGATCCACCCACAGGAGAGTGTTGGGTGGATCACAAACGCCACAGACGCCGACAGCACTCGAGCAGGCTCACCGGCTGCTCCTGGCGCAAACCGACGCCATCGTCTCCCTACAGCAGCAGCTAGCAGCGCGCCCTGCTCAGACCACATCAGCCTCACGGTCGTCAGCCCCTGAGAAGTGCGACATGGACATGTCCACAGCAGCGTTCCGGTCGTGGAGACGTTCGATGCAGTGTTGGCTGGACCTGAATGGGTGGGCACCGACGGAGGCCGTCCTGTACATCCGCCTCCATTGCACGCCTCCTCTGCAACGCTCCTTGGATGCCAGGTTCACCGCAGCCGAGTGGCAGGCACTGACCGTCAAGGAAGCCTTGGACTCTATCAGTGGCATCGCCCTCCAGGCGACCAACCAGGCAGCCGACTGGTGCAGGTTCTTCACCGCTCGCCAGGAACGCAACGAGCCCATAAGTGAGTACTTTACTCGGTCTGCTCAGTGTGCAGCGGATTGCGAATTTAAGTGCCCCCATTGTGACAGTAGCTTGTCTGAGTACATGCTGCTCCGTAAGCTAGTGAGTGGTTTGGAGAGAGTTGATTTAAAAGAGGAGGTATTTCGCAAATGTGATTCGTTCAAGGATACAGATTCCTTGCGTAAGTTTTGTGTGGCGTTCGAGGCGGCTCACAAGGACGTCGCTCCCCCAGGTCTGGACGGTAATCTTGGGCGTGAGACGCTAACGCCAACGGCGGCGGTGACTCCGCAGCCATGCGCACCGCAAGAGGATCTCCAGCCACAGGTCGCTGGGAACCGCCCACCACCCCACAAGCCCCACTGTGGCAACTGTGGGGGCAAAAACATGCCAAGGAAAGGCATGTGTCCTGCGGAGACGCTGACATGCTACGGGTGCGGCAAGACCGGTCATCTACGTCGCCTGTGCAGGAAGAGTAAAAAAGCAGCTGCGATGGAGGGGGAAGCCTCCGGTATAGTAATTGCAGCCGCAGGGAAAGCCCAGAGCCAGCCGTGTATTTGGGTGACCGTCAGCGACACACGGAAGGAGACATCGGCCAGGATCCGAGTGGTACCGGACACAGGAGCCCAGGTGTGCGTTGCGGGACCAGGCCTGCTAGCCGCCCTGGGCGTTGATACGAAATCGCTAGTGAGCCGGGGCAGCCTGCGTGACGTAGCGAATGTGAGCCTGAAACCCATGGGCGCAGTTACCTGTCGCATGCAACATGGCAGCAGGTTCACGACGCAAGAGGTCTTCGTCGTGAAGACCGCCTCCCGTTGCTACATTTCCTTACAGGCCTGTAAGGATCTGGGTTTGGTACACCCTAACTTCCCGCACCAGCCCGCAGTTGCAGCATCGGCTGCCACCGAGTCAACTGACGGCGCACTGCCGCTGCCGCGGCCTACCTCAGTCCCGTTCACCTCACTAGAAGAAAATGTGCCACAGCTAGAGAACTGGCTTCTCCGCCATTTTTCCGGGTCAACGTTCAACACTGACAGGAGCCCTCTGCCAGTAATGGAAGGTGAGCCACATGCCATCCACCTGCTCCCGGACGCCAAGCCCTACGCCTGCCATACACCGGCTACGGTGCCGAAACACTGGGAGGCGGTGGTGAAGAAGCAGCTGGACGAGGACGTGAGGAAGGGAATCTTGGAGCCGGTACCAGTTGGAGAGGCAACAGAATGGTGCGCAACGATGGTGGTGGTCGCGAAGAAGTCGGGTCAACCGAGACGCACCATCGACTACCAGAAACTCAATGCCGCCTGCAGGAGAGAGACCCACCACACTCCTACACCGTTTGACATGGTATCTGGCATCCCACGCCACACCTACAAGACAACAGCAGATGCTCACTGGGGCTTCCATCAGGTAGAGCTACAGGAAGCCAGCAGAAGGCTTACTACCTTCATCACACCTTGGGGCAGGTATAGGTACTGTAGAACCCCCATGGGCCACTGTGCTGCTCCGGATGCCTATACCAGAAGGTACGACGACGCCATCGCTGGGATCCCAAGAAAATTCAAGTGTGTGGACGACACCCTACTGTACGACGCCAGCGTGGAAGACGCCTTCTGGCACACGTATGATTTTCTGGAGACATGTGCCATGAAAGGTGTGACCCTGAAACCAGAAAATTTCAGGTTTTATAGAAGGCAGGTGGACTTTGTGGGCTTTCATGTAGGCTGGGACGCCTACAAGCCCACGGAAGAAAGACTGGCCGCCATCAGGAACTTTGACATGCCTGTCGAACCATCTATAACAGACATACGCTCCTGGCATGGGTTCGTCAACCAGCTGGCACCTTTCCTAGCCACCGCTCCAGTCATGGAGCCATTCCGGGAGTTACTACGGAGACCACAGGGGAGGAAAGTCTACTGGGACGAAAACCTACAGGAAAAGTTTCGGCAAGCAAAAGAAGTAGTCTGCAAGCTCGCCAAAGAAGGCCTAACATATTACGACAAGGACAGACCTACGGTGGTAGTGACGGACTGGAGCAAGGTATTGGCTTTGTCATTCTACAGCAATACTGCCCCTGCCCCCTGAGAGAGGCTCCCTTCTGCTGCAAGAGCGGGTGGCGCTTGGCGCTGTGTGGCAGCCGTCACCTAACACCCGCGGAGGCAGGTTACGCACCGGTGGAGGGCGAAGCTCTGGCTGTCGCATGGTGCCTCCGTAAAGCTCGCCTTTTCCTGCTTGGATGCCCCAATCTCCTCATAATCACCGACCACCGTCCGCTAGTGAAGCTCCTGGGGGACAGAGCTGAAGGACATAGTGAGCCCGAGACTGTTTGCCCTGAAGGAGAAAACGCTGCAATATAGGTTCCAGATCAAGTACCTCCCAGGTAAGCGCAACTCTGCAGCCGATTTCTTGTCCCGTTACCCAGCGCTCTGTGCACCACCGGACGTCAAAGATGAAGAGCTGGCCAACGACATGGAAGCTGCTGTAACGGCCGCAACAGTGGCGGTGCTCGACAGCGATGACCAAATAGCCCTGGAGAACTCGGCAGTGGTGCAGGCCGCCGCCGATGACCCAGACTATCAGCTACTCATCGCTAAAGTGACAGCAGGAGATTGGCACCCACAACGGGCTCAAGAGCTGACCTGCCTGCGACAGTTCTATGGAGTCAGGGACAGACTGGCGGTGTCGCAAGGGCTGGTGACATACACCTACGAACAAGGAGCGGTCCGTTTAGTGGTACCTGCAGCACTGAGACACCGTGTGGCAGCAAACCTCCACGCAAGCCATCAAGGTTTAGACGGGATGCTACGAAGGGCGAGACAGGCTGTGTACTGGCCTGGCATGGAAGGTGACCTACAGCACCACAGAGACACCTGTGCCAGCTGTAACACGCACTCACCCTCGCAAGCCGCCGAACCCCTCACCCTGACACCCCCACCCCAGTACCCATTCCAACACACCGTGGCAGACCTGTTCCAGCTCGACGGACGAGTATACTTAGCGTACGCAGACAGGCTCACGGGCTGGCTGGAAATAGCGCACTTGACCAGCGGAGCTACATCAAGCAAGCTCTCGTCAACACTTCGACAGTACTTCCATCGGTGGGGCGCACCAGAGTCAATCTCGACAGACGGTGGAACCAACCTAACCAGCGAGGAGATGCGCAACTTCTTTGGGAAATGGGGAGTGAAGGGAAGAATCGCCTCTGCTCACTTCCCACAGTCGAACGGGCGTGCAGAGGCGGCAGTCAAGTCTGCCAAGAGGCTACTTCGCGACAACACAGGCGTCGGAGGGAGCCTTGACACCGACAGAGCAGCTATGGCGTTACTGCAGTACTTAAACACGCCTCTACGCGGGGTGAACAAGTCACCAGCGCAGCTGGCTATGGGCAGGCAGCTGCGGGACGGTGTCCCCGTCCACAGGCAACACTACAAAGTGGACATCCACTGGCGACACGCCCTCCGGACAAGGGAGCGTGAGGCAGTACGGCAACAGGAAGCATGGGTTGGGAAACAAGGCACACCCAGATCGCTGCCCCCATTAACGCTTGGTACCCGTGTGTTTGTGCAAGACCAGTCCACGAAGCTGTGGGACAGACGAGGCGTGGTCAGTGAAATCCTGCCGCATCGTCAATATACAGTCAAACTCGAGGGAAGTGGACGACTGACGCTACGCAACCGCAGGCATCTGCGAGCCGTAAGAGGCTCATCTCAACTCACAACACGGACAAACCCAAGCTCTCCTCCTCCACCAACTCCTCGACTCCACACACAGCAAGAGACGGTGGATCGCCCACGGCGTCGTGTCAAACAACCGGCATGGATGGCGGATTTTATTACCACACCCTCACATTAGATATATGCGTGTATATCTGTTTGTATTTACGTGTGCATTTTTGTACAACTACAGTTTTTTTTTTTTTTTTTTCTTGGTTCATCTTATACCTTGTAAGATACTCTGATTAAATTTACATTCCTTTATGTTTATATTCGTGAATGTTACTGCAGTCAGATACTACAATGTCCATACATTGTGAATGCCATGTACATGTATTATCTTGGGGGGAGATGTACTATATGTTGGGCCGACATATCGGCAACGCGCAAGCCGTTGTCGGCGCTGCCGCGCACTGCCGGGGCAGTACACTGTAGACCATGCCACAATAAAGTATATTGTACAGGAGTTGAATACACAGAGGTAATAGAAATGGCAAAATTATGAACAAGCATTTTAAATCAGTGTTTACAAGGGAGAACATACAACCTGGGGAGATCGAATGGAAAGAGAAAGTCCCCCCCCTATGAAAGAAATAGAAGTAACAAAGAATGAAATAATGAAACACTAGAGTAATTTTGATGTCAGAAAATCGCATGGACCAGATGAAATAGCAAACTGGATTTTGAAAGAATGCAGGAATGATCTGGCAGACAAAATACATAGCATAATAAACAGTTCCTTGAAAGAAGGAAAAGTTCCAAAAGATTGGAAAAAAGCAAATATAGTACCTATATATAAAGGAGGAAATAGAGAGGACCCTACCAACTATAGACAAGTCTCTCTAACAAGTACAATAGCAAAAATTTGTGAAAGAATTGTCAAAAGTAGATGGGTAAAATAATAAAACGTACTAAATCCAAGGCAATTTGGATTCAGAGAAGGACGATCATGCGTCACCAATTTAATATGTTTCTATTCAAGGCTAATATATATAATACAAGGAAGAGATGGATGGGCTGATTGTGCATTTCTAGACCTAAAAAAAGCTTCTAACAAAGTACCACATAAAAATTTGCTTAAGAAATTAGAAACTGAAGGAGGAATACAGGGCAAACTGATTAAATGGATGGAAGGCTTTTTGCAAGAAAGAAAAACGAGAGTAGTGATAACAGACAAACACTCAAATTGGGATGAAGTAATAAGTGGTGTTCCACAAGGAACAGTTCTGGCCCCAATAAGGTTTGCTATATGTATTAATGATATGGATGAAAAAAATGAGTTATATGAGCTTCTTTGCACATGATGCAAACCTATTAAAAAAAGTGAACACGGAAAAAGATTGTGTCACTACAGAGTGATCTAAATAAAGTATGGGAATGGAGTAGGAAGTGGGAGATGGAGTTCAACACTAAAAAGTTTAGTATAATGGAGTTTGGAAAAAGCAAAAACAGAATAACAGGATCATATAAATTGGGAGAAGGAATAAAAAAAAGTAGAAAATGAGAAGGACCTGGGAGTCATTGTTATGAATAATATGTCACCTGAGAAACATATAAATAAGATTTTTGGAGAAAGTTATAATTTAATAAGAACCATCAAAGTGGCATTTACATACCTGGATGAAGAAATGGTGAAGAAAATAATAATCACTTTGATAAGACCAAGATTGGAATATGGAGCAACGATGTGGTCACCAAGTACAAAAAAATGTATCAAAAAAACTTGAAAGAATACAAAGAGCAATTACAAAACTGGCACCAACACTCAAAACTATCATATGAAGAAAAACTAGCAAAACTTGAGCTACAGACACTAGAGCAAAGAAGAGAGAGAGGAGATTTGATAGCTATTTACAGAATCATGAAAGGCATAGAAATTATTGATAGAGAGGATCTAATAAAATGGGATGATAGAAATACATGAGGACATGGAAAGAAAATCAAGAAAGACAGCTATAGAAGAGATCTGAAAAAGAACAGCTTTCCTCACAGAGTAATAGACAGTTGGAACAAGTTAGATGAGAAAGTGGTGTGTGCAAAAACAATACATAATTTCGAAATAGTGTAGATAAAATGAGATATGAAGACAGGACAACACGAACATAGCACCCCTTCCCGTAAAATACAACTAGGTAAATACACACACACAAGTGAGTTTACAGCATCACTAAAAGAAATATCAGAACATCTATCAAGACTGGATGTCAGAAAATCACATGGCCCGGATGGTATTGCAAATTGGATTCTAAAGGAATGCAAAGAAGAACTAATGGACAAAATACACATCTTAATAAACAGCTCACTCAAAGAAGGAAAGATACCCGAGGACTGGAAAAATGCTAACATTGTACCAATATATAAAGGAGGAAACAAGGAAGAACCCACCAACTATAGGCCAGTATCACTAACAAGCACCATAGCCAAAATTTGTGAGAAAATAATCAAGAATAGATGGGTAAAACACCTGGAAGACAATAACATATTAAACCCAAGACAATTCGGGTTCAGACAAGGAAGATCATGTACCACAAACTTAATATGCTTTTACTCAAGACTAATAGACATAGTGCAAGAAAGAAATGGATGGGCTGATTGTACATTCCTAGACTTGCAAAAAGCCTTTGACAAAGTACCACACAGAAAATTACTAAAAAAACTGGAACACATAGGAGGAATACAGGGAAACCTACTAAAATGGATGGTGGACTTTCTGACTGGTAGAAAGATGAGAGTAGTGCTCAGAGAAAAATATTCAGATTGGAAAGAGGTGATCAGTGGAGTACTGCAAGGATCTGTACTGGCACCAATAATGTTTGCTATCTATATGAATGACATGGACGAGGACGTGAACTGCTACATGAGCTTCTTTGCTGATGACGCCAAACTGTTAATTAAAGTAGAAACTGATGAGGACTGTGAAGCACTGCAAGAAGACCTAAATAGGGTATGGAACTGGAGTCAGAAATGGGAAGTGGACTTTAATACTAAGAAGTGTAGCATAATGGAGTTTGGAAAAAGCAAAAACAGAATATCAGGAAAATATACAATTGGAACCAAAGAAAAAAAAAGAAAGTAGGATCCGAAAAAGATTTGGGAGTAATTATCACGAACGACTTGTCCTATGATATACAGATTAACAAAATTGTCGGGGAGACTTACAACTTGCTAAGATCAATAAAAGTGGCATTTGCATACTTGGACGAAGACATAATAAAAAAAAATATTGATTACATTGATAAGGCCTAGATTAGAGTATGCAGCGACATTGTGGTCCCCAGTACCAAAAAGAATATAAAGAAAATAGAAAGAATCCAAAGAACAGCTACAAAAATGGCACCTGCACTTGCAAACCTATCATACAAGGAGAGATTGGCTAAACTGGAGTTACCGACACTGGAGCAAAGAAGAGAGAAGACCTATTGACCATCTACAGAATCATGAAAGGCACAGAGATACTTGATAGAGAGAACTTATTTAACTGGGACAAAAGAAACACAAGAGGACATGGAAAGAAAATAAAAAAACATAGCTATAGAAGAGAACTGAAGAAAAACAGTTTTCCACATAGAGTTTTGGACACTTGGAACAAACAGATAATGAAATAGTATGTGCAAAAACCATTCATGAGTTTAAAAACAAACTAGACACTGCGAGATACAATGGCGGGACATCACGAGCATAGCTCCCCTTCCCGCAAAATACAACTAGGTAAATAAATACACAAACACACACACGCACATGCACACACTTCAGTGAACGGACGGCGTGGAGGACATTCTGAAGAAAAAGTGAAAAATAGAGGATACCAAAGCAAAGGAAGTACCTATTGTATTTACAGTGGGGGAAATTGCTCGTGGTGTAGTGGGAAAATAGGGAAAGAGGATAAGGGGAGGGATTGCTGAGGGAAATGGAAGGAAATGAGGAAGGAGAGGACTTGGCCCAGGCAGACAGACGAAAAGTAAACAACAAACGGCCCCCCGACCAGTTGAGTGATGACGAAATGTCTAATAAAAATGTAAAGATCAGAAACATAGATAAGAGCAGTTCAATGGAAGGTGAGGATGATAATTTCCAAGGATTTAATGAAAGGGCAGCGGATACCAACCTCCCCCAACTGACAAATCTGGAGGAAAAACTTCAACAAATGTCTGACAACTGGGAAGTTAGGTTTGGCGAAATGACAAAAATTGCCGAGAGGTTTGAAAAATTGGAAGAACTAGAGAAGGCGAACAAAAACTTAACTGATGAAATAGAAGACCTAAAAAGACAGTTAAGAGAAGTAAAGGTGGAGAATGAGGAATTGAAGAGGAATAGTAAAGAAAACAGAGAGGCCATAACTAAAGAAGCTAAGAATTGGAAAGCAACCCAAGAAAACAATAAAGTTTCATTCACTGACATAGTCAAACAGCAATTGAAAGAACATACTGAAGACTCAGTTATTAAAGTGATGAGACAAAAGGAGAATATAGTAAGAGATTTAGCAGACAAGAAGAAATGTATAATTATATTAGGAATGGAAGAGAAACACAACTCAGATAGAACCACAAGAATCAAAGAGGAAAATGAAAAAGTAAGCCAATTACTAGAATCAGTTCAAGAAGATGAACCGGAAATTATGAAGCAAATCGAAGAGAAATTTAGACTCGGAAAGTATAGCATAGATAAGACCAGACCAATTAAGATTAAATTCAAGTCACAAACGACGGCAGAGAATATCTTATCCAAAACAGGGAAACTAGCAATAAGTGAACAATATAAAAAGGTATGGATAAAAAGGGAAATGAATAAAGAGGAAAGAGAGGAAGAAAAACAGAAAAGACTTCAAGCTAAGGAAAAAAATGAGAACAGAACGGAGTCAGAGAAAGAGAGATTCTATTGGAGAGTAGTGAATATGAAACTAAAGATAGTCAACATACAAGAGAAAAACAAAAGGGAAACAGAGAACACAATGGAAGTGGCAGAAAACTAAGAGTGTCTTACACAAATATAGATGGATTAATAACAGGATTGAATGAGCTGAATGATTATTTGAAGGAAAAAGAACCAGACATAATGGGAATTGTAGAAACAAAATTAAAAGGTCCACTACCACCCAACAGTGTAGGACATGCATATAATTATTGGATTAGAAACTAAGTGAAAAAGCAAGGGGATGGAGTTATGTTCCTGACTAAGAAGGATATAAACATGAAGTGTGTCACATATGGAAAGAATACAGTAGAGATGATAATGATGGAAGTAGAAGACAGAGATAAGAAGAGCAGAAAGTTTGAGATAAATTATGTGCCCCTGAAAACAGCCTCATGGGAAGAGAGTGAACATAAAAGTATGTTAGAGGACACAAAGATAGCATTAAACAAGATAATGGAAGATGGAGGAAGAATAGTTATGATGGGCAACTTTAATTGCAAAGAAATCTGCTGGGAAGAGATGACAGTAAAGGGTGGAGACAGCTCATGGGGAAACGCTCTACTTGAGATGATTACTGACCATACAATGACACAATGGATACAGGAGAACACTAGGTATAGAAATGAAGAAGATCCATCGAGACTAGACCTAATAATTACATCTGAACCTAGAATAGTGGACAAGATTGAATATAAAACATCAATAAGTAAAAGTGACCACATATTGATTGAACTGGAACTTAACGAAGAAAAATGTATGGAAAGAAATGAACAATATAGAAAAGGAAGAATGATGTATGAAAAAACAAACTTTGATAAAATAAGAGAATTCTTTCAAAAAGAAAACTGGGAAGAAATATACAAAGAAGAAACAACAGTAGAAGAGAATGGAATATTTAACAAAAATCTACAAATAAGGAGTGGAAAAGTATGTCCCAAGACAAAAACAAGAAAAAGAATATGTAAAGTGCTGGTACAACAAAAGTTGTAGGGAGTTAAAAGACAAAAGAGACAAAGCCTGGACCAGATGGAAAAAAGACAGACCTGAAAAATGGAAAATATATACCTGTTATAGAAATGATTATGTACAAACGTGCAGAGAGGAAAAGAGAAAATATGAAAAAGATGTCATAGAAAAGTGTAAAGATCAACCAAAACTATTCTACAGATTTGTAAACAATAAACTGAAAAACAAACAAGACTTGGAGAAATTAAGACAAGGGGGAGTTGAATACACAGAGGAAATGGAAATGGTGGAAATTATGAACAAACATTTTAAATCAGTGTTTACAAGGGAGAACATACAACCTGATGAGAATGAATGGAAAGAGAAAGTCCCCCCTATGAAAGAAATAGAAGTAACAAAGAATGAAATATTGAAACACTTGAGTAATCTTGATGTCAGAAAATCGCATGGACCAGATAAAATAGCAAACTGGATTTTGAAAGAATGCAGGAATGATCTGGCAGACAAAATACATAGCATACTAAACAGTTCCTTGAAAGAAGGAAAAGTTCCAGAAGATTGGAAAAAAGCAAATATAGTACCTATATATAAAGGAGGAAATAAAGAAGACCCTAACAACTATAGACCAGTCTCTCTAACAAGTACAATAGCAAAAATCTGTGAAAGAATTATCAAAAGTAGATGGGTAAAATATTTAGAAAAAAACGTGCTAAATCCAAGACAATTTGGATTCAGACAAGGACGATCATGCGTCACCAATTTAATATGTTTCTATTCAAGGCTAATAGATATAATACAAGAAAGAGATGGATGGGCTGACTGTGCATTTCTAGACCTAAAGAAAGCTTTTGACAAAGTACCACATAAGAAGTTGCTTAAGAAATTAGAAACTGAAGGAGGAATACAGGGCAAACTGCTAAATTGGATGGAAGACTTTTTGCAAGAAAGAAAAATGAGAGTAGTGATAAGAGACCAACACTCAAAATGGGATGAGGTAATAAGCGGTGTTCCGCAGGGAACAGTTCTGGCCCCAATAATGTTTGCTATATATATTAATGATATGGATGAGGGAATAGAAAGCTATATGAGCTTCTTTACAGATGATACAAAGCTACTGAAAAGAGTGAAAACAGAAGAAGATTGTGAATCACTACAAAGAGATCTAAAAGTACAGGAATGGAGTAGGAAGTGGGAGATGGAGTTCAATACAAAAAAGTGTAGTATAATGGAATTTGGAAAAAGCAAAAACAGAATAACAGGAGCATATAAATTGGGAGAAGAAGGAATAAAAAAAGTAGAAAATGAGAAGGACCTGGGAGTCATTGTTATGAATAATATGTCACCTGAGAAACATATAAATAAGATTTTTGGAGAAACTTATAATTTAATAAGAACCATCAAAGTGGCATTTACATACCTGGATGAAGAAATGGTGAAGAAAATAATAATCACCCTGATAAGACCAAGATTGGAATATGCAGCAACGATATGGTCGCCAAGTACAAAAAAATGTTTAAAAAAACTTGAAAGAATACAAAGAGCAATTACAAAATTGGCACCAACACTCTCAAAACTATCATATGAAGAGAGACTAGAAAAACTTGAACTACAGACACTAGAGCAAAGAGAGAGAGGAGATTTGATAGCTATTTACAGAATCATGAAAGGCATAGAAATTACTGATAGAGAGAATCTGATAAAATGGGATGACAAAAATACAAGAGGACACAGAAAGAAAATAAAAAAAGACAGCTATAGAAGAGATTTGAAAAAGAACAGCTTTCCTCAGAGTAATAGACAGTTGGAACAAGTTAGATGAGAAAGTGGTGTGTGCAAAAACAATACATGAATTTAAAAATAGTTTAGATAAAATGAGATATGAAGACGGAACATCACGAGCATAGCTCCCCTTCCCGTAAAATACAACTAGGTAAATACACACACACACACACACATCACCACCTTCCACATTTGATGGTCACTAGCACGATTCACACGTCACATTCATCCACAAAACAGTGTTTATACACACAACTCGTGATAAATAAATCATGCATTAACAGTACATTAGGGGGGACTTTGCTTTACCTTCTTTTCACCAAAAGTGCCGCCCTGGGGCATTGCCCTCCACCTGCCTCTCCCCTTGTCGGGGCCCTGGCAGTGGGTGAGGATGAAATGGGTGGGAATGGAATTATACCTTTTGACTTTGGCTTCCTCCCTTTTAAGGTGGAAAAAACCTTGGTATATTTATAAGTACTTATAATACTGACCTGCGTTAATGTCCAATCAAACATGTGACCTGCCCAAATACATACAATAAGTGACCTGTCCACGTGACCTGACCTGACCTTATCTATTTATGTCATTCTTAGAAGATGTGCAAAGTGTGTATCGCTAGAATAAATGTATGGGAATATATGATAACATGTTTATTTTTACTTTTCTCATTTAATATGAATGTAATTAAAAATCCAATTATCTAAGTTGCTCCTAGGATATGTACAAAATATGTGTTAATCCCTAAAATAAATACATAGAAATGGTAGACCTCACGCTATAGTATGGTAGACTTACACGCTATAGTATGGTAGACCTCACGCTATAGTAGCACCACTAAATGACTGTCCAAATTAGAATTACCAACTCTGGAACAAAGAAGGGAAAGAGGAGACCTACTATCTATAGACTTATGAAAGGAACAGAAATCTTAGATAAGAATGATTTATTGAAATGGGACAATGGAAAAACAAGAGAACAAGAAAAGAAAATAAAAAAAAAGATAATTACAGAAGAGACCTAGAGGAAGGAAGGAAAAAATCTGGACACTTCCAACCCGTTCCCGATGCAGCAGCGGATGCACCTGCTAGCACAAACGAACTCTGGTAAAAATCAGAGACATTCAAAATCCTACTGAGCCAAAACAGGGAGTCACTACTATAATTTTTTTTTCTAATCCATCTACAAGGAGGCTATATACTGACAAAGATTAATCAAAGTTACACAATTCAGCTTATCCAACAAAGCAATGTAATAACCTTCCAATATATGGTTACAATTTAAACTACAAACTTAAAAACTATATATCATAAGGAATCTTTCTAGTTGTATAAAATTTAATATTGTACCAATATACTAAAAAAAATAAGTAATAAAAAAAATATATATATATAGATAAATAAATAAATATATATATATATAATAAAGTAATGTTATATATATATATATATATATATATATATATATATAAATACATACATACATATACCAAGGCTTTTTTCCCCCTTCCAAGGGAGGTAGCCAAAAAGGGAAAGGCATAAAAACACTCCCACCCATTTCATCCCTAAATACACTCCACACCCCTCCCACCCTTCCTCTCATCTGAGCACCTCCTGGATGACGGGTCATCCCTGCACCCTGCGCACCGCCCTGGGTCAGAAGCAGTGTCGCAAGACACAGTACATCCACAGCAAGGCCGCTTCATTTAATCGGCGACCCCCCCTCTCCGTCCCCCTTGGCATATAAGGAGAGGACGGGGAGAAATCCCTTCGGGCTGCGTCAAAATTTACTCACACATACTACCCCACCCCCCCCGCCCATTTCTCCTCATGCAGTCACAACATAATCCATATACAACCATTCTCCACTCACCTCTGTCTTCCGTCCTCTCCCTTCCTTCCTCAACAGACATTCCCCTCTTCCCCAAAGCCCCCTTCAACCCATCCAACCAACTCATCCAAGGACGTCCCCACATGTTCACTCCATCCCCTCCACATCTGCCTTCCATACCTCTTTTACTAGTCTTTCTTCACTCATTCTTTCCATGTGTCCCAAACCATCCTAATATTCTTTTCATCAACCCTCTCTCCCAAATCCTTTTTCACCCCTGTTCTCCCACCTCACCTTCCTCATTTCTCACTCTATCTAGCCTAGTAACCCCCACCATACTTCTCAGACACCTCATCTCAAACACATTCAAACTCCTTCTCTCTTCTTCTCTTATGTTCCACGTTTCTGCCCCATACAGTGCTGTTGGCACAATCACTCCTTCATCACAGTCTCCTCTTCGCATCCATTCCCAAATGTCTATTTCTCATTACACTCTTTAAACCACCAAGGCATTTACTCGCTTCTCTCAATCTACATTCTACCTCCACCTTCACTCCACCTTTTCCTGCTACACTTGCACCCAAGTATCTAAAACTATCCACTTCCCTCCAGTCGCTCTCCCTCCCTTAATGGTTCACTTCCAGTCTACTGCCAACTTTCGCCCCTTGTACATCTCATCACCTTACTTTTAACCCACATTTATCTTTAGCTTTCTTCTATCACATACTCTCCCAAACTCTGCCACCAGCTTCCTCAATCCCTCCTCTGACCCTGCCACAAGCGCAGTGTCGTCCGCATACAACAGCGGGCTCACTCCCACTTTTTCCTCCATTTTCTTAACCATCTCCAATCCCTGACTCACTACCCTAGCCATTCACCTCTCGCACCACCCCATCCATGTATAAGTTGAACAGCCAGGGCGACATAACGCATCCTTGACGAAGTCCCACCTTTACTTCAAACCACTCACACTCTCCATTCTAATCCTAACACATGCTCTACTACTCTCATAAAAACTCTTGACAGCTCCCAAAAGCTTTCCTCCTATCCCATAAATCTGCATAACTTTCCCACAGTGCCTTTTCTGTCTACCCTATCATAAGCCTTTTCCAGATCCATAAAAGCCCAAAAAAACATCCTTCCCCTTTCCTATAGCTTTCTCACATATCTGTCTTACCACAAAGATCTGATCTACACAACCTCTACCCCGTCCTAAATCCACACTGTTCCTCATCAATTACTCCTTCTGTTCCTCTCTCCTAATCCTCTCAATAAAGATTCTCTCCCATAAGCCTTCCCTACTACACTCAACAGGCTAATCCCTCTGAAATTACTACATTCACACTTGTCCCCTTTTCCCTTGTAAAGAGGAACTATACAGGCACTACTCCAGTCCTCCGGTACTCTAACCCTCTCTCCAGCAAACATTAAATAATCTCACCAACCAGTCCCACCATCACTGAACCTCCCCTTTTTTTCAGACATTCTGCATGACATCCATCCAGACCAGGTGCCTTACCTGCTTTCATCATCTTTGCAACTGCCTTCACCTCATCCTTCCTTATTTCTCCTCCATTCTCCTCACTCATCACTCTCATTTTTCTTCGTATTTCCCCACTGTAGCTATCTTTCCTTCCCTATCCTCCTTCACATTCAGCAACTCCATAAAATATTCTGCCCATCTTCCCCTCCACTGCCATCTCTTCCATTATCAACTCTCCATCTGTACCTTTTACCTTTTCTTCCCTACTTGATTCGCCTCCTCTTCCTCTCTTAATTTCTTTCCAAAACATCTTTTTATTACTTTCAAAATTTTCTGTCATACTCCTACCCCATTTCACATCTGCTCTCCTCTTTGCCTCCTTTACCTTTTGCTTTACTTCTCTTTTCTTTTCTTTGTACGTCTCATATGACTCCCCCCGTCCTCTTTTGTAACCAATCTGTGAATGCTCGCTTTCTTCTCTTCTACAACCTTTTGTTTCCTCATCCCACCATTCACTACCCTTTCTTTTTATTTCCCCCTGTCCTTCTTGTTCCACACACCATCCTTGCACACTTTAAGACTCCCTCCTTGAACCATCCCCATTCCTCCTCCACACCCATCTCTGCTCTATCCTTTACTCCCTCCCACTCCTCCTTCAGCTTCTTTTCGTACTCCTTCTCCTTTTCCTTTTCATTCAAGGAGTTCACTCTAAGAACCTCCCTACCTTTTGTCCCTTTCCTCCTTCTCCATCTATCCTCCACTCTCAACTTACCTTCCACCAAAAAATGATCTGATATTCCCCCACCCTCTCCCCTTAGCATATGTACATCCTTAACTCTTCCTATCATAATCCTATTTACCACTACATAATCCATTAGCGCTCTATCTACCACCCTTCCCTCCACCACCCTCTCCCATGTGTACTTATGCTTGACTTTCTTCCGAAACACTGTATTTGCTATCATCAACTCTCTTTCTAGACACATTTCCACCATCAACTCTCCACTACGATTCTTTCCTGGAACTCCACACTTCCCAACCACTCCATCGATTGGACCATTTCCCACTCTAGCATTAAGGTCTCCCAGCACCATCACATTGACATCCCTTCCTAAACCCTCTATGCACTCATTCAAATCTATCCAAAAGGCCTCCCTTTCTTCCATGCTCTTCTCACTGCCAGGCCCATATGCACTTACAAAGACCCACATCTCCTTTCCCAGTTTCACCTTCATCCACATTATCCTTGAGGAAACCTCCTTCCACTCCACTACCCCTTTACCTATCTCCTCACTTACTAGAATAGCCACCCCTTCCCTCCCTCGCCCTCTCTTCACTCCTGATAACCTCCCACTTACACTCCCAAACATACACTCACCTTTCCCTTTCAACTTAGTTTCACTCAAAGCCAACACATCCAACTTTCTTCTCACAAACATACCTATCTCTTCCCTTTTACTCTCATCTGTACCACATCCACGCACATTAAAAGACCCAAACCTTAGGGTGCTGGCCCGAGGCCCGCCAGCACCCCTTATGCCTTTTCTTTTTGTTTTAGGAAATTGCCCCTTGGGGCTACAGGGAGAAGGATGCCTAGTCCCTCTCCCCGTCCCTTTCTTCTCGCCTCTTACGATCCAAGTGGGAAGACTTGGTGGCAGTATTCTTTTCCCCCACCCCAGGGAATTCCCCCAATCAGAAAGAGAATACTAAGAGAAATGGTACAGGACAGCAACAAGGGGTTGGGGGACAGCATAACGGAGGGACAGTCGTAGTATAAAAGTGTCATCATTTCTCTATGAACAGAATTTCTTCTATCATAGACAAAATGATGTGTGGCTCTGGTCCGTAGGGGCGCCCCATATAGACCCTAAAGTATCGACTGCATGCTACTTTGCCACAATAACAAGCAGCCAATACCCCAGACGGGGTAACAATAATAACAAAATAATACATAGACATACCAACAACTTATTCCTCCTTACAAGGGAGGTAGTCAAAGGCAAAAATCCACTCCCACATAATAATAATAATACATACATGCACACATACATATACCAAGGCTTTTTCCCCCTTACTAGGGAGGTAGCCAAAAAGGAAAAGGCATAAAATCATTCCCACCCATTCCATCCCTAAATACACTCCACACCCCTCCAATCTTAGCACCTCCTGGACCACGGATCATCCCTGCACCTTGTCCACCGCCCTGGGTCAGAAGCAGCGTTGCAAGACACAGCACATCCACAGCAAGGCCGCTTCATCAAATCGGCAACCCCCTCTCTCCATTCCCCCATGCATATAAGAAGATGGAGAGAAATCCCTTCAGGCTGTGTCAAATTTTGCTCACACATACTACCTCACCCCCCATCCCCCCCATCCACATACAACCACTCTCCATTCACCCCCACCCTCCGTCCTCTCCCCTCCTTCCTCAACAGACACCCACCTCCTCCCCAAAGCCCCCTCACCCCATCCACCCACCCCACCCCAGGACGTCCCCCCATGCTCACTCCCTCCACACCCCCCTACCAGTCCCCCCCACATGTCCAAACCATCCCAACACTCCTTCATCAACCCCACCTCCCAACCCCCCTTCCACCCCTGTTCTCCTCCTCACCTCCTCATTTCTCACTCCATCCAGCCCAGCAACCCCCACCACACCTCTCAGACAACTCATCTCAAACACATTCAAATTCCTTCTCTCCTCCTCTCTTACATTCCATGCTTCCACCCCACACAGTGCTGCCGGCACAATCACTCCTCCCCCACACAGTCTCCTCCCAGCATCCCCTCCCAAATGTCCATTCCTCACTACACCCTTCAATCCACCAAGGCATTCACTTGCTTCTCCCAATCTACATTCCACCTCCACCCCCACTCCACCCTCTCCCGCTACATTCACATCCAAGTATCCAAAACCATCCACCTCCTCCAGTCGCTCTCCCCCAATGCTCACTTCCAGTCTACCACCACCCTCACCCCCTGTACATCTCATCACCTTACTTTTACCCACATTTATCTTTAGCTTTCTTCTATCACACACTCTCCCAAACTCTGTCACCAACTTCCTCAATCCCTCCTCCAATCCTGCATCAAGCGCTGTGTTGTCTGCAAACAACAGCTGGCTCACCTCCCACTCCTCTCCATTTTCTTCAACCATCTCCAACCCCCTCGCACCACCCCCGCACCCACCCATCCATGTACAAGTTGAACAGCCAGGGCGACACAACGCATCCCTGACGAAGTCCCACCTTTACCTCAAACCACTCACCCTCTCCATTTTCAATCCTGACACAAGCTCTACTACCCTCATAAAAACTCTTGACAGCTCCCAGAAGCTTTCCTCCTATCCCGTAAATCCGCAAAACCTCCCACAGTGCCTTCCTGTCTACCCTGTCACAAGCCTTTTCCAGATCCATAAAAGCAAAAAAAAAACATCCTTCCCCTTTCCTATAGCTTTCTCAAATATCTGTCTTACCACAAAAACCCGATCCACACAACCCCCACCCGTCCCAAATCCACACTGTTCCTCACCAATTACTCCCTCTCTTCCTCTCCTAATCCTCTCAATCAAGATCCTCCCATAAACCTTCCCAACTACACTTAACAAGCTAATCCCTCCAAAACCACCACACTCACACTCGTCCCCTTCTCCCCTGTAAAGTGGAACTACACAGGCACTCCTCCAGTCCTCCGGCACTCTACCCTCTCTCCAGCAAACATTAAATAACCTCACCAGCCAGTCCATCATCACTGTACCTCCTCCTCTCACATATCCTACATGGCATCCATCCAGACCAGGCGCCTCACCCACCCTCACCATCCCAACAACTGCCTTCACTACATCCTTCCTTATTTCTCCTCCATTTTCCTCACTCATCACGGTCATTTCTTTAGCATTTCCCACTGCAGCTATCTTTCCATCCCTATCCTCCTTCACATTTAGCAACTCCCTTAAATATTCTGCCCATCTTCCCCTTACTGCCTTTTCTTCCATTATCATCTCTCCATCTGCACCTTTTACCTTTTCTTCTCTACTTGATTCGCCTCCTCTTCCTCTCTTAATTTCTTTCCAAAATATTTTTTATTACTTTCAAAATTTAAATAATAATAATAATAATAATATATATACATATATATAACCCTAAAAATGCAACAATGCCCAAAGCATGTCCCAGGAATCACACTAATTGGGCTAATGTATGGCCCAATTACACATTCATACATCCATATACCAAAGGCTTTCTTCCCCCTTACAAGGGAGGTAGCCAAAAAACAAAGGCACAAAAACCACTCCTACCCATTCCATCCCTATCACACTCCGCTCCCCTCCACCCTCTTCCCTCCCTCTTATCTTGGCATCTCCTGGATATACACACAAACAAAAGTCTCCACTGAACTTACCAGACGAGGCATTACTGCCACCTCTCTTAGTATCCAAACCCTTCTTATGGTTCTTCTTTACGACTTTCCCTACATCTACGTTCTCTGCCCCAGAACTGGAGGCTGTCGTCTGCTGGGATAGTGACTCTTGTGGGTTATCGGAGGAGCAGAGGATACTTCGTTGATTCACCGTCAACGTCAAGGGGTTAGGAGAGGTGGCAGAGGACAAAATGGCTGAGGGAGAGGAGGAAGGAGCGGGAGAAGCATCAAGACTATGAGAGGAACATTTTCCGTTGGAATCGCTTTTACTCAACTTGTCTTCTGCACGACATTCGATCATGCTTGTTGGAGGGCACGGGTTATGTCGAGAAGAAACGTCTGGGTCTTCTGTGCTCTCCCAATACTTCAAAGCAGGTTTTTCAGTATCGTTCCAGCTAAACAAATCCACAAAGGACTCTTCATGGTCATAGAATGTCAGTCCGTACTTAGCCTTCACTACCTCTACACAAACAACTCCTGCACCTTCTCACACAGCAACCTCGGCTCTGTCGTAATTATCAGCGATTTCTTTGGCCGAATTAGAAACCTCGTTGTTAGCTTTACACGTGACCTTTTTGCGGTCCAAGCTTGCTTCTGCTCTGTTTCCGAGGGAAGGATCGAGAACTTTGGCTTCATCTAAACAAGGAACCTCCTGAACCTGAAGATAAAATTCCTCTCAGGTCGCTTGGTTCCGATTCACACCTGGATGCTCATCCTTCTGAAATTCTTCTTCAGACGTCAGTTCTTCAGGCAAGATATTCCTTGGCACTGGATTCGTAAACTCAGGCTCCTGCGGCAAGTCTTCTACAGCTGTGGACATCCCGGCACTAACCTCCGCAGGCTCAGAATCTGTCAATACATCTTCCTTGGTTATCAAACTCCTGTGTATTGGACTCGTGACTCACTGTGGGAACGGGATGTACGTATCGATCTACCTGATCTTCCGACATGTACCCTTTCAGTAAGGTCTCCCAAGGAACAGGTTCCCGAGGTCTATCACTTCCGGGTTCCTGACGTCCTTCATGTTCTGGAAATAAGTTTCCGCATACTTCAATTAAGAGATCTTCCCAAGTTTGGGCTGCATCATGTGGGGCGTCGGTGGCCCCGAGTGTCTCGTCAACACCCTGGCTGAGTTCCTCGATGCCTGTGTTTTCCAGGTTCTGGTCACAGTTTCCGTTAGATGATATGTCTACGACAGGTTCCCCCAATGAATACAAATGCCTCAGGATTCAGTTCTTCTCCTCCTACTGCCCCTTCAACGGGTTCCGCAATGCAACCGATTCCTTTTCTTCCTCTTCCTTCCCTCACCCATTCGTCACATTCTGCAGCACCTCGGCCAGCCTTGACTACAGTGGAAGCCTTTTTGCCTCTAGCACTACCTTTGGGGTACGGAGTACTCCCTTTCCTTGGGCAGGACTCCCTCGAGGTGTCGTGCCCTTTATGGTACTCCGTAGCAGTCACAAACGGAATGCCTTGGAAGCCCTTGATGTGTAGCCAATAGTTACGCAAACTGATGCTGATTAAGCAGCTCTCGCACATCTGCTGTGGGGGGGAAAATAAGTAAGAAAAGATCTGTATGCCTAAAATATATGCAAGTATAAAATCACTTCACCCTTTTAGCGCACGATACGTAACTTTGTCATTTTTTACGTATTTTGTCTCATGTTCACTAACACTGACCCCCGTTGCTTCTTTTAATTCTGGATGAAGGTGGGAGAGAGAGATGGGGGAGAGAGGAGGAGAGATGGTGGAGAGAGGGAGAGAGAGATGGTGGAGAGAGGGAGAGAGGGAGAGATGGTGGAGAGATGAAGAGAGAGATGGTGGAGAGAGGGAGAGAGGAGGGAGAGGGAGAGATGGGGAGAGAGATGGAGAGGGAGAGATGGGGAGAGAGATGGAGAGAGAGAGGGGGAGAGAGAGCACGCAAGAGAGAGAGAGAGGTGGGAAGCAACACCGAAGACCTGCACCTTCTTCCCTCAGCACCTGGAGGACTCACCGCATCCTCGTCCCTGCAGAAGTCGACGTAGCAGGAGGGTCGCGAGGCGTCCCCTCTACCGGCAGTGCTGCTCCTGTCGGCCCCGCACGGGCTCCTCCTTCTGAAGGATGACCTCGCACTGCCAGGGGACCTCCCAGGGAGACTGCCACCGCCCTCCGAGGAGGAGGACGCTCCAGAGGAGAAACGCACATGGCGGACGGTTCCGTACAAGTTGCACATCTGGACCACCTCACTCTGAAAGTCGCCACATGTAATTGTACGATAAAGACGAAGATGGGAAGAAAAGGGAAGGGATTATGTAATACATAAATATATCATATATATATATATATTATATATACATATATATATATATATATATATATACACACACACACACACACACACACTCAAACCTCATTTTTCCGGATTAATTGGTGCAGCTACCTGTCCGGATAATGAAAAAATCCGGATATTGAAAATGTTTTTATTTTAGTCCGAAATACAAAATTATAAACCCAAACTCACCCTTCATCTAACCTCAACATATAGTGGAACATAACACATTGGTTTGAGGTTGAAAGAAGTGTTCTTTACTTGTTTTCATCAGATGAAAATCCCTCGAAATCCGGTGGTGAGGTACTTGCATCTTGTGATGGGCCAGGTTCACAGACTTGAGTTGGTGGTGCAGAAGTGAAACAACTCGTTATTTTTCCTTGACAACCTGCCTGGTGCTGCTCCTTGATGATCAATTTCCTCAACATTCTCAGAGATCTATAATGTGAGGCAGTTTCAGGGATGGTGCTGTTGTATAATCAAGTAAGGCATCGACGTATGGGAGGAGTTGAGAAAGCCTAACTTTCTTCACGTTCAAATCTGGCTCCTCTTCACTGCTGCTGTCCTCCCCTTCACCGGTTACAGAGGCAATGATTTCGTTGTCGTTCATTTCATGGTGTCCCTGAACTTCATCTTGCTCCTCCAGCCATTCACGCACATCATCAACCAAATTCGTCACACACATTTCTTACATTTACTCCTTCCTCAAGTTTCATGATTAAGTCCAATTTTTGCCGCACTGTTAGAACAACTCGCTTTCGTTTCACGACTTTATTAGGCATGATGACACAGGTGTATTCGTAGGACTGTATAGTAGCGTATTGTAAATAGGTGTTGTATGGCCTTCACTCCACGACTAGCATCGTTTATATACCCCGCCGCGCGCCATCTGGTGTTTACATTTCAAACTACTGTAACTCAGTATCGTTCGCCTCACGTACGTGGTGGTTTTTCGGTTTTTCAGGCAGCTATTATTTTTGAAAATAATATTTAGCTGCCCAGCTGCTTCAAAACGTCCAGATAAACAGAAATCCAGATATGTGAAGGCCGGATGAACGAGGTTTGAGTGTATATGGAAATAAACTCCACCACAAGGACTTGAGCCTTTGCCATAGCGACTACTTATTCTAAAACAAAGGCGATAGCATTGAGCCACCCAGGCCGTACTATAAAAGGAACCACCCGATTCTTGACCTGGAGGTTCCCCGACAGTACTAGGGCAGCTCAGTCTTTCTTCTAATTTCACCGAGTCTTTATTATGGTGAGCCATCCTACAAGTTGTGTGTCATTTTGACAAATGCTATCGCCTTTGTTTCAGAATAAGCAGTCACTACGGCAAAGGTTCAAATCCTTGCTGTGGAGTTTATTTCCATTTGTCAAAATAACACATACACACAGATATATATATATATACAGAGTTGTGGAGTCGGAGTCGGAGTCAGAGAGAGTTGGAGGTTTTAGCTGGGAGTCGGAGTCGGATAACTAAGAGTACTAGGAGTCGGAGTCGGAATTTTTTTTATCCGACTGACTCCATAAGTCCAGCTGTAAAATACTGTCTATAGATGTGCACTGTGAAATAAGTTGTTGCTATTGTGCAAATAGAAAGCAGTAGGTCTCATTATTCCAAGTTTAAAAAATCTAAACAATTTTATATGTTTTGTGTTGAGAAAATTTAATAACCATCCAGTTTAGAATAGTTTTATAGCTAGTTACATGATATGTACCATTTATAGAAGTTTCCAGAATGTAGTTTGTATTAATATTTCATTCATTCTATACTATGGGACTTATAGCCAGTGGAATGTATTTCTATCTTTAATAAATATTCAATATAATTATTAATTGAAATTCCTGAATAATTTGTC
This sequence comes from Oratosquilla oratoria, assembly GCF_046742065.1. Lineage (NCBI taxonomy): Eukaryota > Metazoa > Arthropoda > Malacostraca > Stomatopoda > Squillidae > Oratosquilla > Oratosquilla oratoria. The sequence continues at coordinate 16,515,291 of NC_134788.1, read as the reverse complement.
AACTGGCAGAGATGATTTTTATCTTTAAATAATTTAAACCAGCTACTTTACCTTTGTTGACAGTCTAATTAATTCAAATTATGTTAACATCTAGAACTCCATCATGTACACATGTACATGACAGTGTAGACAATAGTAAATATCCACTATGTATGCACTATGCACGTATGTCTTCATGTATATAAAAGTCAATGAAGTGTTTTTGTGTGGTTTACTGTTTTGTAGGAGCTATGTCATGCTAGGATAATCCCCTGAGATAAACTTTGACCAGTCTCAGAGGCCAGATGGGAATGACATCAGAGCATGTCACAGCATTTGGTGATAACTAAAAAGGGGAGGAACAACAGCAGCTATGAACAGTGTGCACAGGGGAAGGTTGTCTCTCTCTTTCCTGAACTGATTCCAGGTTTTTATGATAACATGGTGAAATTAATTCTGCAGTAAGTACTAGGTAGGGCATCCTCCATTAACCTTTCCTCATCATGATTTGTCACATTTTTTCCTAATATTGTGATGGAAGGTTTATGAGAATGGACAAACGAAATAACAGATGATTTTTTTTGGAGGGGGAGGGGAGGGGCACAAATCAAAAACAAATATATATAGCTGGAAGTGGCAACTCTGCCATGACAGATTTGAAAGTGCTCATAAGCTGGTAGATGATCATGAGCATAAATAATACCATTATATATTTAATATATATATGTTTATATGAATATACGTGCTTGTGTGCATATATATATATATAAAGCTGGGTGAGTGTATATGCGAGTATATTTATCATACAAGTGAATGTTTCACAAAAAATAATATACATGAAAAATATTTATAAAATGCTTGCTGAATAGGTGTGGGAGGCTGGTATATGGATCTGCAGAATAGGTTTCCATGTAGGGGCCAAGGAGTTAAGGAGTCAGAGTCAGAGGAATCAAAGGAGTCGGATTCGGAGTCGGAGTCAGACCTTATACCATCCGACTCCGCAACCCTGTATATATGTGTATATATATATATATATATCAATGGCTTTTTCCCCCTTATAAGGGAGGTAGCCAAAAACGAAGGCATGAAATCCAATCCCACCCATTTTATCCTCAACATACTCTACTCCCACTCACCACCCCTCCCTCCCTCCTTCCCTCCTCCTGGATGACGGGTCATCCCTGCATCTCACCCACTGCCTTAGGTCAGAAGCAGAGTCTCAAAACACAGTACATAATAATAATAATAATATATGAAATAATAAATAGTACCACAGCACATAATAATAAAATATAAGAAATAACAAAAAATAGTGCCAAACATTAGGAGAGGAAGGGATTTGCTGGAAAGGTACGATAAGGGCAACGGATAATGGGGGAGGAATAATATTTGCTGTTGCCTCGAGATTCCGAGACTGAAATCCCGCAGACCCAAAAGGGGAGGAATCCCTTGGGTTCTCCCTTACAGAAACATTTGGAATGTTGTTCGTATTGTATCGACATGGGATGTTTTCTATGTCATCAGATGGTAAAAGGAGGAGGAAGAAGATAAGGAGGGGGAGGAGGAGGATAAGGAGTGGAGGAGGTGAAGGAGGAGGAGGACGAGGCAGAGGAGGGTGGGGTGATGATAGGAGGAGGATGTGGTGAAGGAGTAAAACACATGAATCTTCTCTTCCTTAAAATAGCGTAGACTCCGAGGTGACTTGATACAGGTATTTAAGATTCTAAAGGGAATTGACATCAAAAGTGACAAAATTTTCACACTGAATGAGAATCTGACGAGAAATAATGGTCTCAAACTGTCAGGAAATAGATTTAATTCAGAAGTGGGTAGTAACAACTTCGTCAACCATGTAGTTAATGAATGGAACAAACTTCCTGCAGAGGAAGTGCAATGTAGTTCAGTTTGAAGCTTTAAGATTCATTTAGATAAACACCTAACCAAGATGCTGTAATGCCAGCCATTTATTTAATATTATTTGTTTGTTTATTATTACTTGCTTGATATTAATTTATTACTAGTTATCTGTCAATTTATTATTATTTACCATTTACCTGTTTGTTTATTATTTAACTATACTTATGAATTTATTTTATCATTTATATTATTATAATTTTTCTTTTTCTTTTATTTATTTATCATTATTACATTTTTCCGCATCTGACCAAGTTATGGACCAAAAGGTCTCCTGCCAGCCATGCTCCTCCTTTGTAATCCTTTGGAATGAGGAGAGGGCAGAGGAGGAGGAGGAGGAGGATGTGATGATAGGAGGAGGAGGAGAATGAAGAGAACGAGGAGGAGGATGTGATGATAGGAGGAGGAGAATGAGGAGGAGAGGGCAGAGGAGGAGGAGGAGGGTGGAAGGAGGCAGAGGAGTAGGAGAAGGAGTAGAAGGAGGAAGAGGAGCAGGACAAGGAGGAAGCAGAGGAGGAAGGATGATAATGAAGAGAATGAGGAGAAGAATGAGGAGGAGGAGGAGGAGAAGGAGTAGAAGAATGGGGAGGAGAACGAAGAGAATGTGGAGTAGAAGAATGATGATGATGATGATGAGGAAGAGAAGGCAAGCTGTAGTTGGCTTCCAGCTCTCATTACGTAAAAAGTTGGAGTGAAAACGAAGTTGATACAAAGAAATCCTGGGCCTTGTCTGGGGATCAAACATCAGCCCCTCAAGACTGCACCTCTAGATGGAGGTGACAGTTTGTCTTATTTATGATCTATATATTTTTATCTATTCATCATTATCATAATTTTTTTTGCAGCCGACCTAGTTATGGACCAAATGGTCTCCTGTTTGCATGGTCCTCTTTGCAAGGATATTTAATTCTTTATTCTTGTGCTCTTAAGAGAATTATTCTTAAACTGATTTTTTCATTTTATTTTCTTTATAATTTCAGAGTAGTAGGATACAAGGGGTTGCTGATTAAGTGAAGCAGCTTTGCTGTGGATGTGCTGTGTCTTGCTACATTGCTTCTGACACAGGGCAGTGGGCAGGATGCAGGGATGATCTGTCATCCACAAGGAGCTAATGTGGGAGAGGGGAGTGGAAAGGGCAGTAGATGGGAGCAGAATGGGTGGGAGTAGGTATGTGCCCTTGACTTGGCTACCTCCCTTATAAGGGGGAAAAAGGCTCTTGGTATAAAGATGGATAGATAGAAGAGTAGAAGTCTTAATTTGTGCCCTCAACACCTCCTCTCCCATCCTAAACATGTCAAAACGACTTACCCTCGTACATTCAGACTAAAATACTCTGAACACTTGGTGATAAATCATACAGTTGCAATTAATTTTGCCGTGTTTAGCACCGCAAGCGGTGGAAGCTTCCTGACACGACCCTAATCATAACCTCTGTTGTTCAGTAAGCACTACATGATTGATATTGCTGCACAATATTTTGTATTTTATGGTATTACAGAACACTGGCCCAACACCATCTGCCATTTGGGTCATGACTAATACGTGGTTCCAGAGATCATGATCTCCTATCCCATTATGAACCATCCCTACACTGTCAACAATCCTGTATGATACAGAATATTATGCAATAATATTGATCATTTAGGGCCTGCTTGACATTGTAACAAAGAGGACCTACATGAGGGGAGGAGGGGGGGGTCCAAGAGGTAAGAGCGGCCCCACAGCAACCACGCAACATCTGCCGGCCCCCTCGAGGACAAGTGCTTTCTACAATTCAGTCTGACATACACTTTCATTCACACACACACAATGTTTGGATAAAAAAGGAAATGAATCCCAAGGAATTAGAGAAAGATAGGGAACCGAGAAGCGAGGCTAAGAAAACGGAGACTGAAAATTTTTTTGTTTTTTTTTTTTGTTTTTTTGAGTGCTAGATCTGAGAATGAGAAAATGGTACATCAGAAAAATGGAAACTTAAACCAAAGAAGAGAAGAGAAGAAAAAATTAAAAGTGGCATATACAAATATGGACGGTATATCAGGATTAAACGAACTGAATGACTATCTATCAATAGAGAAACCTGAAATGATGGGAATTACAGAGACAAAACTGAAAGGTCCAATACAATCAAGTATGGTGGGACATGGATTATACAACATTTGGTCAAAAAATAGGACAGACAAACAGGGGGGAGGAGTCATGCTATTGACTAGTAAGAGCCTAAATGTGATAAAGGCAGCAGAAGGAAAAGATAATGTGGAATTAATCACAGTTAAGGTCGAAAACAGCAGTATGAAAAGTAGAAGGTTCATAGTTGTTTATGTGCCACCAAAAACTAAGACCTGGACTGACAGCGAACACTCAAAATTACTAGAAGATACAGAGAATGAATTAACCGAGACACTGAAATATGGAGAAAATATAGTGATTATGGGTGAATTTAACGCAAAGGAAATAAATTGGGAAGAATTGACTATGGGAGGTGGAGACGAACTCTGGTGAAATGTCCTACTGGATATGACCATAGATTACACATTAACGCAATGGGTTAAAGAAAATATTAGATTTAGACAAAACGAAGAACCATCGAGACTAGATTTGGCATTCACCTCTGAACCAGAAACAGTGGAAGAAATAAATTATAAAACACCATTTGGGAAGAGTGACCACAAACTAATAGAGATCGAACTTAAGGAACAAAATGTGGTGAGAAGGAACGAGAAACATAGAGAAGGAAGACTGATGTACAAAACTGAATTTTGTAAAACTTAGGAAATTTTTTCCAAAATGCCTGTTGGGAAAAATGTGCAAATGATGAAACAAAGACAGAAGAGAAATGGAACATTTTCAAAGAAATATATAGAGGGAACAAACAAATATGTACCTAAGTGGAAACAGAAAAGGGAGTACATAAAGTGCTGGTATAATAAAAAGTGTAGCGATGCTAAAGTCAAAAGAGACAAAGATTGGGGAAAAAAAAAAGAGAGAGAGAGAGAGAGAGAGAGAGAGAGAGAGAGAGAGAGAGAGAGAGAGAGAGAGAGAGAGAGAGAGAGACCAAAGGGCAAACATCCATTAAACTGAGAAATGAATACGTAGACATAAGAAGAGAGGAAAAAAGAAACTATGAAAATGACATAATAGCAAAATGCAAAGATCAACCTAAACTGTTCTACAGACATATAAACGACAAACTAAAGGAAATCAAGAATACACAGAAGATGTAGAAATGGTTGAAGTAACGACCAGACACGTTAAGTCTGTATTTACAATTGAAAGCTCACAATTGTGGGATGATAGTCAACAGGAAGGATCCCCTAAAATGGAAGAAATAATGGCGCTCGATGAGGTTTACTGAGCTCGTCAAAGACCACACGTCCACGAAGCGGAAGAAGCTGGTCAGCCTCTGCGCTACTAGATGGTTTGAGCGACACGACTCAGTCATTGTGTTTATGGAATTCCTGCCAGTTATTGCCGTCTTTCTAGAGAACGAGAGCAACTCGGACGCAACGGCGGGACTACTACTAATAGCAATCCGAGAGCTGCGCTTTCTGATTGGTCTCGCCGTCGCTGAGTCTGTGCTAGCTCACACTGTGGAGCCGAGCCGAGCCCTGCAGTCCCCTATGGTCAATCTAGTCTCAGCGTACGCTACGATTGGTGATGTGGTGACGCATCTAAACAAGACCAGGGAAGGTGCACTGACCAGCTTCCAGGACATCTTCAAGAAGGCAGAGGGGCTCCTTCAGGAGATCGGTTCATCACACGATACCATTCCTGTACCTCGAGTTTGCAAACGCCAAACGCAGCGATCGAATTTACCCTTCCAGACAGCTGAGGAGTATTACCGAAGATCTGTATATGTCCCATTCCTCGACCATGTATTGACTGAGCTGCAGACCCGGTTCAGGAATGATACTATTCCTGTTGGCTTCAAGATCAAGAATCTGCTCAGCAGCGTTGATGGAGATGTTGCTGCTGTACTGGAAGCGGCAAAGGTTTATGAGGCTGACATCGAGACCTTGAGCCTCGTGAAGGCAGAAGCAGAGCGCTGGTATTCAACAACAATGAAGTTCGAATCCATTGGAGATGCCCTGGCCCACGCCCAGACCCGAATGTATCCGAACCTGGCCAAGCTCCTCCGAGTTTTGATCACGCTCCCAGTCTCGAACGCAGAGGCCGAGCGTTCATTTTCAACCCTGAAGCGACTGAAGACCTACCTAAGGAATACTATGGGTCAAGATCGCCTCAACGGCCTGGCGCTACTCGGCGTTCACAATGAAATCAATATTGAAATAGTGTAATCAATGTATTTGCCCCAAAAAACAGGAGGTTGATGTTCGTGTGAGATCCCATGAACAATGCTGTGTTATTAATGTAATTTAGATACTTTTATTAACAGGTTCAGAAGTTCATACACGTTTTTGTTTGTATTTCTGGTTTTTAAAGCTACTTTTTTTTTATTACTTCCATGAGTCCATGTGCACTAACACTACACACGGATCCTGCAATAATTTCTCTCTATGCGAGAGTACAAGTGTGCCAGTGCCTTATCACTGACTAGCACAAGCGTGTAACAATATAAAACGAATATACATTCTATTATATATGTCTAAAATACAGAAAAATCTGAAAAACATTATCAAGTTAAGTATACCTCAGACTTCTGATACATCAGACTACTCAGAGGAAGGAATTCAGGTTAGCCCCCCCCAAATTTTTATCCTGGATCTGCCACTGGGACCTACAAAAGGCTTTCAGCAAAGTACCACACAAAAAACTACCAAGAAAAATTGAACTAATAGGTGGAATACAGAGAAAATTATTGGAATGGATGGGACACTTCTTGAAAGGAAGAAAATTGAGAGTGATACTTAGAGAAAAGAACTCAAAATGGGTAGACATGATAAGTGGAGTGCCCAAAGGCTCAGTATTGGCTCCGATAATGTTTGCTATTTATATAAACAATATGGATGAAGGAATTAAATGCTACATAAACTTCTTTGCACATGATGCAAAACTATTGAAGAGAGTGAGTAATGAAGAAGACTGTAAATCTTTTCAGGGAGATCTGGACAAAGTCTGGCACTGGAGTTAAAAAGAAGGAAGTCAATTTCAACATTAAAAAATGTAGTATAATGGAATTTGGAAAAAGCAAAAATACAATATCTGGTAAATGCAAAATTGGAACAAAAGAAGTTACAAAAGTAAATTCAGAAAGAGACCTAAGAGTGATCATTTCAAATGACATGACACCAGACAAACATGTAAACAAAATAGTTGGAGAAACCTGCAACTTAATAAGATCAATGAAAGTGGCCTTTGACTACCTGGACGAGAAGATGGTGAAGAAAATCCTATTTACACTGATAACACCAATATTTGAGTATGCAGCGGCACTATGGACACCCAGTACAAAAAAATAAATAAATAAATAAATAAATAAACAAATAAAAATAATAATAATAATAATAATAATTCAAAGAGCACTAACAAAGATGGCACCAACACTGAGTATGCTGACATATAAACAAAGATTGGACAAACTAAAATTATTAATTCTGGAGCAAAGAAGAGAAAGAGGCAATTTGATATCCATATATAGAATTATGAAAGGGATGGAAATCCTTGACAGGGATGATCTACTTAAATGGGACAGAAGAAATACAAGGGGACACAAGATAAAACTTAAGAAGGAGAGTTACAGAAGAGATCTGAAAAAGAATAGATTTCCACATAGAGTGATAGATACATACATACATATACCAAGGCTTTTTCCCCCTTACTAGGGAGGTAGCCAAAAAGGAAAAGGCATAAAATCATTCCCACCCATTCCATCCCTGAAAACACTCCACACCCCTCCACCCTCCCTCCCATCTTAGCACCTCCTAGATGACGGGTCATCCCTGCACCTTGTCCACTGCCCTGGGTCAGAAGCAGTGTCGTAAGACACAGCACATCCACAGCAAGGCCGCTTCATAAATCGGTGACCCCCCCTCTCTGTTCCCCCATATAAAGGAGAAGACGGGGAGAAATCCCTTCGGGCTGCGTCAAAATTTTGCTCACACACACTACCTCACCCCCCATCCCCCCGCCCATTCCACCTCATGCATCACATCATCTTCCATATACAACCATTCTGTCCTCCCCGTCTTCTGTCCTCTCCCGTCCTTCCTCAACAGACATTCCCCTCTTCCCCAAAGCCCCCTTCACCCCATCCATCCATCTCATCCTAGGACGTCTCCTCATGTTCACTCCCTCCACATCTGCTTTCCATACCTCTTTTACTAGTCTTTCTTCACTCATTCTTTCCATGTGTCCAAACCATCCTAATACTCTTTCATCCACCCTATCTCCCAACTCCCTTTCCACCCCTGTTCTCCTCCTCACCTCCTCATTTCTCACTCTATCTAGCCTAGTAACCCCCATCATACTTCTCAGACACTTCATCTCAAACACATTCAAGCTCCTTCTCTCTTCTTCTCTTATGTTCCATGTTTCTGCTCCATACAGTGCTGTTGGCACAATCACTCCTTCATACAGTCTCCTCTTAGTATCCATTCCCAAATTTCTATTTCTCATTACACTTTTTAATCCACCAAGGCATTTACTCACTTCTCTCAATCTACATTCTACATCTACCTTTACTCCACCTTTTCCTGCCACATTTGCACCCAAATATCTAAAACTATCCACTTCCTCCAGTTGCTCTCCCTTAATGCTCACTTCCAGATTACTGCCACTTTCACCCCTTGTACATCTCATCACCTTACTTTTACCCACATATATCTTCAGCTTTCTTCTATCACACACTCTCCCAAACTCTGTCACCAACTTCCTCAATCCCTCCTCCGATCCTGCCACAATCGCAGTGTCGTCAGCAAACAACTGGCTCACCTCCCACTTTTCTCCATTTTCTTTAACTATCTCCAATCCCTGACCCACTACCCTTGCATTTACCTCTCGCACTACCCCATCCATGTATAAGTTGAACAGCCAGGGTGACATGACGCATCCTTGACGAAGTCCCACCTTTACCTCGAACCACTCACTCTCTCCATTTCTAATCCTGACACAAGCTCTACTACTCTCATAAAAACTCTTGACAGCTCCCAGAAGCTTTCCTCCTATACCTTATATCCGCATAACCTCCCACAGTGCCTTTCTGTCTACCCTGTCATAAGCCTTTTCCAGATCCATAAAGGCCCAAAAAACATCCTTCCCCTTTCCTATAGCTTTCTCACATTTCTGTCTTATCACAAAGATCTGATCTACACAACCTCTACCTGTCCTAAATCCACACTGTTCCTCTCCTAATCCTTTCAATCAAGATCCTCCCATAAGCCTTCCCAACTCCACTTAACAAGCTAATCACTCTAAAACTACTACATTCACACTTGTCCCCCTTTCCCTTGTAAAGTGGCACTATACAAGCACTCCTCCAGTCCTCCGGCACTCTACCCTCTCTCCAGCAAACATTAAATAACCTCACCAACCAGTCCATCACTGTACCTCCTTTTTTGAGACATTCTGCATGGCATCCATCCAGACCAGGTGCTTTACCTGCTTTCATCACCTTAACAGCTGCCTTCACTTCATCCTTCCTTATTTCTCCTCCATTTTCCTCACTCATCACTCATTTTCTTAGCATTTCCCACTGCAGCTATCTTTCCCTCCCTATCCTCCTTCACGTTTCGCAACTCCATAAAATATTCTGCCCATCTTCCCCTTACTGCCCTCTCTTCCATTATCATCTCTCCATCTGCACCTTTTACCTTTTCTTCTCTACTTGATTCGCCTCCTTTTCCTCTCTTAATTTCTTTCCAAAACATCTTTTTATTACTCTCAAAATTTTCTGTCATACTCTTACCCCATTTTATATCTGCTCTCCTCTTTGCCTACTTTACCTTTTTCTTTACTTCTCTTTTCTTTCCTTTGTACCTCTCATATGACTCCCTTGTCCTATTTTGTAACCAATCTGTGTAAGCTCGCTTCTTCTCTTCTACAACCTTCTTCATTTCCTCATCCCACCATTCACTACCCTTCCTTCTATTTCCTCCTGTCCTTTTGGTTCCACACACCATCTTTGCACACTTTGTGACTCCCTCCTTGAACCATCCCCATTCCTCCTCCACACCTACCTCTACTCTATCCTTCACTCCCTCCCACTCCTCCTTTAGCTTCTTCTTGTACTCCTTCTTTTCCTTTTCATTTAAAGAGTTCACTCTAAGCACCTCCCTACCCTTTGTCAAAAGGGTAGGGAGTGATAGATACATGGAATAAATTGAAAGAGAAAACAGTGAGTGCTAAAACTATACACGACTTTAAGAAAGAACTGGAGGCGGAAAGATACAACTGCGGATCCCTGTGAGCATAGCTCTTCTTCCACAAAATACAACTAGGTAAATACACACACACAATAGAATATCAGGACAATATAAAATTGGAACTAAGGAGGTAAAGAAAGTGGGATCTGAAAAAGATTTGGGAGTAATTATATCAAACGACTTGTCCTATGATAAACAAAATTGTCGGAGAATCCTATAACTTGTTAAAATCAATAAAAGTGGCATTTACACATTTCGACTATGAAACTATTAAAAAAATATTAGTCACACTGATAAGGCCTAGACTAGAATATGCAGTGACATTGCGGTCACCCAGTACCAAAAAGAATATAAAGAAAATAGAAAGAATCCAGAGAGCAGCCACAAAAATGGCCCCTGCACTTTAAACTTATCATATGAAGTGAGACTGGCTAAACTAGAGTTACAGACTCTATACAAGAGATCTGAAGAACAGTTTTCCACATAGAGTGGTGGACACTTGGAACAAACTGGACAAAAAAATAGTGTGTGCAGAATCCATTCATGAGTTTAAGAGCAAACTAGACACTGCAAAATACAAAGGCAGGACACCATGAGCATAGCTCCCCTTCCTGTAAAATACAACTAGGTAAACTAGGTAAACACATACACAAACATATCCGAGGCAGTGCTATTTAGTTGTTGTTGTCGTTCCCTAGACTGTCTGTCCGAGCAGTCCCGTCTCCCCAAGGAAGGCCACAGCCGAAACTGGGTTTTCCCACAAATCCTTTATAGAGTGTATGTTGTGTTGTTTGCGTGCATGATTGTGTATAATGCAGTCTTCCATTATGTGTTGTATGGTATGGGGTGAAGTGTTACATCCTGGGCAGCTGTTCACAACACGGTCGTCCAGCCTCTTCTGGTAGCTTAGAAGTGCTGGGTGGTGACCGCATCGCAGTCTGGCCAAGTGGACTCTGTCCTTTCGTGGGAGAGAGGATTCAGAAGGGTGGATATCAGGGGGTCTGGCATGCAGCAGTGTGTTGTCTTTCAGTGTGTTAATGGAGCGGTGAGTGATATGATTATGAATATGTTTCCGGAGGCTGGTATTTGGTGGTTGTGGAGGAAGAGAAGAGAGTATCTGTGCGTAATAAAAGTCTTTGGGTGTAGTTTTAATGTTTCTTGGTGTGTGTGGGTGTTCTGCTATGTAGTGTAGCGGGTGTGATGTGTTTGTGGTGGCTGCAGCAAGTGTTTGTGTGCCTCTCATGTCGAGGTGGTCCTTGACTTTGAGGACTTTTGTTTCATGGTGTAAATGGTCTGTAGGTGTTGTATTTGTGCAGCCTGTAATTGTTTTTAGGGCTTTGTTTTGTATGATTTGAAGGGTGTTGTGGTGTGTCTCACTGAGATTAGGAGCCCATGCAGGACTCGCATAATTCATCACTGAGCGTATGCATTGTTTGTATATTGTTATATTAGTTTCTTTGTTTTGTCCAAATGTTGTTCCAGTGATTGACTTAAGTGCGTTAAGTCTAGGTGTGCATTTGTTTTTTATGTTTGTGATGTGTTGTTTGAAAGACATGGATGTATCGTATGTTACACCAAGAATTTTCGGTGTGTTTGTGTGTGGTATTAGAGTGTTGTTGATGTAGAGATGAGGTATGTATTTGTGTTCTTTTGTCCAGTTGGTGAGAAGTGTTGCTGTAGATTTGGTTGGAGCTATTTTGAGTCTGTTTGTGATGAACCATGTGTTGAGTGTGTCAAGGTAAGGCTGGATTATTTCTGCAGCTTTGTCTGTGTTATGATGTGTGCATGTGATTGTTATGTCATCTGCGTAGGAAGAGATTTGTATTTCTGAGGTGTCTGGTGTGGGTAAGTCATGCATGTATAGATTAAATAATGTGGGGGATAGAACTGAGCCCTGTGGTACTCCGTTCTTAATGTTTCTGATGTGCGATGATTGGCCATTATATGACACATGAGCATTCCTGCCTGCCAGATAATTGGCCAGCCATCTTTTGGTGTTATTGTGCATGTCTGTGTTATATATTTTATTTGTTAGGTTGTGGCGGGGGATAGCATCAAAAGCTTTACTAATGTCCAATGTTATAAGAAGTGTTCTGTGGTGGGGCCTATCTGAATTGATGCCATCTAAAATTCTTTGTGTGAGGTTTGTCAGAAGTGTGTTTGTGGAGTGTAGTGGCCTAAAACCGTGTTGTGAGTCAGCAAGGGGAATATATGGTGTGACAAGTTTAAGTATTAGGCGTTCAATGACTTTAGAGGGGGTGCAGAGAAGTGTGATTGGGCGGTGCGATGTTGGGATTGTTGGGTCTTTGTTCGGTTTTGGAATGGTGATTATTTTACCATGCTTCCAGATGTCGGGTATAGTGTTGTGTGAATAGCTGTAGTTTGCAATGTTTGTGAGTGCGTGTATACCTTGTGGTCCAATGTGTTTTAGGTGGATGTTGCTTATGTTATCAGGGCCACAGGCAGATGAGTGCTTGAGATTATGCATTATGAGTTTTGTCTGACTGTCTATGAAGGGTGTATAGTCTGAGTCTGTGGGGAAGTCTTTCTTACGTCGAATGGTGCGTCGGTCGTCAGGGTGAGATGTAAGATGGCTCGTCTGTGCAAAATGACGTACGAGTGCGTTTGCTTGTTGTCTGTTTGAGGGTAGATTATCTGTTGTTGTGATTATTGCTGCATGAGAGCGTGTAGTGTTAGTGTTGGATAGTGTGATGCTGTTGAGTGTTTTGTACAATTTGCTGGTGTTTGTTTTATGATCAAGTGTATTGATAAAGTTTTGCCAATTTTGTGTTTTTTGTTCATGTATTTTATTGGCAATCACAGTGTTTAGTGTTTGTATTTGGTCTGCTATGTTTTGAGGGATAGGTGTGGGGGTATCGTGTTTAAGTGTGTCACGTTGTCTGATGAGGCCTTGGATTTCTGGTGTGAAGTTGGGGTTGTGTGATTTTCTGTTGCCTCTAGGGATGTATCTCTTGTCTGCATTTTGTATGATTGTATTAAAAGCGTGCACAGCATTGTTTATGTTTGTGATTGGTGTACTGTTAAGTGTTTCAAAATGTTGTTCTGTCTCTTCAGTAAAAGCTTCCCAGCTAGCTCTCTTGTAATTGGTGTAAGTGTGTCTGTGGCCAGCTGGGGTGCATCTTGTTTTGGTGGTGATGATGATTGGAAGGTGGTCAGAGCCAAGGGCTCCGACCACTCTCCATGATGTTGTTGGGGTTAGGCAGGGGGAGCAGAAGGTGATATCAGGAGAGGAAGGAGTGTAGAGGGCTTGGTATGGGATATGTGTATGATTATGCGTGTTGTTCATGATAGTCAATGAGTCGAATTGAGTCTGTATATCAAGCCCTCTGTCTGTGTCAGGGTTGTCGACATACCAGGCAGACGACTTGGCGTTGAAGTCACCACCCATGATCAGGTTGGGGATTGAGGTTAGTTGGCTAAGTTGAGGTCTGAAGGTGTTTGGAACTGTGGGGGATGATTGGGGGGGAATGTACATGTTAACTATTGTCAGTGTTGATTTGTTGCCTGTGCGGATTCGAATGGATTGGGTTTCTGTTGTGTTATCTGTGGTAGGGAGGAGAATTTTGGTTGTGGCACTTGTGTCCACAAAACAGATGGAGTGGTGGATCAGGGTGATGTGTCCACAAAACAGATGGAGTGGTGGATCAGGGTGATGAGTCCACCGCCACTGCCGTCAGTCCGGTCTTGTCTGATGGTGGTGTAATTATGAAATGATGGTGTTTTGTGTGAGTGTCTTAGTTTTGTTTCTTGTAAAATCGCAATGTGTATGTTGTGTTGTTTAAGAAAGTGTTCAAGTTCATGTTTTTTAGTGTTAATACCGTCAATGTTGTGTTGTAATATGTTGATGTTGTGTGTTTTGTATGTGTTGTATGTTGCCGTTTGGGGTTGAGGTTGGGGTGGTAGTGGGGAAGGTGTAGGATCTGGGTCAGAGGGGGGGAAAGGAGAGATCGGGGACAAAGGAAGGGGAGTACTAATCGGGGGTAAGGGCAAAGGGAAATTGGGAGTGGGTAAGGGTGTTGGCTGTGGTTGGGGAGGTGGGAGTGGGGTTACTGGAGGGCAGGTAGAACATGTCCAAGTGTTTGTGTATTGGTTTGTGTCAGCAAGTGTTGTACAAGTGAGGTGGGCCCAGTTTTTGCACATATTGCACTGAACTGAGCCCTTTGTCTGTCTGCTCGAAGTAATGGGTTTAGAGCATGTTGGGCATGTGTATTTTGTGGTGGGCCCAGGATTGCTCTCTACATCTCCGGCTAAAAGTAGAAGAGGGGTGATCGCCGGAAAATCACCCCTCAGTGCAGAAAAAACGTAACATTGTGTGTTGGAAAAAAGGATTGTGGTACTCCCCCAGGTAGGCGTAGCTCCTCCTTGGGGATCGGTGCCATCTGCGTAGAGCTGATGGCCAGGTCCTGGAGCTGCAACGTCTACGTCGTGGGACCACCCCCCAACCCCAAGAGTTGGGGGCCAATCAGTGCTATTTAGTAGAGCTCAAAGCTTTAAGAATCCTTTAGATAAACACCTAAGGAATATGCTACAATACCTGCCATTTATTTTATTTTAGTTTATTATCATCATTTAAATATGTTCTTATCTATGTTTATTATTTATCTATATTATTTAATCACTCTTTGATGCATTTATTATTTTTTCTGCATCCGACCTAGTTATGGACCAAAAGGTCCCATGTTGACATGTTCTTCCTTTGTAATCTGGGTTGCGGAGTCGGATGGTACAAGGTCTGACTCCGACTCCTTTGATTCCTTCAACTCCAACTCCTTTGATTCCTTCAACTCCGACTCCTTAACTCCTTGACCCCTATGTGGAAATCTATTCTGCAGATCCATATACCAGCCTCCCACACCTATTCAGCAAGCATTTTATAAATAGTTTTCATGTATATTATTTTTTGCGTGAAACATTCACTTGTATGATAAATATACAGTCGTACCTCGGTACTCGACCGCCTCTATACTCGACCAAATCGGTGCTCGACCAAAAAATTCGAGTAGAAAATGCATCGGACCTCGAACAGATTTTCGGTACTCGACTAGCTCGAACAGCGGGTAAGCGTCAGTTCGACTCAGACCGCCAGCGGAGTAAGACGTACGCAGTTTGTTCGAGTATTTCTTCCCAGATTTAAACTTTTTCGTGTTGCTCTAGCCCTTAATAATGGGTCCAAAGAAAGACAGTGATAAGGGGAAGGCAAAGAGGAAAACAGTGAGGACCACTATTGAACTGAAGAAGGAAATTATAGCAAAATATGAAAGTGGTGTACGAGTGTCCGACCTCGCGTCGCAGTACGAAATGGCAAAGTCAACCATTTCCACTATCTTGAAGCATAAGGAAGTGTTAAAGAAAGCTGATGTTGCAATGGGAGTGACAGCAATTAGTAAGCAAAGGCCTCAGATAATGGAAGAAATGGAGAAGTTGATTCTTATCTTCACCAAGGAAAAGATGTTGGCAGGGGACAGCATTAGTGAAGCTCTCATCTGCGAAAAAGCTCTTCAAATTTACGAAGATCTATTGAAAACTACTGGAGGTGAAAGTGCTAGTTCATTTACTTTCAAGGCAAGCAGGGGATGGTTTGAAAAATTTAGACATAGAACGGGAATTCATAGAGTTACCAGGCATGGGGAGGCAGCCAGTTCGGACAAAGCAGCGGCTGAGAAATATGTTACAGAATTCAGCGAGACCATCAAGGCTGAAGAGTATGTTCCTGAACAAGTGTTTAACTGTGACGAGACCGGCCTGTTTTGGAAGAAATTGCCGGCCAATACGTACATCACAAAGGAGGAGACAAAAATGCCTGGTCACAAGCCTATGAAGGACAGGCTAACGCTGTTATTGTGTGCCAATGCTAGTGGAGACTGTAAGATCAAGCCCTTATTAGTGTATCATTCAGACAATCCCCGTGTATTCAAGAGAAATAACATCATAAAAACTAAGTTACCAGTTATGTGGCGAGCTAACACTAAGTCGTGGGTCACAAGACAATTTTTTACTGAATGGATCCATGAAGTGTTTGCTCCCCAAGTTAAGGCATACCTCATAGAAAAGAAGTTGCCATTAAAATGCCTTTTAGTGATGGACAATGCCCCTGCACACCCTCCAGGTCTAGAGGATGACTTAACAGATGAATACAGTTTCATCAAGGTGAAGTTCTTGCCCCCCAATACTACTCCCTTACTCCAGCCTATGGACCAACAGGTAATTGCTAACTTTAAAAAACTGTACACCAAGGCCCTCTTCCGAAAGTGTTTTGATGTGACATGTGATACCCAGTTGACCCTTAGAGAATTTTGGAAGGATCACTTTAATATCCTCAATTGTGTTAACATAATAGACCAAGCTTGGGGTAACGTCACTTATAGGACATTAAACTCTGCATGGCGAAAACTTTGGCCTGAGTGTGTACCTGAGAGGGACTTCGAGGGTTTCCAGTATGAGGCTGGTCCAAGCACTGCTGCTGTTATTCCTGCTGGTACATGTACTACTGAAGAAAATGCTGTCATGGAGGACATTCTTTCCATGGGAAGAAGTATGGGCATTGAGGTCAACAGGGAGGACATCGATGAGCTTGTGGAAGGCCACTCTTCTGAGTTGACCACAGAAGAGTTATTGTACCTGCAACAACAGCAGCAGCAAGATTTGGTTCAGGAGCAGGAATCCTCAGAAGATGAGGATGTAAGAGAGGAGGCTTCCAGTGCAGTGATCAATGACATGTGTGCTAAGTGGGGTGAGTTGCAGGCGTTTGTTGAAAAATACCATCCTGATACAGCAGTCAGTAACCGTGCTGTGATAATTTTCAATGACACTGTTATGGCGCACTTCCGAAAAATAGTGCAGAAAAGGCAGAAGCAACTGACAATGGACAGGTTCCTTCTTAAAGAAAAGAGGAAGGCTACTGCCCAGCCAGATTCACCTCCACGGAAGAGAGAGAGAAGGGAGAAAACCCCTGAAGGCGCGTTACCTAGCGTCATCATGGAAGGGGATTCCCCTTCCAAGGAGTAACCCTCCCTCCCGTCCTCTCCACATCCATTCCTGTATGCCATCAACCACTCTCCAAAACGTAAGTAAATTATACAAAATGGTTTATAATGCTTTATTTATCTTTATCATGTACTGCTTGTGCACATTTACATCTTCATTGTTGTTTAGATACACGTTCTTATAATATTTTAGGTATTTTTCTTAATGGTAAGAACGGATTAAAATACTTTCCATTATTTCTTATGGGAAAATTGGTTTCGGTGTTCGAACAAATCGGTGCTCGACCACCACCTCAGAACGGATTATAGTCGAGTACCGAGGTACGACTGTACTCACATATACACTCACCCAGCTTTATATATACAACCACTCCTCGTTTAACACGACAATTAGGACCAGCGGCGCCGTCATTAACCGAACTGATCGTTAAGCAAAAGTGTATACATATACTTACATGTCCAATGTCCAGCAATACATGTATCTTTATTTTCGTGTATTTTCCCTCTTTTATACAGTGGTTAGGTTCCTGAAATTACCGTGTATGACAAAATCCGCATATGCTGACATTCCATATTAAATACCGGCGTATTTTTTTAGTTTCGACCATGGGTGCAATATAGCAATACAAAATCAATTATTAATTTTGTAAATTAAAATGTATCAACATAATATGCAATTTTGTGGGTGGAAAATAAAATAAAAAATACCTTGCTACAAGCAAATATGTTAATGAACGAAGTCGGTAGCGTAGGATCGGGACGCCATCTTGTCATCTGTCAATGGGACCTTTCGCAGTCAGGCTCGTAGATGCCTATTAGCGCTAGAATTTTTAATTGTCTCAGATTTCACGAGGCAAAGGGGTGACTTAGCTAATTTGGAAACCGATATTTTAAAAAAATACGATATAAATTGCTGCATAAGTGTATTTACAATTAAAAACATGACTCTTAATGTTATAATTTTCACTTACTGGTGTGTGATAAGGCTTTGTTAATTTAATTAGAAGATAAAACTAAAAATAGGTAATTATTTTTACTGAAGTAAGTATGAGGGTATTGGCTGCTTGTTACTGTGGCAAAGTAGCATGCAGTTGGTACTTTAGGGTCTATATGGGGCGCCCCTGTGGACCAGAGCCACACATCATTTTGTCTATGATAGAGGAAAACTCTTCATAGAGAAATGATGACACTTTTATACTATGACTGTCCCTCTGTTATACTGTCCCCCAACCTCTTGCTGCTGTCCTGTACCATTTCTCTGAGTATTTATTTTCTGCTGTGGGGGAATTTCCCTGTGGTGGGGGAAAAGAATACTGCCACCATGTATTTCCACTTGGATCGTAAGAGGCGAGAAGAAAGGGACGGGGATGGGGACTAGGCATCCTTCTCCTTGTAGCCCCAGAGGGGACATTCTTAAACGAAAAAGCAAAGGCATAAGAGGGTCTGGGAGTTTTCGAACCAGCACCCTAAGGTTTGGGTCTTTTAATGTGCGTGGATGTGGTACAGATGAGAGTAAAAGGGAAGAGATAGGTAGTATGTTTGTGAAAAAAAAGATGGATGTGTTGGCTTTGAGTGAAACTAAGTTGAAAGGGAAGGGTGAGTGTAAGTTTGGGAGTGTAAGTGGGAGGTTATCAGGAGTGAAGAGAGGGCGAAGGAGGGAAGGGGTGGCTATACTAGTAAGTGAAGAGATAGGTGAACATGTAGTGGAGTGGAAGGAGGTTTCCTCAAGGATAATGTGGATGAAGATGAAACTGGGAGAGATGTGGGTCTTTGTAAGTGCATATGGGCCTGGCAGTGAGAAGAGTGTAGAAGAAAGGGAGGCCTTTTGGATAGATTTAAATGAGTGCATAGAGGACTTAGGGAGAAATGTCAATGTAATGGTACTGGGATACCTTCATGCTAGGGTAGGAAATGGTCCAATTGATGGAGTGGTTGGGAAATGTGGAGTTCCAGGAAAGAATCGTAGTGGAGAGTTGATGGTGGAAATGTGTCTTGAGAGAGAGTTGATGATAGCAAATACAGTGTTTCAGAAGAAAGTCAAGTATAAGTACACATGGGAGAGGGTGGTGGAGGGAAGGGTGGTAGATAGAGCATTGATGGATTATGTAGTGGTAAATAGGACTATGATAGGAAGAGTTAAGGATGTACATGTGCTAAGGGGAGAGGGTGGGGGAATATCAGATCATTTTTTGGTGGAAGGTAAGTTGAGAGTGGAGGATAGATGGAGAAAGAGGAAAGGGACAAAAGGTAGGGAGGTGCTTAGAGTGAACTCTTTAAATGAAAAGGAAAAGGAGAAGGAGTACATGAAGAAGCTGAAGGAGGAGTGGGAGGGAGTGAAGGATAGAGTAGAGCTAGATGTGGAGGAGGAATGGGGATGGTTCAAGGAGGGAGTCACAAAGTGTGCAAGGATGGTGTGTGGAACAAGAAGGACAGGAGGAAATAGAAGGAAAGGTAGTGAATGGTGGGATGAGGAAACAAAGAAGGTTGTAGAAGAGAAGAAGCGAGCTTTCACAGATTGGTTACAAAATAGGACGAGGGAGTCATATGAGAGGTACAAAGAAAAGAGAAGTAAAGCAAAAGGTAAAGGAGACAAAGATGAGAGCAGATGTGAAGTGGGGTAAGGGTATGACAGAATTTTGAAAGTAATAAAAAGATGTTTTGGAAAGAAATTAAGAGAGGAAGAGGAGGCGAATCAAGTAGAGAAAAAAAGGTAAAAGGTGCAGATGGAGAGATGATAATGGAAGAGAAGGCAGTAAGGGGAAGATGGGCAGAATATTTAAGGGAGTTGCTTAATGTGAAGGAGGATAGGGAGGGAAAGATAGTTGCAGTGGGAAATGCTAAGAAAATGACCATAATGAGTGAGGAAAATGGAGGAGAAATAAGGAAGGATGAAGTAAAGGCAGTTGTTAAGATGATGAAAGCAGGTAAGGCACCTGGTCTGGATGGATGCCATGCAGAATGTCTCAAAAAAGGAAGTACAGTGATGGTGGACTGGCTGGTGAGGTTATTTAATGTTTGTTGGAGAGAGGGTAGAGTGCCGGAGGACTGGAGGAGTGCCAGTATAGTTCCACTTTACAAGGTAAAAGGGGACAAGTGTGAATGTAGTAGTTTCAGAGGGATTAGCTTGTTAAGTGTAGTTGGGAAGGCTTATGGGAGGATCTTGATTGAGAGGATAAGGAGAGGAACAGAGGGAGTAATTGGTGAGGAACAGTGTGGATTTAGGATGGGTAGAGGTTGTGTAGATTAGATCTTTGTGGTAAGACAAATATGTGAGAAAGCTATAGGAAAGGGGAAGGATGTTTTTTGGGCTTTAATGGATCTGGAAAAGGCTTACGATAGGGTAGACAAAACGGCACTGTGGGAGGTTATGCAGATATATGGGATAGGAGGAAAGCTTCTAGCTGTCAAGAGTTTTTATGATAGTAGAGCTTGTGTCAGGATAAGATATGGAGAGAGTGAGTGGTTCGAGGTAAAGGTGGGACTTCGTCAAGGATGCGCTATGTTGCCCTGGCTGTTCAACTTATACATGGATGGGGTAGTGCGAGAGGTAAATGCAAGGGTAGTGGGTCAGGGATTGGAGATGGTTAAAGAAAATGGAGAAAAGTAGGAGGTGAGCCAGCTGTTGTTTGCTGACGACACTGCGATTGTGGCAGGATCGGAGGAGGGATTGAGGAAGTTGGTGGCAGAGTTTGGGAGAGTATGTGATAGAAGAAAGCTAAAGATAAATGTGGGTAAAAGGTGATGAGATGTACAAGGGGTGAAAGTGGCAGTAGACTGGAAGTGAGCATTAAGGGAGAGCAACTGGAGGAAGTGGATAGTTTTAGATACTTGTGTGCAAATGTGGCAGGAAAAGGTGGAGTGAAGGTGGAGGTACAATGTAGATTGAGAGAAGCGAGTAAATGCCTTGGTGGATTAAAGAGTGTAATGAGGAATAGACATTTGGGAATGGATGCGAAGAGGAGACTGTATGAAGGAGTGATTGTGCCAACAGCACTGTATGGGGCAGAAACATGGAACATAAGAGAAGAAGAGAGAAGGAGTTTGAATGTGTTTGAGATGAGGTGTCTGAGAAGTATGATGGGGGTTACTAGGCTAGATAGAGTGAGAAATGAGGAGGTGAGGAGAAGAATGGGGGTGGAAAGGGAGTTGGGAGATAGGGTTGATGAAAGAGTATTAGGATGGTTTGGACACATGGAAAGAATGTGTGAAGAAAGACTAGTAAAAGAGGTATGGAAGGCAGATGTGGAGGGAGTGAACATGAGGGGACGTCCTAGGATGAGGTGGATGGATGGGGTAAAGGGGGCTTTGGGGAAGAGGGGAATGTCTGTTGAGGAAGGGCAGTAGAGGACAGAAGACAGGAGTGAATGGAGAATGGTTGTATATGGATGATGTTGTGATGTATGAGGTGGAATGGGTGGGGGCGAGGTATTATGTGAGCAAAATTTGACGCAGCCTGAGGGGATTTCTCCCCGTCTTCTCCTTTTATGCATGGGGGGATGGAGAGGGGGGTCGCCAATTTAATGAAGCGGCCTTGCTGTGGATGTGCTGTGTCTTGCGACACTGCTTCTGACCCAGGGCAGTGGACAAGGTGCAGGGATGACCCGTCATCCAGGAGGTGCTAAGATAAGAGGGAGGGTGGAGGAGTGTGGAGTGTATTCAGGGATGGAATGGGTGGGAATGATTTTATGCCTTTTCCTTTTTGGCTACCTCCCTTGTAAGAGGGAAAAAGCCTTGGTATATGTGTGTGTAAGTATGAGCTGTAAAAATAAAGAGGATGTTGATTTCGATTTGTGCATTTTATCCGAGAGTGTTGAAAAATAATGGATATCACCGTCATGTCCTGTATATGAAGATAATCAGTGAGATAAAATATAACAACAGTGATGGCGGACGTACAAGGTGAGTTACGTTTGTGTAAAGAATAGCCTCTTAGATCTGCTGGGAGCTATTTTCAAACAAATATGACTAATTGTACGTGTGCCGTGCCAGACTGCACGTCAGATTCAGAAAAAATAAGAGAGACAAACATTAATTGTACCAGAAAAATCGTAATCCTACCGTCTTCGATGCAAAATTATATTTTCTATACATTACATGGATTTGCCTATTGCTTGGAGCATTCAAATGAAAGTATATATCAGTATACGTCCATTGAAGTCGGTAGAAAATGACAAATTGCTTGGCTTGATACAATTATAGGCTGTTTTACGAATATCATCTGTAATTATAGAGGCTCAAACAATGCTATATGTTGTTTGCAATCATGAAATTAATTGACTTAACTTTCAGACACAATAATGTACAATGACACACCTCTGTAAGCTTATAAAACTTGCCCAAAAAAAGTATCTATTTTCCGGCAAGAATTACAAAATATGGCGGTATCTGGTATCAAATCGCTCACTGCGAAAGGTCCCATTGATGGCCTCGGTACTTCCAATAGTACCTCGCCAGGTATATTTTCTTGAAGGAATGTTATGGAGTGGAGATTCATGCATTCCTTCAAGCTGCAAGAACTTTTGTATACCCCCGCAAGCTGAGAGAGTGGTAAAAGCCCGCCAACGTCTCTCACAACGACGACGAGGACGATTCAGATGACATTTAATTTGCAGGTAATGATTTATTAAACACAGGTTAGGTTAGTTCAGTTTAGGTTAGACGAATTTATCATCCTTTCATTTCTTTGACGTCGGCATCTATCATAACAAGCATGGCATACCATTCGTCCGACACGACTTCATTACTTACGAAATCTGTTATAGTACCTTTTTTTCCGCTCACAAAATTGCATATTACGCTGATACATTATAATTCACAAAATAATTGATTTTTTATTGCTATATTGCGCCCATGGTCGAAACTAAAAATTTACCAATACCGGTACTGTACCCCAGGTAGTTTTTGCAGCTTGCAGGATGGTAATATAGACCTAAGCTTCAGAGCACTTTACCTCACAGCTAATATCGGCCGTACAAGTTCATTTATAACATCATACAAATTTGCCTCGGCCAACTTATCGTACATGACGTCGTAACTTCGGGAAATTTACGTTAAACGAATAGTGGTCTGTCATAAAGCCAGTCATTACTCCGCGTTGTCATTAACCGAGTAGGTCGTTAGACGAGGAGTGGTTGTATATGGTCACAAGCACGTATATTCGTATAAACATATTAAATATATAATGGTATTATTTATGCTCATGATCATCTACCAGCTAATGAGCACTTTCAAATCTGTCATGGCAGAGTTGCCACTTCAAGCTATGTATTTTCTTTTTCCTTTGTGCCCCTCCCCTCACCCCCACAAAAAAATCATCTGTTATTTCATTTGTCCATTCTCATAAACCTTCTATCACAATATTAGGAAAAAATGTGACAAATCATGATGAGGAAAGGTTAATGGAGGATGCCCTACCTAGTACTTAATGCAGAATTAATTTCACCATGTTATCATAAAAACCTGGAATCAATTCAGGAAAGAGAGAGACAACCTTCCCCTGTGCACACTGTTCATAGCTGCTGTTGTTCCTCCCCTTTTCAGTCATCATCAAATGCTGTGACATATGCTCTAATGTCATTCCCATCTGGCCTCTGAGACTGGTCAAAGTTCATCTCAGGGCATTATCCCAGCATGACATAGCTCCTACAAAACAGTAAACCACACAAAAACACTTCCATTGAGGATTGGTGCCACCTGCGTAGAGCTGATGGCCAGGGTTGATTGCTGCTGATTGCTCCAGAAACATATTCATAATCATATCACTCACCACTCTATTAACACACTGAAAGACAACACACTACTGCATGCCAAACCCCCTGATATCCACCCTTCTGAATCCTCGCTCCCACGAAAGGACAGAGTCCACCTGGCCAGACTGCGGTGCGGCCACCACCCAGCACTTCTAAGTTACCAGAAGAGGCTGGATGACCGCATTGTGAACAGCTGCCTGGGATGTAACACATAATGGAAGACTGCATTATACACAATCATGCACGCAAACAACACAACATACACTCTATAAAGGATTTGTGGGAAAACCCAGTTTCGGCTGTGGCATTCCTTGGGGAGACGGGACTGCTCGGACAGACAGTCTAGGGAACAACAACAACTTCCATTGACTTTTACATACATGAAGACGTATGTGCATAATGCATACGTAGTGGATATTTACTACTGTCTACACTGTCATGTACATGTGTACATGATGGAGTTCTAGATGTTAACATAATTTGAATTAATTAGACTGTCAACAAAGGTAAAGTAGCTAGTTTAAATTACTTAATGATAAAAATCATCTCTGTCACTTGACAGTTGACAAATTATTCAGGAATTTGAATTAATAATTATATTTATTTAATATCTATTGAAAATGGAAATACATTCCACTGGCTATAACTCCCATAGTATAAAATGAATGAAACTAATACAAACTACATTCTGGAAACTTCTATAAATGGTATATATCCTGTACCTAGCTATAAAACTATTCTATACTGGATGGTTATTAAATTTTCTCAACACAAAAGATATCAAAATTTTTAGATTTTTTAAACTTGGAATAATGAGACCTACTGCTTTCTATTTGCACAATAGCAACAAATTATTTCACAGTGCAATCTTTAGATGATATTTTACAGCTATTGTTGGCTTGCCAATTACTGTAATGGTAAAAATGCAGACAAAGCTTTCAAGAATATAAAATATATATACTGTACCTTGAATACACCCGTATTATTACATTAATAACTAGGTTAAAATTTCAATCTATAAAAATTTCTTATAACAAAATATTTTATATGTTCCTTGAATCTACCAGTATTATTACATTAATAACAAGGTTAAAGCTCAAATCTATACAAGTTTCTTATTTGTAAACATTAAAAAAATAGGTTTTATTCATAATATTCATAATATGAGGAATAGACATTTAGGAATGGATGCGAAGAGGAGACTGTATGAAGGAGTGATTGTGCCAACAGCACTGTATGGGGCAGAAACGTGGAACATAAGAGATGAAGAGAGAAGGAGTTTGAATGTGTTTAAGATGAGGTGTCTGAGAAGTATGGTGGGGGTTACTAGGCTGGATAGAGTGAGAAATGAGGAGGTGAGGAGGAGAACAGGGGTGAAAAAGGAGCTGGGAGATAGGGTTGATGAAAGAATATTAGGATGGTTTGGACACATGAAAAGAATGAGTGAAGAAAGACTAGTAAAAGAGGTATGGAAGGCAGATGTGGAGGGAGTGAACATGAGGGGACGTCCTAGGATGAGGTGGATGGATGGGGTGAAGGGGGCTTTGGGGAAGAGGGGAATGTTGAGGAAGGAAGGGAGAGGACGGAAGACAGAGGTGAGTGGAGAGTGGTTGTATATGGATGATGTGATTGCGTGAGGAGGAATGGGCGGGGTGGGTGGGGGTTGGGGTAGTATGTGTGAGTAAATTTTGACGCAGCCCGAAGGGATTTCTCTTATATGCAAGGGGGGACGGAGAGGGGGGGGTCGCCGATTAAATGAAGCGGCCTTGCTGTGGATGTGCTGTGTCTTGCGACACTGCTTCTGACCCAGGGCGGTGGGCAAGGTGCAGGGATGACCCGTCATCCAGGAGGTGCTCAGATGAGAGGGAGGGTGGGAGGGGTGTGGAGTGTATTTAGAGATGAAATGGGTGGGTGTTTTTATGCCTTTCCCTTTTTGGCTACCTCCCTTGAAAGGGGGAAAAAGCCTTGGTATATGTATGTATGTATAGAACTTATAGACTACTCAATTGAAATTTGCAAATAAAAATTTAATAATTTGTTCTTAAAAACAAGATGGCTTCAGTGAGTTTCTCTTTCATTGAAGCCCTTTGGTCTGTCCTAATTAGCCTTTGTGCTAAAAACAGACGTTCAATGCTCACTTGTGTTGGAGGAAGTGCTGCTGCCAACAACGCAGACTCTTTCACTATCTCAGGGTATTGCTTTATAGCTTCATGAACATTCAACTTTGACTTTCTATCTGTTCTACTTGCTGTAATGCAGCATGGAAGTCTAGCTTGAAACTTGCTATTGCTAAGCCTTTATTCACTGAAGGTGGAGTTTTAGCTGTTTCCTCTAGCTTATGCCACTTTGACCTTGCTTTATGATCTTGTTGATCCAGAACTTTTCAAAATCCTTTTCACTGCAGGTTCCCTCGGAGTCTGTGGAACTTGAAATAGTGTCTGGATCTTCAGTAGATGCCTTTGCATCTAAGCCCAAAATCCTCATGGCAAGGTCACAAAGTGCCAATTTTGCTTCATCTCTCTGGATTTCAGATAACACTCTATTCATTGGGTCTACATATACTCCAGCCAGTAGAATTTCATCATTAAGCAGTTGTACTTCTCTTTTACGCACTGACTTGCACATTGTTTCTGCAAGCAAACCACCATGCCTGGATATGGAATGCTCTAACATTTTCCAATCTTTCAAGAACATTCCAGGAGTGAGATCCTCCTCTTGAAATTTTTTTTTGTCACTTGAAAAGGAAGCTTAAGAAGGTCCTCCAGTTCTTCAAGTTGCATCCATTGCGCTTCTGAAAGACTAACATCTGGGTTTGCCATCTCAATAAGAACAGGCTTCAATTCAACAAGCTGTTTTACCATGTTATAAGTGCTACCCCAGCAAGTAACCTGGTCTATTATAGCTCCTTTTCCAGCTCTTCTTTTAAGAATGGCATCAAGCTTTGGTGTTCTTGCTGCAGTAGCAACTTTTCTGACTTTGGCTATAAGATTACTGGAATCATGCTCTTTAAGAGCATCGTTCACTGCAAGTTGGTGTGTATGAACACAACAACGCTGGTGTTCAATTTCTGAAATGCGGTCTGCTTCGTCAGCAAACTCGTCTCTGTAACTTGGTACTTCCTCAAACCCTTCAAAAAAATCTAAATCTTCCTGCTTCTCTGTCAAGTCATCCCAGTCAATTGGCTGCCTCCTACTGTGACTGACAAGGCCCAGCTTGTTCTTGAATTTCTTCAGCACATTCTTCTGTAATACT
Organism: Oratosquilla oratoria; assembly: GCF_046742065.1. Taxonomy (NCBI): domain Eukaryota; kingdom Metazoa; phylum Arthropoda; class Malacostraca; order Stomatopoda; family Squillidae; genus Oratosquilla; species Oratosquilla oratoria. The sequence continues at coordinate 16,488,072 of NC_134788.1, read as the reverse complement.
TGAATCTTCTCTTTCATTCAGTCATTTGACCATACTCAGCATACATGGTCTTTCTGAATGCCAAAGTCTTGCAACACTTCTTTTACCAATTGTTTTAAGAAGTTACTGGAATGTTGGGCTTCAGTGTCTTTAATGGATAAGGTTTTGGTCATATTTTCCCCTTCATCCATATACCTAACATTAACAGCAAAATGATTAACACAATGGCATGTGCATGCATCCATTTTCAAGTATACAAACTTGTTGCTTAGATTTCTCTTTAGCTGCTCCTTTTGGCTTTCATATTCATCAATTACTAGTTTCCTTATATTATCTCTGTTTAGAGCCACTCCTAGTTTTTGTGACAGTTCACCAATCAGTGCTAACACTTCAGGCCGAGAAAAGAATCTCAAGGAAATGCTGTTGAGAACAGTAATCTTAACAATGTTCCTTCTGAATGCATCTGGAGTCATTGATATAGTCACTTTATCACTAACAAAAAAACTTGTCAGAGATCCTGTAGCAGGTTTCTTTTCAGTATTCAAGGTTTTAGATTTTGATGCTGCTAGTGTCTCAGATGAGCCTTTGTCTTTCTCTTGTACAAGTTTAAAGATGTCAGGATGGCAGCGCTCCAAATGTCTTTTAAAGTTAGAAGTGCGAGTAGGAGCATGGCCTTTAGAAGTACCACCGCCAGAAGCACTAATTATAACACCACAAGTTGTTTCTTCATCATCTCGGCCTGTTATGCACTGACATACATAATGCTTGAAATCACTGGTTAATGTAAAATGTTCAAATACGGCAGAATTATGTTTTGAAGCCATGCTAAGGGTGCACCAAGTTTTGTAAGAATAATTTTCAAAATTATGTACATGTATTATGTATTTCTGTAAATCTGTAAAAAAAAAAAAAAAAGATAGAAGTTTGATTCAAAACGTAAATTTTTTTTTTGCTTTATTTCAGTAATCAATTTCAGTAAATCTGCAAAAAAGTAAATAAATACATATGTTTGATGTTTAATGTAAAACATAAAAAATAGTGATAAAATTTTAGCTCACAATAAAATTATAGTTAGTAAAGATATCAAAAGAATGAATTTTTATAATAAAATGGGTAGCCTGTGAATAAAGTCTAGGCTCAGCGAACTATAGATTATGCTACCCTATGAATATAGCTTTGGCTAGGAAAAACAAACTCCATTCTCCAATTCATGGTAAAAAAGAGAATATATATATATATATCAGATAATCTCTTTGGCAGTAGCGCACGGGACTCGAACCCGAATATATATATATATATATATATATATATATATATATATATATATATATATATATATATATATATATATATATATATATATATACTGTATATATAATTTTTTTTAATTCTATCATCATATTAGCTTGATAAATAATACAAACTGCTAGTGGCTGATAGGTTAGGTTAGTCTTTGGAGATTTTCTATGCAAGAAAATGATAAGTCTAGTTTGGCACACTACCTTTAAAAAAAAATAGTAGTATAAGTAGGGTAATCTGATATCATCTTAATGTGATGAAAATGGTTGGTTAGACTAGCCTATGACAAATATAGGTTAGAGTCCTAGACTACCCTATGAATGGAGGCAGCCTATAGTCCAGGAAAAACAAATTCGACCCTACAATTTATGGTAAAAAGAAAGGTAAATGTGGATTATAAGGTTATTTTGGGATTTTTTTGTTCGTTTTTAAATACAAAAATAAAATAAAATAGATGAAAATAAAACAAACAAAATAAATAAATAAATAAATAAATAAAAATAAATAAATATTTTTTTATTATTGCATTAGTTTTATTTTTTCTTTATTTATTAATTTATTTACTTTTTTTAAAGATCCAGATAATCAACATGTTCCAAAATAAATAGGTTTTATCTGTATGTATATATATATATATATATATATATATATATATATATATATATATATGTATATATATGTATATATATATATATGCAGAGTCCACTAGGAAAAGGAAAAACACACGGAGTCCGAGCGCTTTCGTGATATAATCACATTATCAAGGAGTACAGAAAGATTGAGTACATCTTTCTGTACTCCTTGATAATGTGAATATATCACGAAAGCGCTCGGACTCCGTGTGTTTTTCCTTTTCCTAGTGGACTCTGCATATTTGTGATTCGCGTGACTTGTGAAATTTGTGCATATATATATATATATATATATACTGTATATACACTCTTCATCAAAGTTATAAAAATAATACAAACTGCTAATGATTGGCTTGGTTAGCCTATGGAGATTGCCTAGGGCCTAGGCCAACAAACTGAGAGGCTAGTTTAGCCTATCTCATAATCAGCATTTATCATACAACAGGTAGGACCTTACAAGTAGCCTAGGCTACATCACTAGGAAAAGCAGGAAACTTTGGCAAAGTAATCTAAATTGTTCTTGCCTCCAATGCTTATTGTTTACCAATTCCTACAAAAAACCATAGCCAAATCATGCAAACTGTATATCTTGTAGGTAATATTTAAGGTCCGGTAGTCACTCAATAGGCTACTATCAATAGTAGGGTTTTACAGACTATTCCGTATGCCAGTATATCAATATTTGTCTTTACCAAGGTCACATTTCACAATGTACAAGATTTGGCCTAAATATTTTCTTTTTACTATTATTAAAAGAGGAAGGAAAGTTGATTCAAGTAGGGAACAAAAGGTAAAAGGCAAAAATGAAAAGATGATAATGGAAGAGGAAGCGATAAAAGGAAGATGGGCAGAATATTTTAGGGAACTGTTGAATGTAAAGGAGGATAGGGATAGAATGGTGATAGCAGTGGGAGGCGCAAAGAAAATGACAGTGATGGGTCAGGAAAATGAGGGAAAAATAAGAAAAGATGAGGTGGAAGTAGCGATTAAAATGATGAGAGCAGGTAAGGCAACTGGGTTAGATGGATGTCATGCGGAGTGTCTGAAGAAGGGAGGTAAAGTAATAAGTAATAGTAGACTGGTTAGTGAGGTTTAATGTGTGTCTAAGGGAGGGTAGAGTACCAGAGGACTGGAGGAGTGTATGTATAGTTCCGCTTTTCAAAGGAAAAGGGAACAAGTGTGAATGTAGTAGTTTCAGAGGGACCAGTTTGTTAAGTGTAGTTGGGAAGACATATGGGAGGGTTATAATTGGGAGAATTAGGAGAGGAACAGATGAAGTAATTGGTGAGGAGCAGTGTGGGTTTAGGAGAGGTAGGGGCTGTGTGGATCAAACTTTTGTGATAAGACAGATTTGTGTGAAAGCTTTAGGAAAGGGTAAGGATGTCTTTTGAGCCTTTATGGATTTGGAAAAGGCTTATGATAGGGTAGACAGAGAGGCATTGTGGGAGGTTTTGCAGGTATATGGTATTGAGGGAAAGCTGTTAAGAGCAGTCAAGAGTTTTTATGAGAGTAGTAGAGCCTGTGTTAGAATCAGAAATGGAGAGAGTAAATGGTTTGAGGTAAAGGTGGGACTACGTCAGGGATGTGTCATGTTGCCATGGCTGTTCAATGTGTATATGGATGGGGTGGTACAGGAGGTAAATGAAAGAGTAATGGGCAGGGGACTGGAGTTGGTTACGGAAAATGGACAAAAGTGGGAGGTAAGTCAGTTGTTGTTTGCTGATGACACTGCACTTGTGGCAGGGTCAGAGGAGGCATTAGGAGAGTTAGTGACTGAGTCTGGGAGGGTGTTTGATAGGAGAAATTTGAAGGTGAATGTGGGTAAAAGTAAGGTGATGAGGTGTACAAGAGGAGAGGATGGTGGAGTTGGAAGTCTTAAAGGGGAGAGGCTGGAGAAAGTGGATAGTTCTAGGTACTTGGGGTCATATGTGGCTGCAAAGGGAGTAGAGGTAGAGGTAAGCTGTAGATTGAGAGAAGCAAATAAATGCCTTGGGGGATTTAAAAAAGTAATGAGAAATAGACATTTGGGAATTAATGCAAAGAGGAGATTGTATGAAGGGGTGATTGTGTCAACAGTGCTGTATGGGGCAGAAACATGGAATTTGAGAGAGGCAGCGAGGAAGAGTTTAAATGTGTTTGAGATGAAGTGTCTGAGAAGTATGGTGAGGGTTACAAGGCTGGATAGAGTGAGAAACGAGGAAGTGAGACGGAGAGCTGGGGTGGAAAAGGAGTTGGCTAGGAGGGCTGATGAAAGACTATTAGGATGGTTTGGACACATGGAAAGAATGGATGAAGGAAGACTGATGAAAGGGGTATGGAAGGCAGAGATGGAGGGAGTGAACTTGAGAGGACGACCAAGGATGAGATGGATGGAAGGGGTGACAGGGGCGTTAATCAAGAGGGGAATGTCTGTGGAGCAGGGAAGGGAGATGGCAGAAGATAGGGATGAGTGGAGAAGGTATGTGTATAGAAGATACTGTGATATAAAGCAGGGGAAGGGATGGGAGGATGGGGGGGTTTGGGGAGTGGGAAAGTATGAATGATACTTTGAAGCAGCCCGAAGGGACCTCTCCCTGTCGTCCACTTTCTATGTGAGGGGACAGAGAGGGGGGGGGTTGCCAATTAAGTGAAGCAGCCTTGCTGTGGATGTGCTGTGTCCTGCTGCATTGCTTCTGACCCAGGGTGGTGGGCGGGGTGCAGGGATGACCCGTCGTCCACGAGGAGCTAAGATGTGAGGGTGGAAGGGACGATGGGTGGGAGTGGGTTTATGCCTTTTGACTTGGCTACCTTCCTGATAAAAGGGAAAAAGCCTTTTGTATATAGATAGAATTATGGTTATGGGCTAATGCATAAATATCTGGTACACTTAGGCCTAATTTGCAATTGTCTTTATAACAATCAGTTTTAAATTAGATTATAATGGTTTGTGATTTTCTTTACTCTGATTTCTGTTTATCATTGCTTCACTTGTAGGCCTATCGTATTCACTAGTAACCATGATCAGTAGCCTGTTTCTATTTCGTATATTTCAAACCACTAAATTTCTTTGATAAATATATGATTTTTATATTCTGAAGTAGCTTTATCATAATCTAGCATATTTCTATTAAAGGAAAATGTGATAAAATTACCGAAAATGAAGGAAAAGAAAATTTACTGAGGGACTGCTTCAGGCAGAATCTGCAGCTGTTGTTTGTTTACATTAGTTAGTACTAGTAGCACACAATGCCATCGCATGGTGGCAGCACAAATTGATGTTTATTTATGTTGAAGTAGAAGCATTGCAGTATAGTACAAAATATGATGTATATATATATATATATATATATATACACATATACAGGTAAACGTCGACTTACGATGGCCGCGACTTACGATTTTTCGACTTTACGATGACGACGACGATATGATGTATTTAACCCCTTCCATACGGTGCCGCACACGTAGGCGTCATGAGGAGCAAGTGGATTCGCGACGCTGCCATATCGGCGTCTTGATTATATTTATTGTAGTCGCCCCTGTGTTTTTACATTCTCTCAAATGTGCCCTGAATCCCATTCTCTGTGGTTTTCAAAATTCGCGGGTGAAAGAGAGAACGATCGATATAAGCGGTGACTATATTTTATGATGCGAGTATTATTACGACACGTCGTACGGCTGGCATTGGCTGCTGCCCGCGAGATTTAAGTCCGTACTGAAAATACATATTATAGTGTTTGAATATGGTAAAAAGGATAAAAATAATTAAATAAACTACTGTACATGTTTAATAGGCTATATTCAGTATCTCTGGTGGTTAATATACAGGTAGGCTAGGTACAGTGACCACAGAACAGAGTGATACACAAATTGGGGATCGACTTACGATGAAATCGTCTTACGATGGATCTATCGAAACCTAATGCCATCGTAAGTCGACGTTTACCTGTATATATATATATATATATATATATATATATAGTTTCACTCTCCTTCCAGGAAACAACCACAAATACATGACCACAGACACTTTTACCCAGACTGACAACGATAGCTTGTCAGTATTGTGTATATATATTCTGTACTGGTATGACTCTACCATCAAATGTAACACCTTCACGTTGGACAAGTTTCATATCTTCAATGAACTGTTTCAAGAATGCAGATGGAGGATCATTTGACTTACAAGAACCATAAAACAATCCTACAATAAATGGGTCTTTGTGAACTGGATGCTCTAGCATGCCTAAAATAGGCCAGAACTGATCAGGTGAACTCTTCCATATTGGCAACCCATCAATGTCAATCTGAAGTGATAAAGTTTGAGCTGCCAATGATGGATACATTTTCAATCTTGAAATTATTCCTGGTTCCAAACCAAAATGATAGTATGACCCACCAGCAACCTCTCTTATACCTGTTACTGTTTCAATACGCATTAATGTTCTCAGATCTTTGGGAAGGTCACGATGACTTTTCCGTAATATGCCAAGAAGGGAATACAGGGCAATGTGTGAAACTTTAAATTTACTGGCCCATTCTGCCAAATTTTCACAGATACATTCAGTTTCTCCCACTTCGTCCTCCGAGTCACATGAAGAATAAAAAAATTCATCTGAAAAATTGCTTAAAAAACTTCCTGCATAATCATTGTCAAGGTCACCCATATCACCAACCGAATAGCCAACTGCATTCTCATATGTTGAAATGTAATCACGCAAGGAACCAGTCATGCCAATACTTCCATTATACGTCATGGCTGTTTAAATGATCAAAACCTTCCTGAACAAAACCAAGTAAATCATCAGCAGTGTTCTCACAGCTGTCCAGACTATATTCAGATACAGCAGGCATGGTAAAAACTAAAGGTATTTCACTTTCATCATTATTTTCATAGCTATCAGCAATTTCCAGAAGATGCCATAAAATCCCAGCTAAAATCCTTCAACATTAAGTCCAATAGGACACAGGTTTGATCTTGGCCATTTTCGATTTAAAAACTGGCTCTAAATCCAAATGCAAACCAATATACAGTTATGTACGTATGCCAACATAAAATGTTAAATATATAAAAACCCAAGCCTAGGCATGCTAGATTTAGGCCTAGCACCTACACTGCAAACACCATTGATCCGATCTCGCTGTCTTCAAGGCAGAGATGCCTAATCCCAGTGACGGGCCCAAAATAGCTTGAAATCAAGTGCACGGATGGATGGGTGGGGGGGGGAGTGCCTTTCTTCTATACCACACAGCCATCAGTATTAATCAGGGTGACCTAGGCCTAGGCTACATGTAGGTACCCCGGAATCCGCGCGTGGCGCCACTGTCGACCATGTAATATTTACGTCGACATTTGTTGCGGACCACCAGATTCTGTATAGTGCAATTTGAATGCTTCCCGCATTCAGCGCATGTGCAAGATATTCAAATTACCTTGTTGTTTTGCAAGTGTATGCCCAATTCTTTATATAGAAAATTTCTTCAGCGATTTGAACGGAAATTTGGTTATCAAACTCGGCAACATAGTTTTCCGAGTAAAAATATCAAGGTAAGGTATCACTAAATGTTATTTTAATATACATAAACATGTTTATCAACCTATTTTCTCCCGGATATGAGAAGCTTAAGAGCGTTGATCACTTGATGTTTGAGCCTAGGGTCATCACATATAGGCATATCACCCATGAATCTCATGCGTCCAGTTCATCACTCGTGTTTGATTTTGTTTACACATCACCATTGACGACCAAAACCACACAATGACGGTTTTTGCTCAAATGCATAATTTATAAAAAAATAGCATATGGTTGCATTATTTGACCTATTTTCTTTAAAATGTGTGATTTCCATG
>NC_134788.1:16465332-16475332 GCF_046742065.1 Oratosquilla oratoria | reverse complement strand
CGTAGTATTAGAAAGTAGAGGGTAATAATAATGGAGAACAAATTGACAAAATTGTACAAATTATTCATAAAACAGATAATTCCTCAAAATTGCGATATATAGGTATATTACCCGTAGAAGATATACATCATGTACTTTCATCTAATCGGACTAATATCTACTTCATATTTAATGTGTGTTACCTCGTGAAATAGAAATGGGACATTGGATTGTCGTATGTTTAATAAGAAATTCAATATATGTTTTCGATTCATTTAATGTATACCTCAAAAATATAATTACATTTAAAGAATACAAATAGAAAATAATTAATTGTAATTATAGATTACAAAGCTTATAGATTACAAAGCTTAGTTTGCAGATGTTACTGTGTTTGGTTTATAAAAAGAAATCGAAATGGGATTAAATGTGCAATATTATTGAATTCACGCACATTTTCACGAAGACACTTTTCTAACCCTTCTTAGGTAAAGTGGGGTCAGACAGACCCCATGCTTTTTTGTTTTTTACTTTTAATATACTGTTGTGGTCTTGTATAACATATGGTTAAATTGAGAATTTGGAGTGGTAACGTGGTTGGTAGTTGAGCGGCGTTTGGAGGCTTAAGATAAACACGGCGGAGCAGCGTAGCTCTCTCTCTGTGGTCTTCTTCTTTATTTTGTGACAGGTGTTTATATACATGGCTCGTGGCTAGGTTGCCGACGAGATATTATTTATTTATAAGATGCTGTTTTAGCAAATATTAGAGATCAGGATAGGTTTTAAATACTTTACAATTTGCATATACATATATACAATGTACTACAGTTGTCCGAGGTTTGGGCAGGATGGACATATCCCGTAGGAAAAGGGATTTTAATATTAATGGCAATATCGCTTGGGTTTTCTGAGGTGTCGATACCGGCGTCCAGGTGCTGGTTGTAAGGTTGACCCCCTGGTCCGAACAATAGAGACTTGACCATAGATGACCGCGGGATGACCCTTCCGTGACAAAGTGAGGTCGACTACCCGTTGACTCTGTAGAGCCCCGACAAGTCACGTGGCAGGGAACGTGACTGATGTCCACGACCTGACGCTTCTCTGCCAACGCGACCCTGCTTGACCCGACCTAACCCAGTGCAATTACCTAATTACGCACCACGGGTAACTTGCCCCCACAGTATATATATCGGCTTCCGCCGCATGTAAAATCAGTTCACTCGTACCTCACAATAAAGGAGACGAACTCACCAAAACCTCTTTCTCTTCACCAATAGTAGCATCGCTACAACTCCTATATGTACCGAGATGCACATGTGCAGTGCTGATAGTATGTGTAGATGCGGTAGATGAAGATCTAGGAGATTTTTGTGGTAGATTACGTCATCTAGGAGGTCTAGACGTTCAACAATACTAATATATTGCATATAGATATGTCCTCCCCTATACCTTCTTGACGAGTGGAGTAGTTTAAGGGGGTGATAGGGTCATTCCTGAATCTTGCTCTATATAAGCTTTTTGGCCCGTCAGACCCCACTTTACCTGAGGTGTGAGTAGCGTGGGATTTGTCAGACCTCACTTTACCTGAGGTTTTTTCATGTCATATAAATGTTTTATCATTTATATCTATGGATAAATAATAATTTCTTCTTTTTGTCATTTTTTTATGACTGATATATTGAATTTCACTATCTGTTTGTCGTTATTCCGGGTAACTATTACCTACACTGCAAAAGACCAGTGTGTCAGGAACATTCAACCCCCGTCTGCAATGACTGCAATTAGATTCTTCAGTATCACAAAGTCAAAATAATTACCTCCGATTTTTTTCAGGTTTTATGGTTTATAAAACACATTTATTATTTGTTGTGGGTCTGCTTTTCCCTAAGATAGTTGGGACATAGGTCTCTACAAAATAAGGATGACTAACCGCTTCACGTTTCCTGTTTTCAGTCAAGTACCCTCTAAAGTCAGCAATACCTTATTTCTCATCATTTATTTTTTTCATAAAAAAATATTTCTAACAATTATAGTCACTTTCAAGCATGTAAATGGAAGAAGATAAGTTGAAGTACATATGTTTTGATTTCTATGTCACTAAATGCAGTGAAAGTATTTTTATTTTCTGTTTGGGGTAAAAAAAAATTACCCCCGATTTTTTCAGATTTTATGTTTGTTTTTTTAACACATTTATTATTCACTTGTTGTGGTTCTGTTTTTCCTTAAAGATAGTTGGGACATTGGTCTCTACAAAATGATGATGACCAACCGCTTCACGTTTCCTGTTTTCAGTCAAGTACCCTTTAAAATCAGCAATACCTTATTTTTCATCATTTTTGTTGTTGTAATTTTCATTAAAAAATATTTCTAACAATTATAGTCACTTTCAAGCATGCAAATGGAAGAAGATAAGTTGAAGTACATATGTTTTGATTTCTATATCATTAAATGCAGCGGGAGTATTTATTTTGTATTATTTGTTTTTGGGGTCTGTCAGACCCTGCTTTACCTGAGGCGTTTCCCCAAAAAAGCTTTACCTGAGCAGGGTTAGATAACGATAAAAAAGTGACTACATTTGTTTATCGACATTTTGGTGACTATTTACATCGATGTACATTTATTTACTTTGCCCCTCAAATGATAATGTTAGTATAACGTCCAAGAACACATGTAATTACGTGTGCAGTCTAGCGAAGAGAAAAACCGCAAATAACCTTCCCTCCAAGAAAAGGAGAGGGTGAGCTTTCATTAGGCTTACTATACTCCTTTCACTTGAATTCCTTCACTCTGATATACATAAGACTGGTTCTACTTGGGTCTTTACATACAAAATATCCAGCTCTACTTCAGTCTGGACTACATGCAAGATCTCCAAGAGCAAACGTTATGGACAAATACACACATCTCTGGAAGACTTCAACATCCCTAGAACCAAGAGATGTCCGAACCAAGATCTATATACACCAGGTCTAACCGTTTGAGCCGTTCTGCGCAGCTTCTTACGTCATCTGGCTGCTTCCGTTTTCTCTTTGTGAAATACTGTAGAAAACTGTGAAACGCTAAGGAAGACTGGAATTATTATATTTTCCCCCCGTTATCTCTCTCTCTAGCTCATTGTTATTATCAGTGTGTGTGTGTGTGTGTGTGTGTGTGTGTGTGTGTGTGTGTGTGTGTGTGTGTGTGTGTGTGTGTGTGTGTGTGTAATTATATACTTGTATTTTACGGGAAGGGGAAATGTCGTGTGTGCTTGTATGTGTATACGTTCACATATGTGTGTGTATGTGTGTGTGCTCGTGTGTGTGTGTGTGTGTGTGTGTGTGTGTGTGTGTGTGTGTGTGTGTGTGTGTGTGTGTGCGCGTGTGTGTGTGTATTTATACAATTGTATTTTACGGGAAGGGGAGATATTGTCGTGCGTGCTTATGTGTACACGTGTGACGCCTATGGGGAAGGGCCAGGTTCAAAACTAGAGTTCTGGTTAAGAATTATTATTTCCTACAAAAAATAAAGATACAAATAAACAATGATCGAAAAATAGAAGTCGCCAAAACTAGCGAAAAGTACAATGTCCGAAACACGTAAATTCACAGAACATAAAAGGCTAGTATTGCCAAGACACGTAAATATATGTGTCGATCAAATATCGACAATCAATAACAAAAAAAAAAAAAAAATAGTCTTAAAGACAATAAGTGGTAAGGTCGAGAAATATCGACCATCAGAATGGAAACTAAGTCCTACGTAATAATTTACGTAAAAAAAATAACAAAGTCGAGAAAATTCTACGACTAAGTCTAAGTCCGACAAAATGGACACGAGTGCAAATGAGGCTCTGACAAGCAGAGTCCACAAAGATTCGAGAATATACTAGTCGAGATGAAACTACGACTATAAAGTCTAAGTCCAAAACGTAGAGGACACGAGTGCAATGGGGCTCTGAGAGGCGGAGTCCACCTTGACCGTTACAAGCAATGATATATATAGACTCTTCTCCGTAAGATCCGGAGAGATGCCAAGTGTCGCTAGACGCGACGATTAACAAGAGTGTTTAGGAATATTTCCAAGTACATACACGGATATTCTTTACATCAATGAATAGATAATAATATTTGATAAAGTTACCTTGTCAATCTTAGATAAGCAGAAACTTAATAGTTTTTATATGAATATCTATACGTACGTAAATGTAAGTTAGGGACGCAGTTGCCACAATATTGGTTCACACGCAAATTTCTTCAGAGCGCGCGTAAGCTTGCATGCCCACACCGGCGTTTACGGCGTCTGAGAACGACGAAAATATGCAATTACTTTAATCTTACGTAAATCAAATCCTAAGATTGACAAGATAGATCCACAAGGTAATACACATACATAAATTCATATGCAAAGTATGGAATAGTTTGTCAAAGCACAAAAAGGAACGAAATACAATCCGATGAATAGAAATCATCACTTTAAGAGTTTTTAGACGTGGATATACCTCACGTAGGCACAGAACTTTCTCACCGGCGTCCGAAGATTAAGAGAATATGTAATTTCTCTTATCTTACGTAAATCAACTCGTAAGATTGACAAGAGAGATCCACAAGACAATATACATACATAAATCTATATGTAATGTATAGAATATGGTTGTCAGTGTACAAAAGGAATGGAATACATCATATATATATAATTCATCACTTTAACAGTACTCTTACGTCGAACACTGACAGTTGGATATCGAGAAGTCCACCAAGCCTACCGTGGGAACGGCTGGCAAGTCCGAGTTACACATACGTACATGCGCGCAAGTGCGTCTGAATGAAATCTTCACTACGACGAGCCTGTAGTCGTAACTATATACATGTATGTGTGTGTGTGTGTGTGTGTGTGTGTGTGTGTATTTATATACTTGCATTTTACGGGAAGGGGAAATATCGTCGTGTGTGCTTACATGTGTACACGTTCACATATGTGTGTGTGTGTGTGTGTGTGTGTGTGTGTGTGTGTGTGTGTGTGTATTTATATATTTGTATTTTACGAGAAGGAGAAATATCGTCGTATGTGCTTGTATGTGCACACGTTCACATGTGTGTGTGTGTATGTGTGTGATTCATCTTGGTCTTTTGGATCACATGTTGGACTCATGATCGACAGCTATTTCCCTCCCGGAAGAGAGCTCAGAGCTCGTATGTCCGATATATGAATTTACACGCACACACATCCCCAACTCCCCGCCCACGAGAGTTGGACTAATGACTCGAATCACAGCGATACTGAAAAAAATTTCAACCCTGGACAGGAGTCGAACCTGGTGCCACTAATTCTTCCATACATTCAGGCCGACTCTCTACCAACCGCGCCACCGAATCGTCTCTATAAGGGAGTGTGTGTGTATTTATATACTTACATTTTACGGGAAGTGGAGATATCATCGTATGTGCTTATATGTGTACACGTTCACATGTGTGTGTGTGTGTGTGTGTGTGTGTGTGTGTGTGTGTGTGTGTGTGTGTGTGTGTGTGTGTGTGTGTGTGTGTTTATACACTTGTATTTTACGGGAAGGGGAGATATCGTTGTGTGTGCTTATATGTGTGCACGTTCACATGTGTGTGTATTTGCAGGGAAACGATGAAAATTAACATTTGGCTTAATTCCTCTTTGGTTTGAGCCACAACCCTTAATGGCACAATAAGCTATATTGTCAAGATCTATATATAACGGTATATATAGATCTTCATTGTCAGAATATAAATAATTGCGTGGAGCGGTGCGAGCGGAGGCAGCAACATGTCTATGCAACGAACCAGCTACAACTAACAGCGTTGGGACGCGCGAACCCCACTTTGAGCAGCCAGGTGACGTCACGGGCCCGCTGCGCCAACACCCTCGAAATTCGGTCGGAAGTGGTTAGACCTGGAATATATAGACCTTGGTCCGAACATGAGTTAGTAGCTTCCCGTTTTCGCTCTCTTTCAGTATGCTATTAAAAAAATGTCCGTATATTTTTTGCGACAACAAATGCGACCTATGTGTAATCAGTGCTATTCACGTTTTACTTCCAGTTGTAAATGAAGTAATAAAAAGAACGGGGGATAGATTGAAGGCATGGGGGAAAATATACAGGAAGGACATCGTGTTTACACTATAGTCAGCGCAACGAGAAGTGACCGCTAAGGCGGGGTTAGGAGATTTCCCGGTTTTGCCACATCTCCACAGATAACACGGCCCGCACGGCTCACACCGAATGCAGTGTGAGGGGGGCGGGGCCAGAGAATAGATGTAGCGGCAATGTCGCTCTCTCTTGCTCATATGCCATATCTATGACTCGAGGAAACGAAACCTTTGTATAGAAAACATTGCTTTGCTTTTTACCTCAGTGGTGGTGACAAAAATTATGATATAATTATATGTGGCAACATTATAAAAATATAAAATAAAATCATAAAATAAAATAAGATTATAATATAATTATATGTGGCAACACAGAGGGACTCCCAGTGCTCCTCCCTAACGGCCATTTCTCAATGCAACGAGTATAAGAACATTACAGTGGGAAGTCATGAAAGAAATGCGAGTAGCTATCAAAAAACAAGTTGACGACATCGAGAAAAATGTGAGGAGACCATCGAAAAAGAGCGTTCCTTTAGAATAGACGACGTCGGCACACTATTGATCCTAAGTAGGCTCAATACAAGACTGAAGCGTTGCCAACGTGATTTCTCAAAAGCCCACGTTCACAATGAGTTCAAGGTGAAGAAAATAAATCAGGGAGAAATGGAAGAGGAAGACGTCCACGATGAACACGATAATGATATCATATAGTTAGGTTATCCCTACCAACAAATGTTGTGTAGCATGACTTATTATGTATGCTTAGCGTGTTCTAACACGTTTATAGGTATTGAGATATCTTATGTCTAATTTAAATCATGACACATTTTGTACCACGTGTAGTTGAACGTATTGTAACACAACATGTAATCTTATCAATAAAATAATGTCAAGGCCACCCTTGATTTTCATATCCTAAATTATCTAAAGAGAAGAAGAAGAAACAAGAAATCTATATCTTCCCCAACCTTCTACGACATGAGTGAACGCGGGCAGAACGTATGTACGATGACGAAGTAATTTTTACCCCTTACTTCTTCCAACCGTGACTTAATCGTAAAAACACAGATGTCATTGACCCACTAAACTCCATCTATCTATACACCAATCAAATTCGACCCTTACACACGTCAAACCAATCAACATATCGAAGGGTGCAGCATACACAACCTCTCTTATACAACGCAACAATCAACACATAAAACGTCACTCCTAAGCTCCACCCCTTACACGTGACGTCATCAGGTCAATGTCTTAGCCACGCCCACCGAAAACAGCAAGTGACGTCATCAGGGTCAATGACCGACGCAGCAGCAGCGCTGATCGTGGGAAATTTGTCTAAAAGACATCTACTCTCTTCTGTTTGAATACTATGTTCTTGTACCATTGTCGTCATCGTATCTGTATACATTTATGTTGTATCCCCATATTTTACCAGTATTGACCTTGTACATATATTTTTACACAATTGGTCACCAGTGCTGTAATTGTGTAACTTTTGTCATTTTTGTCACCATTACTGTAATTATATAACTTTTGATATTTCAGTTTACTCTTGAAAATGTCTTCATTAAGACGAAACGCTGAGCTCAAATAATGAAAAGAAATGGAAGAATAAAGTGATCTAGTTTCAGTTCACCCGGTTAATGGCAAAAATCTAATCAGGAAAATCGAAAATACGATGAAAAAACTGAACAACTACAACAATACATACATACATACATATACTAAGGCTTTTTCCCCCTTACAAGGGAGGTAGCCAAAAAGGAAAAGGCATAAACTCATTCCCACCCATTCCATCCCTGAATACACTCCACACCCCTCCACCCTCCCTCTCATCTTAGCACCTCCTGGATGACGGGTCATCCCTGCACCTTGTCCACTGCCCTGGGTCAGAAGCAGTGTCGCAAGACACAGCACATCCACAGCAAGGCCGCTTCATTTAATCAGCGACCCCCCTCTCTCCGTCCCCTCATTCATGAAAGGAGAAGACGGGGAGTAATCCCCTCGGGCTGCGTCAAAATTTTGCTCACACATACTACCCATCACCCCCATCCCCCCGCCCATTCTCCACTCATTCATCACATCACCCTGGGATGTGGATGTGATGCATGGGGTGGAATGGGCGGGGGGATGGGGGGTGTGGTAGTATGGGTGTGCAAAATTTTGACGCAGCCCGAAGGGATTTCTCCTCGTCTTCTCCTTTTATGCAATGGGGACGGAGAGGGGGAGTCGCTGATTAAATGAAGCGGCCTTGCTGTGGATGTACTGTGTCTTGCGACACTGCTTCTGACCCAGGGCAGTGGACAAGGTGCAGGGATGACCTGTCATCCGGGATGTGCTAAGATGAGAGGTGAGGGTGGAGGGGTGTGGAGTGTATTCAGGGATGGAATGGGTGGGAATGATTTTATGCCTTTTCCTTTTTGGCTACCTCCCTTGTAAGGGGGAAAAAGCCTTAGTATATGTATGTATGTATTGTTGTAGTTGTTCAGTTTTTTCATCGTATTTTCGATTTTCCTGATTAGATTTTTGCCATTAACCGGGTGAACTGAAACTAGATCACTTTATTCTTCCATTTCTTTTCATTATTTGAGCTCAACATTTCGTCTTAATGAAGACATTTTCAAGAGTACACTGAAATAACAAAATATATATATAATTACAGTAATGGTGACAAAAATGACAAAAGTCACATAATCACAGTACTGGTGACAATTGTGTAAAAATATATGTACAAGGTCAATACTGGAAAAATATGGGGATACAACATAAATGTATACAGATACGATGACGACAATGGTACAAGAACATAGTATTCAACAGAAGAGAGTAGATGTCTTTTAGACAAATTTCCCACGATCAGCGCTGCTGCTGCGTCGGTCATTGACCCTGATGACGTCACTTGCTGTTTTCGGTGGGCGTGGCTAAGACATTGACCTGATGACGTCACGTGTAAGGGGTGGAGCTTAGGAGTGACGTTTTATGTGTTGATTGTTGCGTTGTATAAAAGAGGTTGTGTATGCTGCACCCTTCGATATGTTGATTGGTTTGACGTGTGTAAGGGTCGAATTTGATTGGTGTATAGATAGATGGAGTTTAGTGGGTCAATGACATCTGTGTTTTTACGATTAAGTCACGGTTGGAAGAAGTAAGGGGTAAAAATTACTTCGTCATCGTACATACGTTCTGCCCGCGTTCACTCATGTCGTAGAAGGTTGGGGAAGATATAGATTTCTTGTTTCTTCTTCTTCTCTTTAGATAATTATAATTTAGGATATGAAAATCAAGGGTGGCCTTGACATTATTTTATTGATAAGATTACATGTTGTGTTACAATACGTTCAACTACACGTGGTACAAAATGTGTCATGATTTAAATTAGACATAAGATATCTCAATACCTATAAACGTGTTAGAACACGCTAAGCATACATAATAAGTCATGCTACACAACATTTGTTGGTAGGGATAACCTAACTATATGATATCATTATCGTGTTCATCGTGGACGTCTTCCTCTTCCATTTCTCCCTGATTTATTTTCTTCACCTTGAACTCATTGTGAACGTGGGCTTTTGAGAAATCACGTTGGCAACATTCAGTCTTGTATTGAGCCTACTTAGGATCAATAGTGTGCCGACGTCGTCTATTCTAAAGGAACGCTCTTTTTCGATGGTCTCCTCACATTTTTCTCGATGTCGTCAACTTGTTTTTTGATAGCTGCTCGCATTTCTTTCATGACTTCCCACTGTAATGTTGTTATACTCGTTGCATTGAGAAATGGCCGTTAGGGAGGAGCACTGGGAGTCCCTCTGTGTTGCCACATATAATTATATTATAATCTTATTTTATTTTATGATTTTATTTTATATTTTTATAATGTTGCCACATATAATTATATCATAATTTTTTGTCACCACCACTGAGG
>NC_134788.1:16379295-16464832 GCF_046742065.1 Oratosquilla oratoria | reverse complement strand
AGGAGGGCCACTCTCTCGTCTCTCCTCTCCCCTCTCGTCTCGTCTCTCCTCTCCCCTCACCCCTCCTCTCGTCTCCCCTCTCCCCTCCTCCGAGAGGGAGGGAAGGTGAGGAGAGAGGACATGAGAGGGGAGAGTGGAGAAGAGAGGACAAGAAAGAAGACTGGAGCGGGTTGGAGAGAGGACAGGAGTGGGGAGGAGAGAAGACAGAAGAGGGGAGTGGTGAGGAGAGAAGACAGAAGAGGGGAGTGGTGAGGAGAGAGGACAGGAGAGGGGAGTGGTGAGGAGAGAGGACAGGAGAGTGGAGAGGGAAGCAGAGGGGACAGTAGTGGGGAGGGGGGATGAGAGAGGTCACGAGAGGGGAGGATAGGACAGGAGTGGGAAGAGGGGAGGAGGGAAGAGGGGAGGAGAGAGGACGGGAGTAGAGAGGACAGGAGAGGGGGGAGCTCTCCTCCTCCCCTCTCGGGAGGAGAAAGGAGGGGGGAGTAGAGGGGAGAGGAGGAGAAAGGACAGGAGAGCAGAGAGGAAAGGAGGGGGGAGTAGAGGGGAGAGGAGGAGAAAGGACAGGAGAGCAGAGAGGAAAGGAGGGGGGAGGGGTTGGAGAGAAGAAAGGACAGAGGAGAGGAGAGAGGATAGGAGTGTCTCCTCCCTCCTCCCGAGAGGGGAGGGGAGAGGAGAGGGGAGGGGAGAGGACAGGAGAGGGGAGGGGAGAAGACAGGAGAGGGGAGGGGAGAGGACAGGAGAGGGGAGGGGAGAGGACAGGGGAGGGGAGAGGACAGGAGAGGGGAGAGGACAGGAGAGGGGAGAGGGGAGAGGACAGGAGAGGACAGGAGAGGGGAGGGGAGAGGACAGGAGAGGGGAGAGGAGAGGGGAGGAGAGAGGACAGGAGAGGGGAGAGGGGAGAGGACAGGAGAGGGGAGGGGAGAGGACAGGAGAGGGGAGGGGAGAGGACAGGAGAGGGGAGGGGAGAGGACAGGAGAGGGGAGGGGAGAGGACAGGAGAGGGGAGGGGAGAGGACAGGAGAGGGGAGGGGAGAGGACAGGAGAGGGGAGGGGAGAGGGGAGGGGAGAGGACATGAGTGGGGAGGGCATGAGAGAGGTCAGAAGAGGAGAGAGGACATGAGAGGGGAGGGGAGGAGAGGGGAGAGGTGAGGAGAGGGGAGAGGTGAGGAGAGGGGAGGGGGAGGAGAGGGGAGGGATGGGGGGAGGGGAGGGGAGAGGGGAGGAGAGGTGAGGGGAGGGGGAGGAGGGGGGAGGAGAGGTGAGGAGAGGTGAGGAGGTGAGTGCAGGGGGAGGAGAGGGGAGGGGGGAGGGGACAGGAGAGGTGAGGAGAGGTGAGTGGAGTTGAGTGGAGGAGAGGGGAGAGGTGAGGAGAGGGGAGAGGTGAGGAGAGGGGAGGGGGGGAGGTGAGGAAAGGGGAGGGGAGAGGGGAGGGGAGGGGGGAGGTGAGGAGAGGGGAGGGGAGAGGGGGTAGGTGAGGAGAGGGGAGGGGGGGAGGTGAGGAGAGGGGAGGGGAGGTGAGGAGGGGGGGGGAGGTGAGGAAAGGGGAGCGGGATGGGGAGAGGGGAGGTGAGGAGAGGGGAGGTGAGGAGAGGGGAGGGGGAGAGGGAGGGGAGGGAGAGGAGGGGGAGAGGGGAGGGGGGAGGTAAGGAGGGGGAGGGGAGGGGGGGAGGGGGGGGGGGGGAGGGGAGGGGGAGGTAAGGAGGGGGGGGGAGGGGGGAGGTAAGGAGGGGGAGGGGAGGGGGGAGGTGGGGGGGGAGGGGGGGGGGGAGGAGGGGGAGGGGAGGGGGAGTGGGGAGGGGGAGGGGAGGGGGGAGGTGGAGGGGAGGGAGGGGGGAGGTAAGGAGGGGGAGGGGGAGGGGGGGGGTAAGGAGGGGGAGGGGAGGGGGGGAGGTAAGAGGGGGGAGGGGAGGGGAGAGGGGGGGGGAGGGAGGGGGAGGGGGGAGGGGGAGGGGGAGGGGGAGGAGGGGAGGGGGGGAGGTGAGGGGACGGGAGGGGGGAGGGGGAAGGGGAGGGGGGGAGGGGCGGGGAGGGGGGGAGGGTGGAGAGGGGGGAGGGGGGGAGGGGAGGAGAGGGGAGGGGGGGGGAGGAGGGGGGAGGGGGGGGAGGGGGGGAGGGGAGGAGAGAGGGGAGGGGGAGGAGAGAGGGGAGGGGGAGGTGAGGAGAGGGGAGGGGGAGGTGAGGAGAGGGGAGGGGGGAGGTGAGGAGAGGGGAGGGGGGAGGTGAGGAGAGGGGAGGGGGGAGGCGAGGGGAGGGGGAGGTGAGGAGAGGGGAGGGGGGAGGTGAGGAGAGGGGAGGGGGGAGGTGAGGAGAGGGGAGGGGGGAGGTGAGGAGAGGGGAGGGGGGAGGTGAGGAGAGGGGAGGGGGGAGGTGAGGAGAGGGGAGGGGGGAGGTGAGGAGAGGGGGGAGGTGAGGAGAGGGGAGGGGAGAGGAGAGGGGAGGGGAGAGGAGAGGGGAGGGGGGAGGTGAGGAGAGGGGGGAGGTGAGGAGAGGGGAGGGGGGAGGTGAGGAGAGGGGAGGGGAGAGGGGAGGAGAGAGGGAAGGGGGGGAGAGGTGAGGAGAGGGGAGGGGAGGGGAGAGGAGAGGGGGAGGAGAGAGGGTGTATCCATTACCATTACTAACCATCACCCACCACGCACGTGATCCACATGCTTGCAACAGAGCGAGACTTCCTCTTGCTTACCTTGCGTTTCCCACGACATGCCACCCCTAACACAGCACATTTGAAGACAAATAAGATATAGATGCCTAGTGTCACCAGACTAACGTATCATAAATCCTTTTATTATAACTGCCCTAGTGTATTACGCATAAACTAACATAGATATAATATACCTAAGAATATCCACCAATTATACAACTAACCCTTATATATCTAAACCGTCCCCAATCCATAGATTAACGAGACTAACGCCTTTGCTTACAGCAACCCTTCTAACCCTATATATTCTATGACATCCATGTAATGTTGCCAGAGTGGAGTAGGTTGAAGAACCTACTGCCAGAGGCATTTGCATTTGTAGTTTAACCTGAATCTCTTGTTAAAATAAACAAAGTAAACTCCCGCCTTGGAGTCTATCTCGCCACATTAAGACTTGCCTACGTAACCATATAATCTACCATAACGGTTACACTGGTGCCCAGCGGTGCTCCTACACCGGTTACACTGGTGGCTCGCGGTGGCCACAACTACGTACCACACTGGTATACACTGGCGGCAGCAGCGGTTCGCCCACGCCCCATAAGACACTGGTATACACTGGTGGCTCGCGGTGGCCACAACTACGTACCACACTGGTATACACTGGCGGCAGCAGCGGTTCGCCCACGCCCCATAAGACACTGGTATACAGGGGAGGAGAGAGGGAAGGGGGAGGAGAGAGGGGAGGGGGAGGAGAGAGGGGAGGGGGGGAGAGAGGGGGGGAGGAGAGAGGGGAGGGGGAGAGGGGAGGAGAGGAGAGGAGAGGAGGTGAGGGGAGAGGTGAGGAGAGAGGAGAGAGGGGAGGGGGAGGGGAGAGGAGAGAGGGGAGGGGGGAGAGGAGAGAGGGGAGGGGGAGGAGAGAGGTGAGGAGAGAGGGAGAGGGGAGGTGAGGAGAGGGGAGGGGAGGGGAGAGGAGAGGGGGAGGAGAGAGGGGAGGGGGAGGAGAGAGGGGAGGGGGAGGTGAGGAGAGGGGAGGGGGAGGAGAGGAGAGGGAGAGGGAGGAGAGGGAGGGGAGGGGGGAGGTGAGGAGAGGGGAGGGGGAGGTGAGGAGAGGGGAGGGGGGAGATGAGGAGAGGAGAGGAGAGGAGAGAGGGGAGGGGAGAGAGGGGAGGGGGGAGAGGAGAGAGGGGAGGGGGGAGAGGTGAAGAGGGGAGGGGAGAGGACAGGAGAGGGGAGGGGAGAGGAGAGGGGAGGGGAGGGGAGAGGACAGGAGAGGGGAGGAGAGGGGAGGGGTGAGGAGAGGTGAAGGGAGGGGAGAGGAGAGAGGGGAGGGGGAGGAGAGAGGGGAGGGGGAGGAGAGAGGGGAGGGGGAGGAGAGAGGACAGGGGAGGAGAGAGGGACAGGGGAGGAGAGAGGACAGGGGAGAGGAGGACAGGGGACGGGAGAGCGAGAGAGAGGGGGAGAAGAGAGGAAGGGGAGAGGAGAGGGAAGGGGGAGGAGAGGGAGGAGGGAGGGGAGGGGGAGGAGAGAGGGGAGGGGAGGGGAGGGGGAGGAGAGAGGGGAGAGGAGGGGAGGGGGAGGAGAGAGGGGAGGGGAGGGGAGGGGGAGGAGAGAGGGGAGGGGAGAGGACAGGAGAGGGGAGGGGAGAGGACAGGGGAGGGGAGAGGACAGGAGAGGGGAGGGGAGAGGACAGGAGAGGGGAGGGGAGAGGACAGGGGAGGGGAGGGGAGAGGACAGGAGGAGGGGGAGAGGACAGGAGGAGGGGGAGAGGACAGGAGGAGGGCGAGAGGACAGGAGAGGGGAGGGGGAGGGGAGAGGACAGGAGAGGGGAGGGGGAGGGGAGAGGACAGGAGACAGGAGGAGAGAGGGGAGAGGACAGGAGAGGGGAGAGGTGAGGGGAGAGGAGAGAGGGGAGGGGGAGGGGAGAGGAGAGAGGGGAGGGGGGAGAGGTGAGGAGAGGGGAGAGGGGAGGGACAGGAGAGGGGAGGGGAGAGGACAGGAGAGGGGAGGGGAGAGGACAGGAGAGGGGAGGGGAGAGGACAGGAGAGGGGAGGGGAGAGGACAGGAGAGGGGAGGGGAGAGGACAGGAGAGGGGAGGGGAGAGGACAGGAGAGGGGAGGGGAGAGGACAGGAGAGGGGAGGGGAGAGAAGAGGACAGGAGAAGGTAAAGGGAGCTCTCCTCCTCCTCCCCTCTCTTCTTTCCTCTCCTCTTCTCTCCTCCCGTCTCCTCTCGTATCTCCTCCCTCCTCCCCATTCTTCTTTTCTCTCCTCTTGTATCTCCTACCCTTTCGTCTCTCCTCTCGTGTCTCCTCCTCCCCTCTCGGAAGGAGGGAGGAGACGAGAGGAGAGATGACAGGAGAGGGGAGAGGACAGGAGAGGGCAGAGGACATGAGGGAGGAGGAGGAGAGGAGTGGAGAGAGGTCAGGAGAGGAGAGAGGTCAGGAGAGGAGAGAGGTCAGGAGAGGAGAGAGGTCAGGAGAGGAGAGAGGTCAGGAGAGGAGAGATGACATGAGAGGGGAGGAGAGGGGAGAGAGGATAGGGGAGAGGGGAGGAGAAAGGACAGGAGAGTGTCTCCTCTCTCCTCCCCTCCCGGGAGGAGAGGGGAGAGGAGACGAGAGGATAGGATAGGGGGGAGAGGGGAGGAGAGAAGACAGGAGAGGGGAGGAGAGTACACGAGAGGGGAGGATAGGACAGGAGTGGGGAGAGGGGAACAGAGACGACAGGAGAGGGGAGGAGAGGGGAGTAGAGAGGACAGACGAGAGGAGAGAGGCGGGGAGAGGGGAGTAGAGAGGACAGACGAGAGGAGAGAGGCGTGGAGAGGGGAGGGGAGGGGAGGAGAGAGGACAGGAGAGGGGAGGGGTTGGAGAGAAGAAAGGGCATAATAAAGGAGAGAGGGGAGAGGAAAGGAGAAGGGAGGAGAGAGAGGACAGGAGAGGGGAGGGGTTGGAGAGAAGAAAGGGCATAATAGAGGAGAGAGGGGAGAGGAAAAGAGAAGGGAGGAGAGAGAGGACAGGAGAGGGGAGAGGAGAGGAGGAGAGGACAGGAGAGGGGAGAGGAGACGTCAGAAGAGGAGAGGACAGGAGAGGGGAGGAGAGAGGACAGGAGAGGGGAGGGGTTGGAGAGAAGAAAGGGCATAATAGAGGAGAGAGGGGAGAGGAAAGGAGAAGGGAGGAGAGAGAGGACAGGAGAGGGGAGAGGAGACGTCAGAAGAGGAGACGTCAGAAGAGGAGAGGACAGGAGAGGGGAGGAGAGAGGACAGGAGAGGGGAGGAGAGAGGACAGGAGAGGGGAGGAGAGAGGACAGGAGAGGGGAGGAGAGAGGACAGGAGAGGGGAGGAGAGAGGACAGGAGAGGGGAGGAGAGAGGACAGGAGAGGGGAGGGGAGGAGACAGCACAGGGGAGAGGAGGGGAGATGACAGGGGAGGGGAAGAGAGAGGCCAGAAGGTAAAGGGGAGGAGAGAAGACAGGAGAGGGGTGGAGAGAGGACAGGAGGGGAGAGGTGAGGAGAGAGGACACGAGAGGGGAGAGGGGAGGATAGGACAGGAGTGGGGAGGGGAGGAGAAAGGACAGGAGAGGAGAGCAGAGACGAAAGGAGTGGGGAGAGGGGAGTAGAGAGGACAGACGAGAGGAGAGGAAAGGGGAGGGGAGGAGATAGGACAGAAGAGGAGAGAAGACAGGTGAGGGGAGGGGGCTGAAGAGAGGAGAGGGGAGGAGAGGACAAGGGAGGGGAGGGGAGGAGAGAGGACATGAGAGGGGAGGAGAGAGAGGAGTGGAGGGGAGGAGAGAGGACATGAGAGGGGAGGGGGGAGGAGAGAGGACATGAGAGGGGAGGGGGGAGGAGAAAGGACATGAGAGGGGAGGGGGGAGGAGAGAGGACATGAGAGGGGAGGGGTCGGAGAGAGGACATGAGAGGGGAGGGGGAGGAGAGAGGACATGAGAGGGGAGGGGGAGGAGAGAGGACATGAGAGGGGAGGGGGGAGGAGAGAGGACATGAGAGGGGAGGGGGGGGGAGGAGAGACGAGGACATGAGAGGGGAGGGGGGAGGAGAGAGGACATGAGAGGGGAGGGGGGAGGAGAGGAGATGAGAGGGGAGGGGGGAGGAGAGAGGTGAGGAGAGGGGAGGGGGAGAGAGGACATGAGAGGGGAGGGGGGGAGAGAGGACATGAGAGGGGAGGGGGGAGAGAGGACATGAGAGGGGAGGGGGGAGGAGAGAGGACATGAGAGGCGAGGGGGGAGGAGAGAGGACATGAGAGGGGAGGGGGGAGGAGAGAGGACATGAGAGGGGAGGGGGAGGAGAGAGGACATGAGAGGGGAGGGGGGAGGAGAGAGGACATGAGAGGGGAGGGGGGAGGAGAGAGGACATGAGAGGGGAGGGGGGAGGAGAGAGGACATGAGAGGGGAGGGGGGGAGAGAGGACACGAGAGGGGAGGGGGGGAGGGGGGAGAGAGGACATGAGAGGGGAGGGGGGGAGAGAGGACATGAGAGGGGAGGGGGGAGGAGAGAGGACATGAGAGGGGAGGGGGGAGGAGAGAGTAGATGAGAGTGGAGGGGAGGAGAGAGGACATGAGAGGGGAGGGGGGAGGAGAGAGGACATGAGAGGGGAGGGGGGAGGAGAGAGGACATGAGAGGGGAGGGGGAGGAGAGAGGACATGAGAGGGGAGGGGGGAGGAGAGAGGACATGAGAGGGGAGGGGGGAGGAGAGAGGACATGAGAGGGGAGGGGGGAGGAGAGAGGACATGAGAGGGGAGGGGGGAGGAGAGAGGACATGAGAGGGGAGGGGGGAGGAGAGAGGACATGAGAGGGGAGGAGAGAGGACATGAGAGGGGAGGGGGGAGGAGAGAGGACATGAGAGGGGAGGGGGGAGGAGAGAGGACATGAGAGGGGAGGGGGGAGGAGAGAGGACATGAGAGGGGAGGGGGGAGGAGAGAGGACATGAGAGGGGAGGGGGGAGGAGAGAGGACATGAGAGGGGAGGGGGGAGGAGAGAGGACATGAGAGGGGAGGGGGGAGGAGAGAGGACATGAGAGGGGAGGGGGGGAGGAGAGAGGACATGAGAGGGGAGGGGGGAGGAGAGAGGACATGAGAGGGGAGGGGGGAGGAGAGAGGAAAAGAGAGGGGAGGGGGGAGGAGAGAGGACAAGAGATACGAGGGGGGAGGAGAGAGAGGACATGAGAGGGGAGGGGGGAGGAGAGAGGACATGAGAGGGGAGGGGGGAGGAGAGAGGACATGAGAGGGGAGGGGGGAGGAGAGAGGACATGAGAGGGGAGGGGGAGGAGAGAGGACATGAGAGGGGAGGGGGGAGGAGAGAGGACATGAGAGGGGAGGGGGGAGGAGAGAGGACATGAGAGGGGAGGGGGGAGGAGAGAGGACATGAGAGGGGAGGGGGGAGGAGAGAGGACATGAGAGGGGAGGGGGGAGGAGAGAGGACATGAGAGGGGAGGGGGGAGGAGAGAGGACATGAGAGGGGAGGGGGGAGGAGAGAGGACATGAGAGGGGAGGGGGGAGGAGAGAGGACATGAGAGGGGAGGGGGGAGGAGAGAGGACATGAGAGGGGAGGGGGGAGGAGAGAGGACATGAGAGGGGAGGGGGGAGGAGAGAGGACATGAGAGGGGAGGGGGGAGGAGAGAGGACAGGAGAGGGGTGGGGGGAGGAGAGAGGACATGAGAGGGGAGGGGGGAGGAGAGAGGACATGAGAGGGGAGGGGGGGAGGAGAGAGGACATGAGAGGGGAGGGGGGAGGAGAGAGGACATGAGAGGGGGAGGGGGGAGGAGAGAGAGGACATGAGAGGGGAGGGGGGAGGAGAGAGGACATGAGAGGGGAGGGGGGAGGGGGGAGGAGAGAGAGGACATGAGAGGGGAGGGGGGAGGAGAGAGGACATGAGAGGGGAGGGGGGAGGAGAGAGGACATGAGAGGGGAGGGGGGAGGAGAGAGGACATGAGAGGGGAGGGGAGGAGAGAGGGGAGGGGAGGAGAGAGGACATGAGGGGGGAGGGGGGGAAGGGAGAGGACATGAGAGGGGAGTGGGGGAGGAGAGAGGACATGAGAGGGGAGGGGGGGAGGAGAGAGGACATGAGAGGGGAGGGGGGGAGGAGAGAGGACATGAGCGGGGAGGAGAGAGGACATGAGCGGGGAGGGGAGGAGAGAGGACATGAGAGGGGAGGGGGGAGGAGAGAGGACATGAGAGGGGAGGGGGGAGGAGAGAGGACACGAGAGGGGAGGGGGGGAGAGAGGACACGAGAGGGGAGGGGGGGAGAGAGGACATGAGAGGGGAGGGGGGAGAGAGGACATGAGAGGGGAGGGGGGAGGAGAGAGTAGATGAGAGTGGAGGGGAGGAGAGAGGACATGAGAGGGGAGGGGGGAGGAGAGAGGACATGAGAGGGGAGGGGGGAGGAGAGAGGACATGAGAGGGGAGGGGAGGAGAGAGTAGATGAGAGTGGAGGGGAGGAGAGAGGATATGAGTGTGGAGGGGAGGAGAGAGGACATGAGAGTGGAGGGGAGGAGAGGAGAGAGGACATGAGAGGGGAGGGGAGGAGAGGAGAGAGGACATGAGAGGGGAGGGGAGGAGAGGAGAGAGGACATGAGAGGGGAGGGGAGGAGAGAGGACATGAGAGGGGAGGGGAGGAGAGAGGACATGAGAGGAGAGAGGACATGAGAGGGGAGGGGAGGGGAGGAGAGAGGACATGAGAGGGGAGGGGAGGGGAGGACAGAGGACATGAGAGGGGAGGGGAGGAGAGAGGACATGAGAGGGGAGGGGAGGAGAGAGGACATGAGAGGGGAGGGGAGGAGAGAGGACATGAGAGTGGAGGGGAGGAGAGAGGACATGAGAGTGGAGGGGAGGAGAGAGGACATGGGAGGGGAGGAGAGAGGACATGAGAGGGGAGGAGAGAGGGACAGGGGAGGAGAGAGGACATGAGAGGGGAGGGGGGAGGAGAGAGGACATGAGAGGGGAGGGGGAAGGAGAGCGGATGAGAGGGGAGGAGAGGAGAGAGGACATGAGAGGGGAGGGGGGAGCAGAGAGGACAGGAAAGAAGAGAGGAGAGGGGAGCAGAGAGGACAGGAAAGAAGAGAGGAGAGGGGAGCAGAGAGGAGAGGGAAGAAGAGAGGAGAGGGGAGCAGAGAGGACAGGAAAGAAGAGAGGAGAGGGGAGCAGAGAGGACAGGAAAGAAGAGAGGAGAGGGGAGGAGAGAGGACATGAGAGTGGAGGGGAGGAGAGAGGACATGAGAGTGGAGGGGAGGAGAGAGGACATGAGAGGGGAGGAGAAAGGACGGGAGAGTGGAGAGGGGAGCAGAGAGGACAGGAAAGAAGAGAGGAGAGGGGAGCAGAGAGGACAGGAAAGAAGACAGGAGAGGGGAGCAGAGAGGACAGGAAAGAAGACAGGAGAGGGGAGCAGAGAGGACAGGAAAGAAGACAGGAGCGGGGAGAGGGTTGGAGAGAGGAAAGAACAGAGAAGAGAGTACAGGAGTGGGGAGAGGGGAGGAGAGTGGACAGGAAAGAAGACAGGAGAGGGCTGGACAGAGGAGAGGTCAGGAGAGAGGGGAGGAGGAGGGAGAGGGGAGGGGAGGAGAGAGGGAGAGGTGAGGAGAGGGGTGAGGAGGAGAGGGAGAGGAGGAAGGGAGAGGGGAGGGAGGGGAGGAGAGTGGAGGAGAGAGGATAAGGGAGAGTGGAGGAGAGAGGATAAGGGAGAGGGGAGGAGAAAGGACAGGAGAGGGGAGGAGAAAGGACAGGAGAGGGGAGGAGAAAGGACAGGAGAGGGGAGGAGAGAGGACAGGAAAGGGGAGGGGAGGAGAGAGGAAAGAACAGAGGAGAGGGGAGGGGAGGAGAGAGGAAAGAACAGAGGAGAGGGGAGGGTTGGAGAGAGGACAGGACAGGGGAGGGTTGGAGAGAGGACAGGACAGGAGAGGGGAGGAGAGAAAACAAGGGAGGGGTGGAGAGAGAGGACAGGGGAGGGGTGGAGAGGAAAGGAGAAAGGACAGGAGAGGAGAGAGGAGAAGACAGGAGAGGAGAGGGGAGGAGAGGAGAGGGGAGGAGAGGAGAGGGGAGGAGAGGAGAGGGGAGGAGAGGAGAGGGGAGGAGAGGAGAGGGGAGGAGAGGAGAGGGGAGGAGAGGAGAGGGGAGGAGAGAGAGGACAGGAGAGGGGAGGGGAGAGAGGACAGGAGAGGGGAGGGGAGGGGAGAGAGGACAGGAGAGGGGAGGGGAGAGAGGACAGGAGAGGGGAGGGGAGAGAGGACAGGAGAGGGGAGGGGAGAGAGGACAGGAGAGGGGAGGGGAGAGGAGAGAGGACAGGAGAGGGGATAGGAGAGAGGACAGGAGAGGGGATAGGAGAGAGGACAGGAGAGGGGTGGAGAGAGAGGACAGGAGAGGGGAGGAGAGAGAGGACAGGAGAGGGGAGGAGAGAGAGGACAGGAGAGGGGAGGAGAGAGAGGACAGGAGAGGGGAGGAGAGAGAGGACAGGAGAGGGGAGGAGAGAGAGGACAGGAGAGGGGAGGAGAGAGAGGACAGGAGAGGGGAGGAGAGAGAGGACAGGAGAGGGGAGGAGAGGACAGGGGAGGGGAGGAGAGAG
This sequence comes from Oratosquilla oratoria, assembly GCF_046742065.1. Classification (NCBI taxonomy): domain Eukaryota; kingdom Metazoa; phylum Arthropoda; class Malacostraca; order Stomatopoda; family Squillidae; genus Oratosquilla; species Oratosquilla oratoria. The sequence continues at coordinate 16,453,637 of NC_134788.1, read as the reverse complement.
AGGACAGGAGAGGGGAGGAGAGAGAGGACAGGGGAGGGGAGGAGAGGGGAGGAGAGAGAGGAGAGGGGAGGGGAGGAGAGGACAGGGGAGGGGAGGAGAGAGAGGACAGGGGAGGGGGAGGAGAGAGAGGACAGGAGAGGGAGGGGAGGAGAGAGAGGACAGGGGAGGGGAGGAGAGGACAGGGGAGGGGAGGAGAGAGGACAGGGGAGGGGAGGAGAGGAGAGGACAGGAGAGGGGAGGAGAGGGGAGGAGAGGAGAGGGGAGGACAGGAGAGGAGAGGGGAGGACAGGAGAGGACAGGAGAGGGGAGGACAGGAGAGGGGAGGAGAGGACAGGAGAGGGGAGGAGAGGACAGGAGAGGGGAGGAGAGAGAGGACAGGAGAGGGGAGGGGAGAGAGGACAGGAGAGGGGAGGGGAGAGAGGACAGGAGAGGGGAGGGGAGAGAGGACAGGAGAGGGGAAGAGAGAGAGGACAGGAGAGGGGAGGAGAGAGAGGACAGGAGAGGGGAGGAGAGAGAGGACAGGAGAGGGGAAGAGAGAAAGGACAGGGGAGGGGAGGAGAGAGAGGACAGGGGAGGGGAGGAGAGGACAGGGGAGGGGAGGAGAGAGGACAGGGGAGGGGAGGAGAGAGAGAGGACAGGGGAGGGGAGGAGAGAGAGAGAGGACAGGGGAGGGGAAGAGAGAGAGGACAGGGTAGGGGAAGAGAGAGAGAGAGGACAGGGGAGGGGAAGAGAGAGAGAGAGGACAGGGGGGGAAGAGAGAGAGAGAGGACAGGGGAGGGGAAGAGAGAGAGAGAGGACAGGGGAGGGGAAGAGAGAGAGAGAGGACAGGGGAGGGGAAGAGAGAGAGAGAGGACAGGGGAGGGGAAGAGAGAGAGAGAGGACAGGGGAGGGGAAGAGAGAGAGAGAGGACAGGGGAGGGGAGGAGAGAGAGGACAGGGGAGGGGAGGAGAGAGAGGACAGGAGAGGGGAGGAGAGAGAGGACAGGGGAGGGGAGGAGAGAGAGGACAGGAGAGGGGAGGAGAGAGAGGACAGGAGAGGGGAGGGGAGGAGTGAGGACAGGAGAGGGGAGGGGAGGAGTGAGGACAGGAGAGGGGAGGGAAGGAGTGAGGACAGGAGGGGAGAGAGGACATGAGAGGGGAGGGGAGGAGAGAGGGGAGGGGAGGAGAGAGGACAGGAGGGGGGAGGGGAGGAGAGAGGACAGGAGGGGAGGGGAGGGGAGGAGAGAGGACAGGAGGGGAGGGGAGGAGAGAGGACAGGAGGGGAGGGGAGGAGAGAGGACAGGAGGGGAGGGGAGGAGAGAGGACAGGAGGGGAGGGGAGGAGAGAGGACAGGAGGGGAGGGGAGGAGAGAGGACAGGAGGGGAGGGGAGGGGAGGAGAGAGGACAGGAGGGGAGGGGAGGGGAGGGGAGGGGAGGGGGAGGAGAGAGGGGAGGAGAGGGGAGGAGAGAGAGGACAGGAGAGGGAGGGGAGGAGAGGGGAGGAGAGGGGAGGGGAGGAGAGAGGACAGGACAGGAGAGGGGAGGAGAGAGGACAGGACAGGAGAGGGGAGGAGAGAGAGGACAGGAGGGGGGAGGAGAGAGGACAGGAGAGGGGATGAGAGAGGACAGGAGAGGGGAAGAGGGAGGGGAGGAGGGAGGAGAGGAGAGGGGAGGGGACGATAGAGGACAGGAGAGGAGAGGGGAGGAGGAGAGGACATGGACAGGGAGGGGAGGAGAGAGGACATGAGAGGAGAGGGGAGGACAGAGGAGAGGAGATGAGAGGGGAGGAGAGGAGAGAGGACAGGAGATGAGAGGGGAGGAGAGGAGAGAGGACAGGAAATGAGAGGGGAGGGGAGGAGAGAGGACAGGAAATGAGAGGGGAGGACAGGAGAGGGGAGAAGAGAGGACAGATGGGAGGAGAGAGGACAGGACAGGAGAGGGGAGGAGAGAGGACAGGACAGGAGAGGGGAGGAGAGAGGACAGGGCAGGAGAGGGGAGGAGGGAGGAGAGAGGACAGGACAGGAGAGGGGAGGAGAGAGGACAGGACAGGAGAGGGGAGGAGAGAGGACAGGACAGGAGAGGGGAGGAGAGAGGACAGGACAGGAGAGGGGAGGAGAAAGGACAGGAGAGTGGAGAGGGGAGGAGAGAGGACAGAGATGAAGGAGGTGGAGAAGACAAAGAAGAGGAAGATGGGACGAAAGAAGTATAAATGACTTCAAGTGACATTATGAATGCTGACCACTTTCACATGCGTACAAATCTACCTTGGCTGACTACCTCCCTCGTAAGGGGGACGAATCCTATTGTTATAGCAAAACACTATTCTCCCCCCTTATCAGGAAGGTGGGCCACCCAAAGCACAACCTAGTAAATACTATGTAACCACAGGTCACAAGAGACGAACAAAATCTCACCTCCAGGGACAAGCGTCGTTCTTCTGGACTGTACTGATGCACCTCGACTAGGAATTGGTAAACCTGGACCAAACCCTCACTTTCCTGAAGACAAAAAACAATGGCAGAGTTCTTCAACTGTAATTTCAAACAAGGATCTTCCACTAAAATATATGGCACACTCTCTTCTCTCTTAAAAAATAAATAAATAAATAAATGATAAATAAAAATAAACAAATAATGATACATACATACATACATATACCAAAAGCTTTTTCCCCTTTACAAGGGAGGTAGTAGCCAAAAGACAAAGGCATAGAAACCACTCCCACCCATTCCATCCCCAACATACTCCACCCCCATTCACCCTCCCTCCCTCCCTCTTATCTTGGCTCCTCCTGGATGAGGGGTCATCCCTGTATCTCCCCATCACCCACGGTCAGGAGCAATGCAGCAAGACACAGTACATCCATAGCAAGGGCACTGAATGATAATGATGAAAAATAAATAAAATAAAACAGACATAAATATATACTTATCTTCATCCTGACCCTGACCTGAAGCTTCAAAGATGCAGATTCCACGAACTTGTTTGCCTGTCCTAACAACTGCCTGTAGTCAATCACGTCTGGTGGCTTCTGATGGCTCTGTCAACCTGCGGAGGGCAGCTGACTCTCTCTGTCCTCTGTGGCTGCTGTCAGCAGTTGTTCGTCCTTACGGCAGAGAGTTAATCCTCGCTGGACAGATTCGAACTTACAAAACCGTTCTGAGACCCTCTGCCTTACCTTCATGGTCGTCATCACATGCTCCAACACACTGTGCTTCTGCAGAGAGGTGAAGGAGAGTTTGACCTCTTCAATATGAGTCAAATATTTGCACGCACGTCAGGTTGCCTGATGTATGACGATTCATCACAATACGCGCATTATAAAACATGTAGAAGGCACATGTAAAGTATGTTGTATTTATACATACATGTATAAATACATATACCAAAGGCTTTCCCCCCCCTTTTTCCTCCAGTCTCTCTCCCTTGATACTCACCTCCAATTTGCTGCCACATTCTCCCCTTGTACATCTCATCAACTTACTTTTACCCAAATTTACCTTCAACTTCCTTCTTTTGCACACCTTCCCAACTGTCACTAAATTCCTCATTCCCTCCTCTGATCCTGCTACAAGCACAGAAAAAGAAAAGACAAGGAGAAATCCCTTCAGGCTACATCAAATTATTAGTCACACACACACACAGGATGAGGAAATGATAAACAATTTCTAACTACACTAATAAGACCAAAACTTGAGTACACAGCAACACTATGGACACCCAGTACCAAAAAGAATATAAAAAATCAAAAAGAATACAAAGAGCAACCAAAAAACTGGCACCAACTATTTCCAAAATGACGTATGAACAAAGACTGTCCAAGTTAGAATTACCAACTCTGGAACAAAGAAGGGAAAGAGGAGACCTATTATCTATAGAATTATGAAGGAAATGGAAATCTTAGATAGATAAGTGATTTATTGAAATGGGACAATGGAAAAACAAGAGGCCATAAAAAGAAACTCAAAAATTAGCTTCCAACACACTGATAGATACCTGGAACAAGTCAAAGAAACTGTGTGTGCAAACACTATTCAAGATTTTAAGAAGAAACTTGATGCTGAAAGTTACAAAGACTGGTCACCACGAGCATAGCTTCCTTCCTGTATAATACAACTAGGTAAATACACACACACACACACACACACAAGAAACTAATGAGGAAGATAGAGTCAATAGGTGGTATCAGAGGAATATTATAGGAATGGATGAAAGGCTTCCTGACTGGGAGGAAAATACAAAGGATTACAAAGGCGGAGCATGCCGACAGGAGACCTTTTGGTCCATATCTAGGTCGGATGCAAAAAAAAATAATAATGAAAAAAAAAAAAACTATAATAATGTTTGCAACAAACAAAATACATAGATAAATGCATAGGTATAGTTGAATAACAAACAGGTAAACAGTAAATAATAATAAATTGACAACTAATAATAAATGAAAATCAAACAGACAAATGATAGCAAAACAAAAACAAATAATATAAAATAAATTATAATCATTACAGCATCTTGCTTAGGTGTTTATCTAAATGAGTCTTAAAGCTTCGAACTGAACTACATTGCACTACCTGTGCAGGAAGTTTATTCCATTCATTAACTACACGGTTGGAAAAGTTGTTTCTACCCACTTCCAAACTGAATCTATTTCCGGATAGTTTGAGACCATTGTTTCTTGTCTGATTCTCATTCTGTGTGAAAATGTTGTCACTTTTGATGTTGTCAATTCCCTTTAGAATCTTAAAGACCTGTATCAAGTCACCTCCGAGTCTACACTTTTTTAGGGAAAACAGCTTCATGTGCTTTAGTTGATTTTCGTATGATTTATTTTTGATATTTGGAATCAGTTTTGTGGCTCGACGTTGTACTTTTTCCAGTCTGTCAATGTCTTTAATGAGATTCCGTGACCATTCGGAAACAGCATATTCCAAATGTTAATGAGTGATGTACTTTTGAAATCAAAAGATCGCGCGATCAGTCCTAAAATCTTATTTTCTTTCTCAGAGGCTGAAATACACTGCTTGGATGATTTGAGGTCGTTACTGATAATTACGCCGAGATCTTTTTCACTATCCACTTTTGTTAATGAATTTCCAAATAACTTGTAATCGTACTTATTGTTGTTTTTACCTATGTGCATTACCTTGCATTTACTCGTGTTAAATTTCATTAGCCACTTTTCAGACCATTGCTGTAATTCCTCTAAATCTTCTTGAATATCTAACTGGTTTAAGTGATCATTTGCCATTCCGCAGAGTTTTGTATCGTCAGCAAATTTGGAAACAGTAGATTTTAGTCCATGATCTATATCATTTATATATACTATGAATAGAAGTGGCCCAAGAACGGAACCCTGAGGAACTCCACTTGTAACATTTTCCCATCTAGAAGTTTTCCATTTAAAACAATTCTGTTTTCGACCATTCAACCAACTGCTAATCCAACTTAATAGGCTACCACTTATTCCGTGTAAAGCTAATTTAGTAAGTCTAGATTTATTAAATCTATATTGTTTCTTTTGTCATAATCCGAGATAACTGTGTTGTAGAATTCGAGTAAGTGAGTCACGCAAGAACGTTTCCGTCTGAAACCATGCTGGCTATCATTTATCAAACGGTTACTTTCTAAATGATGTTCGATAGCATCTCTGATGATAGTTTCCATTATTTTTCCTATGATTGAAGTCAAACTTATAGGCCTATAGTTACTTGGTTTCTTTTTGTCACCTTTTTTGAATATGGGAGTAACGTTAGCTAGCTTCTATTCTCTTGGGACATCTCCGGATATGATGGATTTCTTGAAAATAATTTCTAATGGAACAACAATCTCATTTTTAATTTCCTTTAAGATTCTTGGATGCCAACAGTCAGGCCCTGGTGTTTTATTGACTTCGAATTTATTTATACACCTTTTAATTTTTTCTTTTGTTATATTTACCGTAGTGAGTAAGTTTACCCTAGACATTTCACAGGTTTCAGTTTTGAGTTCATTTTGAGGTGTTTCGTTTACGAATACCGAGCTAAAATAATTGTTTAAGATATTACACATTCCTTCATTTGAATATTCAAGTTGACCGTCAGCAGATAATAGTGGACCAATGTGATTCCTAACAACCTTTTTATCTCTAATGTAACTAGAATTCTTTGGGATTCTCTTTGGATTTATCAGCGATGTTCATTTCGTACAGTCATTTTCTTTTTCTTATCGTCTTTTTTAAATCTCTCTGTATTGATACATAACTTTCATAGTCATTAGATGCACCTGAGCACTTATATTTCTTATAAGCCTGTCTCCTTTTAGCAATACTTTTTTCAGTTTCTTTGTCGAGCCACTTTGGGCGAGCCTGATCTGGGGGACGTCTGTCTTTAAAAGGAATGTAAGTTTGAATCATCTTAGTGAGCGTATTTTGAAATATTTCCCACATTTGATCTACAGGTCTTTCGTTTAAATTTGCCTCCCAATCTGTAAGCTGAAGCTCCTGACGTAGTCCTATGAACTGAGCTTAACTGAAATTGGGTATTTTAGAAACACAAGTATCTATTCTAAAATTGTTTAGGAGTTTGAATCTAACTAGGTTGTGATCGCTATTTGTAACAGATTCACAGACTTCTACATCAGTTACCATGCTTTCGCGGCTAGTGATCAATAGATCGAGTAAGTTTCCATATCTTGTGGGCTCTTTTACATGCTGAATTAAGTAATTGTCACCAAGAAAATCAATCAAGCGACTACCTATATGGCCATGTTCAAGGGTCATCCAATCAATGTCAGTAAAATTTAAATCACACATTATCAATAAATCCCGGTTGCAGAAACTAGACACTTCTTGAAATAACAGTTTGTCGTCTGCTAATGATAATGTCTTTGGCCTACATACAGTATTACACCTATATTCATTTTTTGTCCATTTGATTGGGTTAGTTCAACCCACAAACTATCATATGCATCCTGTTTCACTTTCTCTAAAACACAAGCATGAACATTGTTTTTAACGTACAACAGAACACCCCCACCTTTCTTGTGGTTTCTATCCTGATGAAAGTGTTTAAATCCCGCAATATTAAATTCACCTTTGAACTCTGTACCATTTAACCATGTCTCAGTTATTCCTATCATATCAAGATTTTCGCTTTTGACATACGCCTGTATTTCTTGAAATTTGTTTCTGATACTACGAGCATTAAAGTACATGGTTTTAAGAAACTCGTGATTATTTCTTTTTGACACATTTTGAGTTTCAATATCATGTCTTACATTATCATTTTGTCTTTTATTTGTACCTTGCTCTGTATTATCATTTGGTCCTTCGTTGACATTCAATGCCTCTCATTTGGTCCTTCGTTGACCAAGGCTTGTTCCCCATTACCAGGGAGATAGCCAAAAAGAAAAAGGCATAAAATCATTCCCACCCATTCCATCCCTAAATACACTCCACTCCCCTCCACCCTCCCTCTTATCTTAGCACCTCCTGGATGACGGGTCATCCCTGCACCTTGTCCACTGCCCTGGGTCAGAAGCAGTGTCGCAAGAAACAGCACATCCACAGCAAGGCCGCTTCATAAGGCGGCGACCCCCCCTCTCCGTCCCCCCATGCATAAACGAGAAGAAAGCGAAAAATCCCTTCAGGCTGCATTAAAATTTGCTCACACATACTACCTCATCCCCATCCCCCCACCCATTCCACCTCATGCATCACAACATCATCCATATACAACCATTCTCCATTCACCCGTCTTCTGTCCTCTCCCGTCCTTCCTCAACAGACATTCCCCACTTTCCCAAAGCCCCCTTCACCACATCCATCCACCTCATCCTAGGACGTCCCCTCATGTTCACTCCCTCCACATCTGCCTTCCATACCTTTTTTACTAGTCTTCACTCATTTTTTCCATGTGTCCAAACCATCCTAATACTCTTTCATCAACCCTATCTCCCAACTCCCTTTCCACCCCTGTTCTCCTCCTCACCTCCTCATTTCTCGCTATCTAGCCTAGTAACCCCCATCATACATCTCGGACACCATCTCAAACACATTCAAACTCCTCTCTTCCTCTCTTATGTTCCAGGTTGCTGCCCCATATAGTGCTGTTGGCACAATCACTTCTTCATATAGTCTCATCTTAGCATCCATTCCCAAGTGTCTATTCCTCATTACACTTTTTAATCCACCAAGGCATTTACTTGTTCCTCTCAATCTACATTCTACCTCCACCTTCACTCCACCTTTTCCTGCCACATTTGTACCCAAGTATCTAAAACTATCCACTTCCTCCAGTTGCTCTACCTTAATGCTCACTTTCAGTCTACTGCCACTTTCACCCCTTGTACATCTCATCACCTTACTTTTACTCACATTTATCTTCAGCTTTCTTCTTTCACACACCCTCCCAAACTCTGTCATCAACTTCCTCAATCCCTCCTCCGATCCTGCCACAAGTGCAGTGTCGTCCGCAAACAACAGTTGGCTCACCTCCCACTTTTCTCCATTTTCTTTAACCATCTCCCCGTCTGGGGTATTGGCTGCTTGTTATTGTGGCAAAGTAGCATGCAGTTGATACTTTAGGGTCTATATGGGGCGCCCCTACGGACCAGAGCCACACATCATTTTGTCTATGATAAGAGGAAACTCTGTTCATAGAGAAATGATGACACTTTTATACTACGACTGTCCCTCCGTTATGCTGTCCCCCAACCCCTTGTTGCTGTCCTGTATCATTTCTCCAAGTATTCTCTTTCTGTGATGGGGGAATTCCCTGTGGTGGGGGAAAAGAATACTGCCACCAAGTATTCCCACTTGGATCGTATGAGGCGAGAAGAAAGGGACGGGGATTGGGACTAGGCATCCTTCTCCTTGTAGCCCCACAGGGCACATTCCTAAAAATAAAAGTGAAGGCATAAGAGGGTCTGGAAGGCCTCGGACCAGCACCCTAAGGTTTGGGTCTTTTAATGTGCGTGGATGTGGTACAGATGAGAGTAAAAGGGAAGAGATAGGTAGTATGTTTGTGAGAAGAAAGATGGATGTGTTGGCTTTGAGTGAGACAAAGTTGAAAGGGAAGGGTGAGTGTAAGTTTGGGAGTGTAAGTGGGAGGTTATCAGGAGTGAAGAGAGGGCGAGGGAGGGAAGGGGTGGCTATTCTAGTAAGTGAGGAGATAGGTAAACGGGTAGTGGAGTGGAAGAAGGTTTCCTCAAGGATAATGTGGATGAAGGTGAAACTGGGAAAGGAGATGTGGGTCTTTGTAAGTGCATATGGGCCTGGCAGTGAGAAGAGTGTAGAAGAAAGGGAGGCTTTTTGGATAGATTTAAATGAGTGCATAGAGGGTTTAGGAAGAAATGTCAATGTAATAGTACTGGGAGACCTTAATGCTAGGGTAGGAAATGGTCCAATTGGAGTGGTTGGGAAATGTGGAGTTCCAGGAAAGAATCGTGGTGGAGAGTTGATGGTGGAAATGTGTCTAGAGAGTTGATGATAGCAAATACAGTGTTTCGGAAGAAAGTCGAGCATAAGTAGACATGGGAGAGGGTGGTGGAGGGAAGGGTGGTAGATAGAGCGTTGATGGATTATGTAGTGGTAAATAGGACTATGATAGGAAGAGTTAAGGATGTACACGTGCTAAGGGGAGAGGGTGGGGAGTGTCACACACACATTTCCTTCTATTTCCTCCCATCCTCCTTGTTCCACACACCATCTTTGCACACCTTATGACTCCCTCCTTGAACCATCCCCATTCCTCCTCCACTCCTAGTTCTACTCTATCCTTTACTCTCTCCCACTCCTCTCTCAACTTCTTGTACTCATTCTCCTTTTTTTCCTCATTTAAGCAGTTCACTCTAAGTACCTCCCTACCTTCTGCCCTTTTCCTCTTTCTCCACCTATACTACACTCTCAATTTACCTTCCGCCAGGAAATTATCTGATATTCCCCCACTCTCTCCCCTTAGAACATGTACATCCTTAACTCTTCCTACCATACTCCTGGTCACCACTATATAGTCCATTAATGCTCTATTTACCACCCTTCCATCCACAACCCTCTCCCATGTGTATTTATGCTTGACTTTCTTCTTAAAGTATTTGCTATCATCAACTCTCTTTCAAGACACATCTCCACCATCAACTCTCCACTGCGATTTTTGCCTCTAACTCCATACTTTCCAATCACTTCATTGATTGGTTCATTTCCTACCCTAGCATTTAGGTCTCCCAATACAACTACATTGACATTTCTCACTAATCCCTCTATGCACTCATTTACATATACCCAAAATGCCTCCCTTTCCTCTATGTTCTCACTACCAGGCCCATATGCACTTACAAAAACCCACATCTCCTTTCCCAGCTTCACCTTCATCCACATCAACCTTGATGACACCTTCCACTTCACTACCCGCTTACTTATCTCTTCACTTACTAGTATAGCCATCCCTTCTCTCCCTCGTCCCCTCTTCACTCCTGAGTACCTCCCAGCTACACTCCAAAGCTCACAGTTGCCCTTTCCTTTCATTTTAGTTTCACTCAAAGCCAGTACATCCATCTTCCTTCTCACAAACATACTGTCTATCTCTTCCCTTTTACTCTCATCTGTACCACATCCACGTACATTAAAAGACCCAAACCTTAGGGTACTGGTTGGAAAACTTCCAGACCCTCTTATGCCTTTACTTTCTTTTTTAGGAATGTCCCCTTTCGGGGCTACAGGTAGTAGGACTCCTAATCCCATCCCCAGTCCCTTTTTTTATTTTATTTGATTTGATTTATGGAATTTTTGGCTCAAGGGCCAAGCGCCGGAGCCGTTAGGCCATTCAGTGCATATTTATCTTATGGATAAAATTCAAGTAAAACAGTTAAAACAATAAACATTCACGAACTCACATCAACAACATACACTCACAAGCATTCATATACACAATTTTAGAATTCATAAAATAAATTTGTGTCTTTTAAAAACTTTAAAACATTCTTCCCTAAAATTTCTTTAAAAGATAAATCTGTTAAAAAATTTGCCCTGCGCTTATTAGAGAATGCAGAGCACTGAACTAAAATGTGTTTAATTGTCAAAACTACTTGGCAAGTGGGACATTGGGGGGCCAGCCTTTCTGCTCCACTTGCCGTCAAAAATCTATGAGTGATGTAGGAATGGCCAATTCTTAATCTTGTCAAGACAATACTTGACCTGTCCATAGGAGGACACTTCCAAGGGTTCACCAAGGGGTGAATCTCTTTAAGTTTATAACTACCGTCCAGCCTTGTCCATTCTTCTTGCCACTTCCCCGTTGTGTAACAATGAATCACTTCTTTGAAGTCCGTATGTGGGACTTTAAGGTCTGTTACATGGCTGAGCCTAGTGGCGGCTTTGGCTGCAGCATCAGCCTGTTCATTTCCCGAGATACCCACATGGGACGGCACCCAGCAAAAGTTTACTTTTATCTTCTTTCTGTTGTTGATTAGAATTAACCAGTCCTGTATTTCTTGGATTAAAAAGTGAAGAGGCAAAAATGTATTTACAGATGTTAAAATGCTCATGGAGTCTGTAAAAATAACATTCTTGTTGCATGGAACAGAATTAAAAACAAATTTGAGGGCGTTGCTGACTGCCTGCAGTTCAGCCGTAAAAACAGAGCTAAAATGGGGCAATTTTCTCTTTAAAACTGTGCTATCACATACAAAAGCACAACCAACACCATCTTGGGATTTTGATCCATCTGTATAAAAAAAAAATTGAATCAACATGTACTGATAAATGTTCTAAAAATTCACTTTTTAGCTCTACAGCAGTTCTATTTTTCTTCTTTTAAAGAGGACATATTTCAGTGGGGCATTGGTTCCAAGGAGGGAATTTGGGAGGCGTGATCTCAGCAATTGTATTAGGAACAAGTCCTACCTTCTCTGTCCCAACTTCACATCTCACTTCTAAAGGTTTTGGCAGAGTACTTTTCCTTGGAGCTCTGTCTACCGGCTGCTTTACAAATTTGAAGTTTGGATTCTGTTTGGATGTCAAGACACGAGATATATATCTAAGGCTTAATTCCTCCCTGCGAATATAGAGGGGAGGAATTCCTGTGTCCACACACAAGCTATCCACTGGAGATGTTCTATAGGCTCCCGAACAGATCCGTAAAGCCATATTGTGGACTATATCAAGTTTCTTCAGTGAACTTTTACATGCCGATCCATAAATTTGACATCCGTAATCCATTTTGCTAAGGCACAATGTTTGGTAAAGCCTTATTAAAGTTACATGATCTGCTCCCCAGTTGAAACCAGACACTACCTTTAGTATATTAAGTCGCTGTTTAACAGTGTATACAACCTCGTTTATGTGATTTGTGAATGTCAACCTTTTATCCAAAACCAGACCCAAGTATCTTACTTCATCTTCATACGGTAATATGACACCCTCTAAGAATAGTGTTGGTATCTCTTCCTTGTGTCTTAGTCTGGAAAACCTTATGGTTTTGGTTTTTTCAGCAGAGAATCCGAAGCCCCTGCAATTAGCCCATGCTGTTGCTAAGTTAATAACCTCTTGAATCTTTTGGCCCGTTTCTAATGTTGTCGATTTGCTGCACACAATAGCGAAGTCATCAGCATAAGCCAATCCATGAACTCCTGTGGGAGCTTGTTCTAACAAACTATTAATGGCTATGCTGAAGAGTGTAGGACTCAGAACACTTCCTTGGGGAATCCCTTCCTCTTGAAGATATGCACAAGAGAAAGAAGAGCCCACTCTGACTTTTAGATAACGGTCAGACAAGAAGTCCTTTAAACAATTGAACATATTACCCCCGATACCCCACTCTGCAACTTGCTTCAGAATGCCTTCCCACCAGGTAGTATCGAAGGCATTTTTCAAGTCAAAAAACACACCAATGCTAGAGTTCTGAATTGCGAAAGCATTCTGAATCTCACGAGTGATAAAAAGTAAGGGGTCCAGAGTGCACTTATTTCTTCTAAATCCAAACTGTTGGTTAGATAGCAGATTTTTAGATTCCAAAAACCAAACTAAACGTGTATTAACCATTCTTTCATAGATCTTACAAATGCAGCTAGTGAGAGCAATAGGTCTGTAACTTTGTGGGTCATGAGAGTCTTTTCCTGCCTTTAAGATTCCTATGATGATTGAAGTCTTCCAAGATTTAGGAGAAGATCCAGAAGACCAAAATTTGTTCAGCACATTTAAAAGGAATTTCTTTGACGATATGGATAAGTGACCAACCATGGAATAAAGAATGTCATCCTCTCCAGGAGAGGTTGGGGTGGATAAAGATAAAGCATGATCCATTTCATCCATGGTGAAGAGAAGATTATATGCCTCCCAGTTCGTAATGGTAGGAGGAATAATCGTGGTCTTGGCTCTAATTCTTCTGAAATTATCTGAATAATGTAGTGGGTTTGAAATATCAGCATAATGTCTTCCAAAAGCCTCTGCTACTTCTCTTGTATCTGATATAAAGGAGTCATTTATCTTCAGAATGGGTAAAGGAGATGGAGTAAACTTTCCTTGTAATTTTCGAATCCTATTCCATACTAAGGTAGGGGAAGAGTCATATTTCAATTCACTAATATATTTAATGAAGGATTCCCTCCTTGCTTTCTTGAAGATTTTCGTCTGCTTTGCTTTAGCTCTTCTGTATGTTATCTTATTGACTAAACAAGGGTATCTCCGATATCTCTTATAGCTAGTTCTTGTAATTTTTCTGCTTAAAGCACATTCATCGTTCCACCAGGGGACTACTGGGTGTTGAGGTTTACCAGCTGTCCTAGGAATGGAAGAGAAAGCACCAGAAAGTATCATGTCTACCAGGTATATGCATCACAGTTACTACCAAAATCACTAGTCTTATAATTAATCTCTGTGGTTCTCCTAAATAATTCCCAATTAGCCTCACCTATCTTCCATTTAGGTAAGCAAGAGGAGGGAGTGTTCTTTAAGTATTTGATATGGATAGGCCAGTGGTCGCTACCATGTAAATCTTCATCTATTGACCAACTGTAGTCTAATCTTAAGGATGATGAACAAATAGTTAGGTCTGTAGCAGAACTTGAGTTGTGAAAGACATCAAACCTAGTTTTGGAACAGTCATTCATCAAAATGACATTGTTATTATCAATAAATTCTTCAATTATATTGCCCCAGGGGTCACACCTTGATTCACCCCATAGAGGATGCTTGGCGTTAAAGTCACCCATTAGATTAAAAGGCTCAGGGAGCTGGTCAACCAAGATTGTAGGTCATATAACTCAAACTGACGAGGGTGGTTATATATGTCTACGAGTCGATCTTCCAGTTCAGGTTCCAAATACAAAGAACACAAAGTGATCCATTTAGTGGTAAAGATTTGTACTATACAAGCCTGCAACACCAAATGTAGGTGGACACTTCTGTGGTTTACACATTTCTTAACAATGATACCAGTACCTCCATGGGCACGGCCCCCAATCATAGGAGGAGATCTGTAAAATTTATAATTAAGTCCAACATTAGGGGATAAATTGCCAAGCATAGTTTCTTGGAGACAAAAAACAGACATCATGTTCTTTAAAGAGAATCCCAACCTGCTCTTGATGAGAATCAAAAACCTTGAATATTCCATTGAATTATGGACATTATACCGTTTTCTTTTTCTTTTTTGGGTCTACTGGTCTGGTAGAAGTCTGGGAGAGAGGGGGTTTACAAGGTGGGTTCTTTTCTAATTTCTTTGCTTTCGCGGGTGGCACTTTGTCCCTTGCACATCTGCGGGAAGGATGGCCAAAACCATAGCAGTTGAAGCACTGAAGGGGACGGGGCTTAAACTGCTTCACATAAACAATCTCTTTTTCTATCTCTACATAATGAGGTAGATCTTCACCACAAAAACTTAGGATAATCATAGAAGAATGAGAAATTTTAGCAACGTTCCAAACATTAGTTGGGCACATTTCTAAAATTTCTTCTTCATCAAAGTCATACAGATCTCTATTAAAAATTGCCCCTTTGGCATAACTAAAGGTGTAGTGGGGTTTAACTTCCTTAATGTCAGATTTCTGTTTCAAGTTAAGCACCAAGGCAGCTTGTTCATAAGATTTTACAGGAATTAAGAAGGAATTTCTTCCAAATCATGATACCTGTGAGTTATTCAAATTACCAGAGCCAAGGTGACTCTTCAACAATCTTCTAAACTCGAACAAGTTAGCACGTTCTTTTGCAAGAGTGATAATGAGCCACTTAGGTGGATTGGGAGGTCTCTGCACACTTTCCTTCCTTTCCTCTACCGGGATTTCTGGATAAAAGATATTCAGATTGATTGGCACTCTAGCAACAAGTTGGGCTGAAGATTCATTCTTATTACAATTATTATAATCCAAGCAGGCAGCAGCTGCATCCTGATTAGAAAGAAATGAGATCCAGACTAGCCAAGCTTTAAAGTTGTCAGTTAGTTTAACCTCTTCAGTACGGGCCTTAAATCTCGCGGGCAGCAGCCAATGCCAGCCGTACGACGTGTCGTAATAATACTCTCATCATAAAATATAGTCACCGCTTATATTGATCGTTCTCTCTTTCACCCGTGAATTTTGAAAACCATAGAGAATGCGATTAAGGGCAGACTAGGGGAGAATTTAAAAAATAGGGGCGACTACAATAAATATAATCAAGACGCCGATATGGCAGCGTTGCATATTCAATTGCTCATGCTGCCTACATGTGCGGCACCATATGGAAGGGGTTAACTCTGATCTCTTTAATTTGTCCAAATTTACGGAACTTTTCATATAAGTCTGTATAACTCTTATCAAGAGAGACATTGTAAATGTAAGATTCTATGACTATTAGGGGCAGTAGTTGATTGATTGATTTGACCAAAGTCCCTTTTCAAGCCGGAGTTGTCAACTGGTGGTTTAATTTCTGTTGAGTCAATATTGTCAACATTAAGATTGGCAATCTTAGGAGAGGGATCGGGGGGTTTAGGAGGAGGATCAGGTAGTGGTGGAGGTTTAGAATATTCAGTTTGCACAGCTGCCATGAGGCCACACCATATATTAAGAAAGAAAGAGCAATGCATGGAAGAAGATACTGCAGTTGCCTGATGCCGCATGCAATAAAAGAAAAGTCTCTGCAGAGTCGGGAAGTTCCAGAAATGACTATTTACACATGCAGGGCCTCGGAGGTGAGTTAGAGACTTTGTCAACCCGGGGTTTGTCCTCTTTTGTTTAGTCCCATTTAGGATGGGTCCGGCGTAGTCACTCTGCATGTGTACTGGATAGGGAGAAAGGAAGTCAGCAGCCTAGTACCTACCTCACAAACATGCATTCCCCAGTCACTGGGCTTTCGGCCCTCGCAGGGAGTAGTGACCTCGCAGTATACATCCCCACTTGACTGGGTTCAGACATGTAGCTTGGAAGGCACCAAGATACCAGAACCTTCCTTAACAAGTATTAGAGAAAGATGGTGAAAAAGGAGAGTAGGGTAGCAAATATGAAGAATAGGGATAGGGAAATTCACAAAGGAAAAGGGTGAGGGACCCCCTATCTATTCACTACCCCAAAAACCTCATCCTAAAACAACTGTCATAGGATGAGGGCGGCAAATCCCAGGAGTATTCCAGTCCATAATCAAAGACAAGCTAGGGTCGTCAACAAAAAGACTCTTGGCTCAGTTTTCGTCTGGTAGCTTGGGGCTGACCTCTCCAGTATGGTTGCACCTGGCTGGCACAGCTCAGCCCGTCCTTACTACGCGGAAGCCCCCCCACTACATCAAAGTACTGGGCCTCGGAGGGGCTGTCCCCTTTTTTTGTCGCCTTCTACGACTAAAGTGGAAATACTCGGTGGCAGTATTCTTTTCCCCCACCACAGGGTAGGTAGGCGAAAAAAGGAAATGAATATTCAGAGAAATGGTACAGGACAGTAACAAGGGGTTGGGGGACAGCATAACGGAGGGACAGTTGTAGTATAAAAGTGTCATCATTTTTCTTTGTACAGAGTTTTCCTCTATCACAGGCAAAATGATGTGTGGCTCTGGTCCGTAGGGGCACCCCATATAGACCCTAAAGTATCAACTGCATGCTACTTTGCCACAATAACATGCAGCCAATACCCAAGACTGGTAATGGCTGCATGTATCTACAAAACAGGTTCATTCATACACCTCTTGTGCATGGACCTGTCAAATATATAAACTTCACTTACATGCAAACAAAGTTCTTAATGAAAATGTACTTTTGTTTTCAGTAATGAGGAATTATGTCCACAGCAGTTATTGAGACAGGGATAACAATCATCATTTCTTAAATACCTTTTGCATTAAATAGGGTCAAACTAACCTCTCTGGCAGCACCAACATCACTTCCACAACCTCCATGACAACAGTGTCCACTGGTGTTCCATGCAACCTCTACCACTTGCAAAATGTTGTGCTGAAGCGGGAAGTGGTCTTCCAGTATTAGGACCTGCAATAATTCAATAATGTAGCAAAAATTGTCAACAATTACAATGTCTTAACTAACAGTATAATCAGACAACACATTGGCCTTCATGGGATAAACCTCCGGTGGAAACCGCGAATGTGAAACAAAGTGCTTTCATCATACAATTGAAAACCTCCAATCCATACTAGTTTTTCAGCAGTACAACACCTGCAGAATACAGGTGTGCATTCATACAGCCCTCCAAAGAATTGACATTACTCAAACTTACCTACCAATGGAGAAGTCCAGTCCATTATGCACCACACATTGGGAGATTCATTTGAGGACCTAGCCAATATCGCCATGATTTATTTTGCCTAGCTCTTTGAACTACTTCCTAATACACACCTAAAATAAAGAAAATACGATGTACATAAACAATTTCAACCAGTTAAGAAGTTCAACAATTCCAGCTTCAGACAGCCTTATGGCAGGTAAGCACAATTCCCTGGATCCACAACAGTGGGTTCTGCCATTGCTAACTCTGTTGCAATCCTGGGGTTCACCCTAGAACTTCATCATTTAGGTCAACCGTGCAGCACAACCTCTTTAAATTATACATCTACCACCCCTTTCCCATTCTCAAACACCTACACTTCCCTGTTCACATGTTTAAACAGCAACACAACATGCATTCAAAGAGGTGGTCAACCTTGACAACACACTACTGTGGCCTAGGGTACAAATCTCCTGTAAGACACTTTGCAAGACTGATCATCACTCCCCCATCCCCAACTTCATTCAAACATTGCACATACAACCCTTAAAGCTTCACCAGTATTACCAAACAAGAGATTGTGTAGCAAGACTACTCACCCACAACAGGGTCCAACAGCCGAACTTGGCTCATCCTTGCTGGTCCACATGTGACAAATCACCTAACCTTCATCCACTGAAGATGTGGATAACCCGTCATGCAGACCTGATAGGCTCATCACAAGAGACACTACCATCTCCTACATTCAGGCAAAGCTAACTATAGCCCATCTCCCACCCACTGCCCTGGTTCAGCAGCAATGAGGTACATCCACAGCAAGGCTGCTTCAACTGGCAACATCCCCTCCATCTCATGCAGCAAATAAAGACAGGGATCCCCTCCCTAGTCATCCCCATCCTCCTATCCAAGTATCATCCATACACAGCCATTCTCCACTCACCCTTATCTCCTGCCCCCATTTACCTCATCCTCTATCATCCCCACAAGTTCACTCCATCCACAGCTTTCTACACCAATTCTTTCCACATGTCCAAACCATCCCAATACTTTCATCATCCCTATCTGCTCACTCTCCTCACCTCCAAGTAATCTTTTTCAAATCCTGGACAATTTCATCTGATGGGTGTTCCATCTTGTATCCTCAGCCTCTCACTATGTTCAGTCCTAGGAAAATAAAGATAAAACATTCAGCCCCATCTTTGGCTATCAAATTGTATGCTTATTAATTCCATTCAGAGATCTTGGTGGTTATACATCGTCATACAACTGTCAAGAGTAGCAAATACAGTGTCATCATTTTCGAAAAATCATTTTTGATTCCAATAACTTTGTGCCCTACCATAACGGGTTTGATGCTGGTGTGCTAATCCATCTTCATCCAAAATTAGTGTCCACACATTTATGCTGGTGTGCTAATCCATCTTCATCCGAAATTAGTGTCCACACATTTAGTGTTGCACCCATACAATTACAATTTTTTTTCCATCATTAACAGCCACTATCTGCAAGGTTTTAGCCAAATTATACCAATATTGAAAGCCAGCCCTGCTATGCATTCACATTTAACTTGTTCATTATTATTTACTTTCTCAAAATAAAACATTGGTGATGGCACATCTTTACTACAGTTCAAACACCAACCATCCATTGATTGATTGAAGTCTGGTCAAAATCAAACTCGTCCAAACACATTGGTTCAACAGCTGAGAGGAAAATAAAAACAAAGTAAGTCAATTCCAAAAGAAAGGGAAGTATATGAACCTTTATGAAAGCTGTCAGATTATAAATGGTTAATCATTATTCTCTCATTTAAGAGGTGTCTAGATTCTCATCATGATCATCAATACTCGACACTTTAGAATAGACACCTACCTCAATTGTGAGGCCAGCTTCAGCACTTGCCCAGGCAACTACCAGCACACTTCCACCTGAAAATTGGTAAAATCAAACATGTAAGGCACCATCGCCACACTTCTCCGGTCTGTTCTTGATTACGACATTCAGTCAAATGCCTCCGTCCACACCAAATGACATGCGGGTAAGCCTGTCTTAGGTCTCGTCATCTAACTCATCATTTATTAGGCCATTATCCCAAAATAAGTTATTTTGCCTTCATCTTTTCAAAGAAAAGAGAAGGAGAGAGGGAGGGGTGGTGAATGGGAATTGAGTGGGTGTGGATGAAATGTGTAGGAGAGGGATTATGCCTACCTCTTCTTTTATAGGGGGAAATGCCCTTGGCATCTTCTCAAAAACTTATCCCTAGAACAATAACAAATCTTACCTGTATTTGCATCCTGAATCCAGTATCTTTGGCATCTTCACTCATGCATGGACCTGTCAACAATTTAAAAAACATGCAAACAAATTTATTACTGAAAAATTATTACAACATTCAGTCAAATGCCTCCGTCCACACCAAACGACATGCGGGTATGCTTGTCTTAGGTCTCGTCATCTAACTCATCATTTACTATTTGGTTATTATCCCAACATTATTCTGCCTTGATTTTAAAAACCCAAAGACTACAACTAAAACGGCAAACTACTAACCAGCATTTGCATCCCCAAGAGGCAAATCCAACATCTGCTGAGCAGCTTCATTCATACATGGCTCGACCTGTCAACAATTAAATAACCTTACTTCCATGCCAACCAGTGTATTAGTTTCAGTAACAAGGAATTGTGTCCACAAGAGTTGTTGAGACAGGGATAACAATCATCATTTGAGAATCATATTTTGCAAATATAGTAAAACCAACCTTCCATCAGTGAGGCTACATGCCAGCATGAACTGTAAAGAAATTTCCATCTCAACAATGTCCATTGCACTTGGTAAACAGCAAAAGGTATTTCAAGTGATCACTTCCAACAGGAATCCCTGCTTTCAATAAGTAATGTAACAGCAATTGCCAACAATGACTATGTTTTAGCTGACAGCATAATCAGACAACACATTGACCTTCATGGGATCAACCTCCGGTGGAAACCGCGAATGTGAAACAAGACATTTTCATCATGAAGCTCATGAAAAAAATCATTCCATATATATATAATGCCTCACCTGAGCAATCTTTCAATCCTGTAATTGAGCCAGCACATAACTGCAGCAATCCCTGCAATCAAGAAGAAATGTAACAACAATTGCCAACAATGACAACGTTTTAACTGACAGCATAATCATACAACTCAATGACCTTCATGGGAACCTCCGGTGGAAACTGCGAATGTGATACAAGATATTTTCATCATGAAGCTCATGAAAACAACATCCCATATATATATAATGCCTCACCTGAGCAATCATCCTGTAATCGACTCAGCACACAATACTGCAGTATGACAAATTCCACAGACCAGTCTTCCAACATACCTGCAATCAGTAAATGATGTGATGCACTATTACAATTTTTTGATCGTAAGAGGGAACACAAGGGGGCAGGGTTGCCAATTAAATGAAACTGCCTTGCTGTGTATGTGATGCGTCTTTTGGCATTGCTTCTGACCCAGGGTAGTAGGAGAAATACAGGGATGACCCATAACCCAGAAGGAGCCACGAAAAGAGGGAGGGAGGGAGGGAGGGAGGGAGGGAGGGAGGGAGGGAGGGAGGGAGGGAGGGAGGGAGGGAGGGAGGGAGGGAGGGAGGGAGGGGTGGTTAATGGGAGGGGTGGTGAATGGGAGGGGTGGTGAATGGGAACGATATAGGGATGAAATGGGTGTTGAGAGTAGATTTATGCCCTTGACTTTGGCTACCTCCCTTGTATGGTACATACAAGAATGTACAAGGTCAATGGGCAGAATTCCACTCCCACCCATTTTATCCCCATCCACTCCACTCCCATTCACCACCCCTCCCTCCCTCCTTTTCTTGGGTCCTCCTGGATAGCAGGTCATCGCTGCATCTCGCCTAATGCCCTGGGTCATAAACAATGCAGTAAGACAGCCCACCAACAGCAATTAAGGCTCCTTCACTAAATCTGCAACACCCACCACCTCTGTCCCCTCATGCCCTTTGGGCTGCATCAAAACATCATTCACATTTAACCACTCCAATGCATCACAATCCACATCTCCACTCAATGGATAAATTTTCTACAGAACCCACAATGCAATACAAATAGCTTTCAAGCATCTTTTCAATATATCAATCTGGTCTTCATCTGAATTCTAGGCAATCCATCAATACATTAAGACACATCAAGTGCAACATGCAAGGCTTTAAAATCACAACCCTGGTGCATCCCTACATCCATCCAAGACAATTCAATCAGTCCGTTACCGATCCTCACGTTCACTAGTTATCAATCCTCCATTCCGTACAAAATCAATACAAATCCTCAATTCTGTACAAAATCAATACATTGTCCATTCCTCTCATTGCTTCTACTGACATTTCTCCATGCAGCTCCCAAGTTTGCTACAATCTAGCATGACCCAACTTTCTTACACTACGCTACTTTGACACACACTTACCCTTTGGCCACTGGTGTCCAAGATGAGCAAAATGGAACCACTTCACTTTGATCTCCAAGCCAAAAATATAATTGCAGAGACTGTCCTATCACTGAAATTAAGACAATGGTAATGTTAGAAAAAAAACTTTCTATAAATCACCAATCTTCTTGATCAAAATGTCAGATACCAATATTATTCCACATTTTTTTCAGAACAGGTCTGTGGTAAAAATCATCATTACAAAAACTCGCATTAACTTGTACACGCACCCTTTCCATTCTATTTCCCCCCCAATTGCTAACTATTCTCCCTAGTAACCATTCAATTGCACGCCTTACCAACAAGTCAACACACTTCCCATTTTCTTTGTGCAGGGGAACTACATCCATTACTCCACACTTCTCTATCCTAAGTACAAGTTCTCACCACCCATTACACAACTACACCCTTCCTCAGACACCTAACTGACAACTTCCCAGCCTTCAATGCTCTCACCTCAGTGCTACCCTCCTTTCCTACCAACTACTGCCACTAAACCACCTTATCCCCTTCTAAATCTAAGAACCCCATGATACTCTGTCCATCTCTCTTCACCGTCATACCTGTCCAACAACATCCTTTGCTTTCTCTCAACCCAGCTAACCCCTGTTCATTCTTCCCTCCTTTCCAAAAACAATTCAAATTCCTCACCAATCGCTCACCCTACTTCATTCTCAGACTCCATGTCCTCTAGTTTCACTTCCCTCATCTGTACATCTTGTATGTTATCTAGTTCTACTTCGACATCAAACTTTATATTCTTTTCTGCCACCACCACCAATTGCCTCTTAATCCTACCAACTGTGCCCTCCCACTTTCTAACTTAGTGTACTGTACTATCTCGAAATGTACCCATTCTTCATCTAGTTTCTCTTATCCTTCACAACTTCCCATATTTCTCTTATGGTTTGCCTGGTATTTTTCCCTCAGTTGCTCGCCAGCACTTTTCTGCACAACTTTTTCTCCAAGCAACCTGAAACAAACCTATGACAAATTGAGGCCACAGTACCAATACCTCACATAATACATTATATAATCTTGTCAGAATCCTTTTGACTTACTCTCACTGATATCAAGGGTTTAAATTATCATCATTTTTAGATGCATTGAAATTAAACCACAGCACAAGTACAAACCTTATTGCAGACTGAAGATTCACCACATTCTGAAAGGAAAAAATATGCAAGTGAAATTTGAGTGCAACTTTGATATTACAAGCAAATGGCCCAGTATTACAACCTACAGAACCCTTAGGAGGTATCACATCATGTAACTATTACAATTTAGGATTTGTTCAGTGGTATCAATAGGTATGGGACAACAATGGCCTTTGGCAAGAGGTGGTCCTGCAAGGAACTAGGAGTCACTCCCCTGCTACCTTCAACTTCTTCAGACTTGTCCCAAGATCTCTCATCAAATTGCTCTACATTTCTTCCACCTTTGAATGCAAGAGCTGACAGGTATCAAGAGCCCTCCTCCAACTAGCAACAAACAAATTTTGACTAATGTAACACTTCTTTCTGGTAATTAATGGAGGTTCCAAGGACCCACTGCCAGCTGCTTTGGGACTGCACAACCAAAATAGTTTTGGGAGATTTGGAAGATTTATGAAACTTTACTTACCCATGAGCTAATATGTGAGGGGAGAAAGGGTGGAGGATGAAAGCAGGTATGCACCTTTGATTTGGCTACCTACCCTATGTGGGGGAAAAAAATCTTGGCAGTGAGATTTCTATTCCATGCCTGAAGACTATTTCAAGTAAAGTTAGTGTAAACTGCAGATGGCTTCCCATTCTCATCACTTCAAACCTGCAGATTTCAATCTTCAAATTTTTACACATTCACTTCTGCAAAGGGATTTCTCCCTGTCTTCTCCTTTCCCACATGAGGGGGTGGAGAGGGGGGGTCGCCGAATTTATGAAGCGGCCTGGCTGTGAATGTGCTGTGTTTTGCGACACTGCTTCTGACCCAGGGCAGTGGACAGGATGCAGGGATGACCCGTCATCCAGGTGTCAAGATAGGAGGGAGGGTGGAGGGGAGTAGAATATATGGGAAATTAAATGGGTGGGAGTGATTTCTATGACTTTTTCTTTTTGGCTACCCCCTGTGTAAGGGAGAAAAAGCCTTTGGTATATGTATGTATGTGATTCTGCAACTTTACTAATGCTAAACTATATGATTGGCATCATTTAATCACATATGCTTGTCAATATTCTCCTCGTTTAAGGTCAAATCAGCTCAATATTCTATAAGCTTCACATATGCCTTACTTGCACCAAAGCTACTTTCCCTCCTTAGAATTAGGAGTGATGGGTTAAGCACACTTTCACAAATCCCATTTACCACTGCTTACGGATAAAGTTATCCTTCTGCCATCACTACTTGGGTTTAAGACAATGCATCAGAACCCTCCTCACCCATTTGATTCTTGCTGGCCAGTTCCCTGTGGAACTCTACACTCCTAGCATCTCCCAACTACAACCATTCTTACAACCTTATCTTACATTAACTCCTAGTACATGATGATGCTGACAATGTTGTAACGAGGTGCAATTGGGTATACAAGAATGCAAGCATCCGGTTTATATTTGTAGTTGTAGCTGAGGGACCCCCATATTCTGTAAACAAACTTCATTGTATTTTCTGGGGTTAACATACAGGATGAAAGAACGACTATTACATCTCCTTGTGGATGGAGGGCCATCCCTGTCCCCAAATCAGAAGCAATGCAGCAAGACCATCATTTCATCCAACAATGTCTCAATCTCAGGTCATGGCACATTTGATCTTGGTTGTCTAGAGCAGATTTTCTCATCCAGGGTTCCCCAGAACCCTAAGGTTCTGCAAAAGGTCCTTAAGGGTTCCGCGAGAACAAGACATAACCTAATGCACTATTTTTTTTATTTAATTTCATAAACAAAGGTTTTTCCCCCTTACAAGGGAGGTAGCCAAAAAGAAGAGGCAGAAAAATCATTCCCACCCATTCCATCCCTAAATACACTCCACTCCCCTCCACCCTCCCTCTTATCTTAGCACCTCCTGGATGACAGGTCATCCCTGCACCCTGTCCACTGCCCTGGGTCAGAGGCAGTGTCGTAGGTCAGAGCACATCCACAGCAAGTCTGCTTCATTAAATCAGCATCCCCCTCTCCGTCCCTCCATGTAGAAAAGGAGAAGACGGGGAGAAATCCCTTCGGGCTGCGTCAAATTTTGCTCACACACACTACCTCATCCCCCATCCCCCTGCCCATTCCACCTCATGCATCACAACATCATCCATATACAACCATTCTCCATTCACCCGTCTTCTGTCCTCTCCCGTCCTTCCTCAACAGACATTCCCCTCTTCCCCAAAGTCCCCTTCACCCCATCCATCCATCTCATCCTAGGACATCCCCCTTCATGTTCACTCCCTCCACATCTGCCTTTCATACCTCTTTTACTAGTCTTTCTTCACTCATTCTTTCCATGTGTCCAAACCATCCCAATACTCTTTCATCAACCCTATCTCCCAACTCCCTTTCCACCCCTGTTCTCCCCCTCACCTCCTCATTTCTCACTCTATCTAGCCTAGTAACCCTCATCATACTTCTCAGACACCTCATCTCAAACACATTCAAACTCCTTCTCTCTTCCTCTCTTATGTTCCATGTTTCTGTCCCATACAGTGCTGTTGGCACAATCACTCCTTCATACAGTCTCCTCTTAGCATCCATTCCCAAATGCCTATTCCTCATTACACTTCTTAATCCACCAAGGCATTTACTTGCTTCTCTCAATCTACATTCTACCTCCACCTGCATTCCACCTTTTCCTGCCACATTCACATCCAAGTATCTAAAACTATCCACTTCCTCCAGTCACTCTCCCTTAATGCTCACTTCCAGTCTGCTGCCATTTTCACCCCATGTACATCTCATCACCTTATTTTACCCCCATTTATATGATTCAACAGACACAACATTCTTGGTTATTGTAATAATGTAATATAGACATCACCTGATCTAACCTATTATTACAATGAAAAAATTAGAAAGATATGATACTTTTGGGGGGGGGCACAGGGATTCTTTGAGACGTAATTTATTTTAAAGGTTATGCGAGGGTAAAAAGGTCGAGAAATGCTGGTCTAGAGTATACTTCTCTTCCATGCCAAGGAACCAACAATCAGTACATTTACATTTAGTATAGTCACTCTGGGATATGCTTGCCTTGATGACATGTAGGAGTCCCAGGTTCTGCTCAGACCTGCAAAGATTTCAAATGTCAAATTTCCTACACATTTGCAAAAAAAATTTAGTAAAACACTTAACTCAGGTTAAGAATTTAGCATCATGTTATCAGACATATGCTTGTCAATATTCTCATCATGTAAAATTTGGATCAAGCATTTTCAAGCTGATCCGTATGTGACACTACATTATGGCCCGTGTGCATGTGACGTGTATGGCAGGCATGTGTATGTGAAAGCCTATCTCAATTGGGAGAGAAGAGAACGTAAGCACAAGAGTTAGGTAAGAAGAAATGGCTGGAAAAAAAAGAAGAAAAAAAAATGCACTTAGCCTATCAAAAGAAAGTTTCTGCACAAAAAGGAAGTGAAAATTAATATGCATCTCCCTAAGTGGGGGAGGGGGTGATGAAGGGAGAACACATACATATACCAACAGTCTTTCCCCCTTACAAGAGAGGTAGCCAAAAACAAAGGCACAAAATCCACTCACACCATGTTTGACAAGAATTATGCAAGAAAAATATTTAATAGACTGAATAATTTGAAAACTTGCATTGCCACCACCATAGCTGTTGCCTCATGTATCATTGTAAAACCCACTTCAGGTAGTAATTGTCCTCATTCCCATACTTCTGTGGAATAAAATTTGTATTTCTATACCTATTGTATTTGTGTGGAATGGTTTCTATGCCACAGACAGAAGAGGGGAGAGATGGCTGACAAAAGGCAAGAAATACTGATCTTGGGCCTAGGCAATAGCTTTGTAATGCAGATCAAAACTCACCTGATGCTCTGTCCATTGCAATATCAACCATTCCCCTTTCAACTTGCTAACAAAAATGCCTTTTTTCTATTTAAAATCTGCAAAAATAAAGTAAAATCAGTACACATGGGTCAAATGAACTCTAGTACACAATGTTCATCTTCGGTCAGAAAGACTAATCAATCACCAGCAAAAGTTAAGTTAGGGGCGAAACTTTGTCATCAAAATTTAAAATAAAATTCACATAATCAATACATGCTTACTCTACCTCAAACATTGCAGCAGCTACATGCATTCCCCTCTGAAAATAAATAAATCCTAAAATAAACAAGATAATCATGAAACCAAATATGAAAAGTTTTTAACACTATTCCCAGCGAGCAAACCTTGGCCGAAACAATTAATCATGTAAGCAGTAGTATGAGCGTATATTCTCACCATTTCTAAACCCACTGTGTTTTTTTTTCTGTTAGAGCCATATCTTGGCTTAATATCCACACTCCTCTAGTATTCAAGGTCCCGCTGGGCACCTGCAAAGAAAGGAACTGGATTATTATTGGCACAAGCTGACCAATCATTACCAGTGAAACATGTTCTTCAGTTAAGAGTAATGGCTTCATAAACATTCAGACCTCTAAGGAAGGTATTAGGTCATCATATCACCTTACTACTCATCTGGGAGGAAAATGGCTTACTTTTCATATGGTTTGCAGCATCCACTCTTCTTTTAACATGTTGCATGGCCAGTCTCACTTCAACCACAAGTCGACAGTACATCATCACCCTGACGAGAAAATTAATGGTTATGCATTACCAAGACATGTATGGGTGGACAGTAGATGTGTGCTTGCATGTGCATGCCAGTGTGTACACACTTTTGCATTTGTGTAATAGTATACTCAAGAGGAGCACTGCACAGTAGGTCCTGTCTTGCTCTCTTTAATTGTTGTACCTTGCTTCAGCTTAGTTCCCAATTTATGTAGAGACAGGGACAGCCAACAATAGTGGATTGTTGTTGGTGGGTGTGTAGTGTGACAAATCACATCAGTCTGCCACAGTAGACATGTTTGCTAATCGGTAACCAGAGGCAACAATGCAACTGGGGCATAAGAGTAGCACAATAGTCTTTGATACACCTTTGCACCAGCATGGCACACAATCCAAGCCAGTGACTGTGGGATCAATTTCAATATTCCATAGTTTACTTGCTATCTGACACTTTGAAGCTCCTATCCACTGCAACAATACTTATGTAAATACATATACCAAGAGCTTCCCCCCACCCCCTTACAAGGGAGGTAGCCAAAGTCAAAAGACAATTACACTCCACTCCCATTGACCACCCCTCACTCCTCCTGGATGATTGGTCATCCCTGCATCTTGCACCCTACCCTGTCAGAAGCAATGCAGCAAGACATAGCACATCCACATCAAAGCCGCTTTCTTTTAACCAGCAAACCCCACCTCTTGCCATCCTCTCATGCAGAAGTGGAGAAGATTGGGAGAAATCCCTTCATGCATCATCAAAATATCATCCACACAACCACTCCCCAACCCTCCCCCCCACTATGCATCACAGCGTCCATGTACAATCAAAATCCCCTCAACCCTATCTTGTCTTCTCCCTTCCTTCAACATTCTTAAGGGGGTACGCGACACCTGGAGGTCATTTTCTAAACTATTTATAGTAAAGAGCTGAAACTTCTCAGGTAAATAGGTATCCATGTTGCCTACATTTTAGGTGAAACAGAATGATGTATGTACACATGTACGTATACCAGTAGCAACATTTAAAAGTGTACAGCACCATAATACGTGGACCAATTTGTTTTATATTTTGGCTATGATTAGTCAGTAGGTACACCTAGGGCCGGTCATTGAGTAATTGAACAATTTCCTTTATACTTTTGCATACAGGCATTTCAATTTTAATGTTCGGCAAAAATCGTGAAAAATAAAAAAAATTGCGTCTTGTTTCCATTATTACTCCGAACTATTTCATCCTATTCAAAATATTTGAACGATCGTCCTTAGCAGTTACTAAAAGTAATATTCCCTGTAAGTTTCATCTAAATCTGATGTATTTTAGATTTTTTATGATTAAAAAAAGTAAAAAAACATCGAACGGAGATATGGCAACTTGAAATATAAATATATCTGTAACTTGCTTATAGTTTCACCAATTTGACTGATTTTTTCATGGCATAATTCTTATTATATAATGAGTAAGTACAGTAAAAATTATCAACATATTTTAATTATAAGTACTTTAAATACTGAAAAACTAAAGTATAAGTATGTCACAGTAGTGACGACGCACAGACGACACCATCATATAATTTGCTTTTTTGTACCTTTGGCAGTTTCTTCATATGAAACCTCTCTGCTGGGGGTCTTCAGGGTATCTAAATCATTGGAAAGAGGTTTATTTTCCAGCATTGGGCGCCTTCTCTTTCCTCATCAGATTCCCCTCACCAATCTATGTTGGTAGGGCACCCCCTCCAGCATCATATGATGTCCCTTCTCTCTTCTTCCTGTATAGCCTTGATCTTTTTCCTCTTGCTTTCTTCTTTGGATTTAATCTTCCTCTTTGAATTGTTTAGTCTAATGTTGTCCTTTACCTCTGTCACTGTCACAGAGGTGCAAGTGAGGGCAGTGGTGGAGTGAGAGGTGGTGAGGTCTTGGCTAGTCGTCTTTGACTGCTTGCCATCTTTAACTGCTGTTTTTTTTTTTGTCATTGTGATGTTCTTTTGTTCTTTTTGCTACCCATGATGACTGTACTAAAGAGTAATATGTGCTAGCTAAAGTAATAGATTGCAATGAGAGCTCATGAGACATGCGCATTTTCCTTCTCAGAGCTAGCCGGGAACTAACGCTTAGCTTCGCACAAAGTTGGCAAAACTTCTCCCTCTACCTTCCTCCCTTCCCCTCCACAATCGTACTTGCCGTTCATACACTGGGCGAGCGTAAATTCAATCAAATTTCAACGTTATTCGGTGAGCCTGAAGGTCCTAAGTGGCACGCCTCCCTCTAGTGTGGGTTGCGCCTTTAACTCTGTCCCTTTAAACCTCACCCAAGACCTTTAAATTGCGCGCGGCTGGAAAATTATTTGTCGGGATTTATTTCTAAGTGGTATACGAACATTTTGAACACAGTTTTGAAAAATGCCATATCTTGACCAAATTCACCCCCCCCCCCAGGTGTTGCATACCCCCTTAAAGCTCCTTGATGGAAATTTAAAAAATTTGACCTCCCAAAATTAAGTTACTTCAACCTCACTACTCATGAATTTCACAAGCACCACCAAAAGCATAAACCTATGGAATTTCAGTCTTCAACCATAGAGATACCCATAATAATCTATTACCCAACCAAGCACAACTGAAAAATGAAGTACAATACCTGATAATGAACCTGCTGTTTGTGACCACTGCAACATGTCATCCACCACTCCTTAGCCAAAATACTTTTTTGCCATTCACATTCAAGGCAAATTCCACTGCAAATGAAATAAAGTTAGTTAACATGGGTCAAATAAATCCAATTACACAATGCTACTTCACGTCAGAAAGACTAATCAATCACCAGCTAAAGTAAGATAGGGGCGAAAATCTATCATCATTTTGACACTAATACAAGATTGTGACTATTAACCTTACATACCTCATTATTGCAGCAACAGCAATGTGTGCCTCAATCATTTCCATCTGCAAATGAAAAAGTTGACATAAATTGCAAGCTTTAAACAAGAAATTAATTACAATCTCCAAACAACTAAGAACTGTAAATTTCCACAACCTGGTTTCCAACAATCAACAGAACATCCTTTACAAAAGAGAATAGAATAACAGGATGAAAAGTGGTGGTGAAGGGCATTATTATTAGTTTTCAGGTGGTGGAAATACTGATGAAACTGATGATCTAGTCCATACAAAAAAAATGACTGACCCAGCTAACTCCACAACTAATTACTAGTTTGTCAATGTCAATTTTGTTCATAACCATCTATCAAACTAACCCATCCATGATGCACAAGTCCAGTGTTCACAGGCGAGCCCCACTGCCTTTTATCTTGCAGACCAGCTCCCCACATTGAGTTCACAGGATTTGTGCTGCAATATAAAACAAAAAAGATAGCATTGCTATCACAATGCAAAAGCAGAGTTCTAATTTCACCACTCGTCACTCAGACAGCCTTGTGGCAGGTAAGCACAATTCCCTGGATCCACAACAGTGGGTTCTGCCATTGCTGACTCTGTTGAGATCCAAAGATTCACACACAAAATACATCATCCTTAGCCATCTATGTCTTCATAACAAGATAAAACTCACCCAATTATGATTATCAATTGAACTGTAACTGCAGGAGAAAACGCTTTCAATTGAATGACCCAAGAATTTTTTTTTTCATAAATCCCACTAGCAGCCACAATGTTCATCTGAAAAAAAGAGGGGCAACTTAATACACTAGAAAATTGCCAACACATCAGCAAGTGTGTATATCAGAAGCCTCTTAGAAGGGTAGTCAAGAAAAAGCACAACCTACCAAACAATTCAGCAACCCCCACCTTGATTTTAAGTATCTTTGGTACCACTTTGATATGACAACGCCTACATAGGCATCATGCGTTGTGAGTGCGTACATGAGAATGCTGGCATCGACATTTTTATTAAATACATTTTAGTAGTTTCACACAAGTTACCCCCGGATTCTGTGAACTGGTTTGATCACATTTTCTGTTTATCATTACTCATGGTAAAAGAACGAGTAAAACAGCAGGACTTTATATTTCATTATGTGATACACAGGCTGAATGGTCCCCAGTGTAGATATCAATCTTTCAACCACATTAACTTTTCACTTTATTTCCATGTCATCACAATCGAGACTGACATATGCGGAAACTGATACGTAGAGAAGCCAAGGACTTGAACTCTGCTCAGACGTACCAAGTGAACAGGGACTAACCATTGCGCCATCAATCTCTCTTGATGGCACAGTGGTTAGAGTCACTGTTCACTTGGTACGTCTGAGCCGAGTTTGAGTCCTTGGCTTCTCTACGTATCAGTTTCCGCATATGTCTCCATCGAGCTCATTGTCAGTCTTGATCGTGATGGCATGGAATTACAGTGAAAAGTTAATATGGTTGAAAGAAGTGGTCAAGAGAACCCATCTGCCACACTATCTCCACTGAGAGAAATGCAACGAGGTACCCCTCCCACAGCGAGACAACATTCACAATACAGGTAGTCGTCGACTTACAACCGAGTTCGGTTCCGACAGACAGGTCGTAAGTCGATCTGGACGCAAGACGGACTTTATATTTATATATTGTATATATTACCATTTAAATATTATTTTTGTTACTGTATATATATGTATTGTATATCATATTTAGCATACTGAGATAATCTTAGCATCTTTGAACTATGTTATATAGTATTTTTTAACCTTTTTATAATTTCATCTGATTTTCTTTGGGAAACGTAGCCTAGGCCTAAGCATACTGAATAAAATCCTATCATCACCTATGATATTTTGTACTGTATTTTTTTACATTTTCATAATTTTATCATCAGACTTTCTTTAGGAAACATATGCATACTGAATAAAATCCTATTATCTTTGAGCTACGTTGTTTAATATTCATTAATATTTTTATAATTGTCTTTAGGAAACGTAGCCTAGGCCTACGTATACTGAATAAAGTCCTGTCATCTTTGCCCTACAAATACTTTTTTGTTGGTTAAATCAAAATCATTGTACTGTATAGTTTACATCTTATCAATTGCAAAACATTAGAAATACACAATGCAAGGCAAAATTAGGAAAAAATTATTTCAAAACACATTCTTTTCGTTTACGTACTGTACCAAAAATATTTTTATCGACACCAGACTAGGCATAAACAAAGTTTACTGTTTCATTTTATTAACTGCAAAACATAAAAATACACAATGCAAGGCAAAATTAGGAAAAAAATTATTTCAAAACACATTCTTTTTGTTTACGTACTGTACCGAAAATATTGCAAAACAGAAATACAAAATGCTGTACCGAACATATTGTTATCGACAACAGACTAGGCATAAAAAAGTTTTATTGTTACATCTTATTAATTGCAAAACATATAAATATAAAATGCAAGGCAAAATTGGGATCCTCTCTTTGTCTTTCAAAATTATCGACACTGTAGAATGTGATAACTGAAGTTCACGTGCTATCACATTTACTTTCTTCCCTCCTTCACAATGTTTTATCACTTTAATTTTCATGTCAAGATCAAGAGCCTTTCTTTGTTTCTTGGCAGGCTTGGAAATATCGAAAGATAATTTTCTTTTAGACATCTTGATGGGGGTTTGAAGCACAAAAAATCTAAAGAATGAATGAAGTCAGAAATACCACATGCTCCTGAATGAGAGGGAAGCTGACGCTGCCGGCAGCCAGCCAAAACTATCATACTCGGGTCTCGCGGCGTGCAAAGTAATTGCAATTCTATTACTCTATTGAATGTTAAATATTGTTGCACTATCTCGTGGTCGTAAAGTCGATCAGTCGTAAGTCGACGACTACCTGTATAGCAACTCCTCCCACCTGCACAAATTAGTAATTTCCTTCCACCCATTCATAATCTCTCACCCCTACTAGTTAACTCCCTTGTATTTTAAATCTTACTCCATATCAACAAAACCTTTACATCCATCCTCAAATACCTACATTTCTATAACATTTTTCATCCATACCAAGACATTGTTTGCTCTACAAATTGCTTCAATAGCCGCCTTGAACTTCATTAAATATTCAAGCCCCATAAACCAGACCGATTAGAAAAATTTGGAAGGTTATGATGTATCGGTGCAACTTGCTAGCTGAATGTGGTACGTGGGGAACAGTTGCCTGTTTTAAGCATTCCCAAAGTGAAAGCCAAAGTTGTTCTTCAGTAGTATAGGAGTTTGACATATAGACAAGGCAGCAGTTAATTCAGTCTTGCAAGACCAAGCTTCATCAAGCATCCATTCCTACATTCACTGCCAAATGCATCCCCAACACTTACACCCCTCATCTCAAACATGCAACACTCACCTCGTCTGCGATTACTGTAGAGAGCACCGACCCTTTCAACAGAACCTGCAAAAACAAAATACTGTAAACCAAATATATCCTGTATGGTATTGAGAATACAATCATTCGGTCAGAGATCCGTAACTAAGCATCACTTAGATCAGTTTCGGGAAAAAAGTCTCATCATTGACTAAAGTAGGCACTCTCACCATCAGATACAACTTACCAAGTCTTCAGACTGGTGGGATAATTTCAGCATCATTTGCAAAGTACGAATGCCAAAACTGGATTGCTACCTGTAATCAATACAGAAAAACGTTAAAATTCAGATTCAATAACTACAGGAATAATCATGCAAAGATTTCTTTGGTCAATGCAGACAAAATCATCAGTGAAAAGGGTGTCCGGACATTTAGTCATACAAAGGCTTTTCTCCCTTACTCTAGCCTTACCCAGTCAATACACCATCTTCCTTGAATGAATTGTGGGCAGCGTCCACTGGTTACCTAGGGCAACAGATTAATTGACCATTTAACATTAGAAAGTTAATACTGTTCATCTCCAGTACGTGAAAAACTGGGTACAAGTCGGAATACCAAGCCTAAACCAACACAAATGGTCTGGGGGAGGGAGGGTGAAGAGCAACAAGAGAAACATTGATTACCACATTGCATCCTTATTTCGTCACTGCCAATATCCTTTCGGAATCTTCCACTTTCATACATCCACTTTGTCCAACAGCTGGTGGTTGTTCTTTACCAAGACTTACTTCAAATACTATACAGAAGACCTGATCTATGAAATAAATTCTTGAAAATATTCTTGAATATTGTGATACTATTCCCATTTCCAATCTTGTTGCTAAAATGATGCTGTGGAAAATTATAACTCTGATCATGGAAGGATGGTGTGGTAGAGCTTTTAGTCATCCAGCTAAATCTTTCTGGCATTGACATCCTGCTCACCAACACCCCTGCAAATGTCCGATGCTTTGTTGTGTTGTGTAACCGTACATCGGAACGACAGAAAATAAACAATACAGCATGGCTTGATCAAGTAAACCCCCTCATGTTTATTGACATTATTCATAATTACAGCAAATTTTGATTTTGTAACTTGTTTGAATTTTAATCTTTTGTTATCATACAAGATACTTGTAAGGAACATTCTTTTATGTCATTTCCAAGTTCACGTAGTTCTGTGCATTCCATGACATGGTGTTATAATGATTGGCATTTATTTTCGTGACACTTTAATGCAATCTCACCAGTATTTTTATCATATCTATTCCCAGCTGTCAAATAGGTTCGAACAGTAATACTCGGAAATTTGAGAAGGCGAGAGAGAAACACACGTCACACCAACTAAGATGCGTTTATTCGGAATAACACAGGCTGAATCTAGCTTACACAAAAATTGAATTATAAAAATTGTAACTTTCCTGAGTGGGGAGAGAGGCTGAAGTCTCCTGCTTGGGAAGCAGACAGGTCTCTCTTGTCCTTCGACGACGACGAGCGTCGGAAAAGAAGTGCCTCCCAGGTTCTCCATGCCCTTCCTATGCACGTCCGGGAGGGTGAGGAAGAGTGGGTGGTGGTGATCTGCGCATGCGCACAGCAGTAGTGACCCCGTATAGTTGGCAGCACTGTAGGCTAAGCATGACCTCAGATTCGTTCGGCCTGGGGTCAGGTGCTGAGCGCGCCAACCAACTCCAAGCTCCATCTCGGGCCAAATCACGTGGTCAGCAGTGGACGAAACGTCCTCGCTGACATATACAACCATCCTCCATTCACCCCTGTCTTCTGTCCTCTCCCATTCTTCCTCGACAGACATTCACCTCTTCCCCAAAGCCGTCAATTCTAGTTGCGGTAAAGCAATTATGGTTTTGTTCTTCAATGGAGCAACCCGGGCTTTTGAGGTCAAAATAACCAATTGCTTTCCATTAGTAAGATAACTGATTGCACCATAGGCTAAGGTGCTAGCATCAACAAATACATGTAATATCACTTTATCAATGTTACCACAGGATATGCGTCGGAACTTGAAAGAGGGTAGCTCCTTAATTTCCTTGGCCAATTCATTCCACCTTTCCAGATAGGAAGTAGGTAAACATGAATCCCATCCCACCTTTTCTGTCCATGCTTCTTGATTAAATAGTTTTCCTTGAATAAGAATGGGGGAACAAAGTCCTAAGGGATCAAAACAAGCGGATACCAGCAAAAGTTGGTGTTTGGTCACATATGACAATGACGTAAACCTACATTCCTTTAAGGATGGTGTGTCATTAATAATGTCCCATTCTAGACCCAATACTATGACTAGGTCCGTAGGGGGAGAGACCAAAGTATTGTCCTTTTGGATTCATTCTCCTAACATTTCCGAGTTGCTGTTCCATTGGGCTAGAGACATGCCAGCAATAATTAGCTCCTTGTTAGCTGCTTCATATATCTTTACTATTTCCGTCTCACTATTCGTCATCCCCATCAAATTGTCTACATAGAAGGAAGAGGACAATAATTCTGCACAAGGTGATTTGGAAAGTTTGAAGTGATGTCTCAAAGTCATTTGTAACAGGAAGAGGCTACATGTGGCTCCAAATAACACAGATGCAAAACGATAAGTTTTGATTTTGCTACTATCATCCTGAGGGTTTGCTGGCCACAAGAACCTTGTGAAATCTCTATGATTAGGTTGCAGACCTATACGTAGAAAGGGCTTTTCAATATCTGCTACAAATGCAAACTGGTTGATCCTGAACTTGATTAGGGCATCACCTAATTTTTCTGTAAGTGAGGGACCAGTTAACAAACAATTGTTCACCGAGGCATTTGTCCTTGAACTTTTGGCACTGCAATTGTACACAATCCGTAAAGAGGTGGTTGCAGATTCCTTGTGTACCACATGATGAGGTAGATAATGAGTATTAGTGCTCACTATTGGATCAAGAACTTCTTCAATAACTCCGGCTTTTAATTGTTCCATGATAATGTTGTGATAACATTGTAGTAGCTCCGGTTGATTTTTAAATCTTTTCCTTTGATGATGCATTTGCCCTAAGGCAAGTCCATAGTTATGGGGGAAGAATGGATGGTTCGTCTTAAAGGGAAGTTCCACCCAGTATTTTCCTTCCATATGCTTTAAAGTTCCTTCATAATGTTTGAATGCCTTTACATCATTTGGGGATTCTTGGTTCGTGTTAATGCCCATGACATCTAAATCCCACAATTTATGTATGGGATTACAATCAGTCACTACTGCCTCGCATACAGTGCGTGGTTCACTCACCTGCGGGGTCAACAGGTTGACCGAGCAGGATGCAGGAGTTTCATCTCTGTGATCAGGTATGATACTGTAGATCAAGTGCCCACCTGGGGACTGCATAAGATCCACTTTATTCACAGTAGTCGTCCCATACAAGAAAAGTCCGATGAAATCTACTCCTATCAATAGTTGGATATTATCTATCACATCGGAGTATATATCCTTATCTGCCAATTGAATGCCTAATTGCTCTAACTTATTGGCAGTTGTCGTCCCATACAAGAAACGTCCGATGAAATCTACTCCTATCAATAGTTGGATATTATCTATCACATCGGAGTATATATCCTTATCCGCCAATTGAATGCCTAATTGCTCTAACTTATTGGC
This sequence comes from Oratosquilla oratoria, assembly GCF_046742065.1. Classification (NCBI taxonomy): domain Eukaryota; kingdom Metazoa; phylum Arthropoda; class Malacostraca; order Stomatopoda; family Squillidae; genus Oratosquilla; species Oratosquilla oratoria. The sequence goes on along the minus strand of NC_134788.1, from coordinate 16,415,811 downwards.
AGTTGTCAGTAAACAAGAGAGTTTAGATATAGGCAGAGAAATTAGATAATGTAATGCATTAAGAAATCGCGAAGTAAATGACTTAATGGAAGAAATCATTGATTTAAAACTGGATTACCGAGCTGTACACAGGGAACTGATTACATTGCACAAGAGTAATGAGCAAACGATTAAAGAATTAAGTGACCTAAAGAGTGAAATTGAAGTTCTTAAGAGAGAAAATGATAAGCTGAAAAAGGCCAAAGAGCAGTTGCAAGTAGTGACCGGAAAAAGTGGCAGAGTCAATCAAAGAAACAGACCTCATTGAAATAAAAAATCAATGGAAACAAGAACAAGAAAATCATGAAGTCTTTTGCTGATGATACCAAATTACTCAAGAGATTACGAACAGAAGAAGATTGCAGACCGCTGCAAGATGACCTGGAAAAAATATGGGAATGGAGTCGGAGATATGAGATGAACTTCAACATTAAATAATGTAGCATAATGGAATTTGGAAAAAGTAAAAATAGAGTTTCAGGACAATATCAAATTAGAAACGAAGTAGTCAAAAAAGTCAACTCAGAAAGGGACCTAGGAGTAACCATCTCAAGTGACTTGACACCTGATAAACATGTAAATAAATTATTTGGAGAGACTTGTAACTTATTAAGATCAATGAAAGTGGCCTTCGACTACATAGATGAGATGGTCAAAAAATAGTTGTTACACCTATAAGACCGAAATTAGAATATACTGTAACAATGTGGGCACATAGCACAAAGAACATAAAAAATTAGAAATAATCCAAAGGGCAGCGACAAAAATGGCACCTACACTGTCAAATCTGACATATGAACAAAGATTGAAGAATTTACATTTGTCAACACTAGAACAGAGATTTATTGACCATATTCAGAATTATGAAAGGGATGGAAATTCTTGATAGACGACTTATTAAAGTGGGACAGAAGAGAAACAAGAGGACATGAAAAGAATCTAAGGACAGTTACTGAAGAGACCTGAAGGAAAAAAAAAAATTGCTTCCCACATAGAGTAATCGATGTCTGGAACAAACTGAACAGAGAAACAGTGAATGCCAGAACTATACATGATTTTAAGAATAAATTGGATGTGGAAAGATACAAAAACGGGTCACTACAAGCATAGTTCTCGTCCCATATAATACAACTAGGTAAATACATTTAAACTTTTCCTCTCTTATGTTCCATGTTTTTCCCCCATACAGTGCTGTCAGCACAATCACTCCCTCATGCAATCTCCTCTTAGCATCCATTTCCAAATGTCTATTTCTCATTACATTTTTTAATTCACCAAGGCATTTACTTGCTTCTTTCAATCTACATTCTACCTTCGCTTCCATTCCTCTCTTTCCTGCCACATTTGCACCCTAGTATCTAAACTAGATACGGGCACAAATTAAAAAAGGAAATGTATCCCTTAAATTCTTGTTTCATATGAAAGACCATTTCATTAGAAACAAAACATTTTTTTTTTCTAAATAGCTTGAAAAATAAGGGAGATGCAATTTCTTAATTATTTTTCTATTCTAATTTTTTGGCTAAACTTTACCATAACAAACTGAGAATTATGGGTGGTAATTTGTAAAGATTTTGGTAAAGAAATACACAAACTAAACCACTGGTCCAATTTGGAATACATGAATATTATGGGTCAACAAATCATCTGAGTATGTCAAAAACAATGTGAAACATCTCCATCACACCAAATTTGCCTTTTCATGGCAACTATCAAGTTCTCAATTCAGAGATGATCATCAGTACAATCCAAACCCCAAGCCCAATTGACGTACAACTTGGCATGTGAAGGTTTCATGGGTCAACAATCACCTGAACATGTCAAAAATAATGTAGGATCTTCCTTTTATACCATTCTTACTAGCACCTCTCATGTTGCCATGGCAACTGTTGTCAGTTTAGAGATAATCATCCATAAAATCCAAACCCCTGGCATAACTGACATGCAACTTGGCATATAAAGGTTTTATGGGTCAACAAATCACCTGAGCATGTCAAAAATAATGCAGGACCTTCCTTTTATAATATTCTTACTAACACCTATCATGCTGCCATGGCAACTGTTGTCAATTTAGAAATAGTCATTAATAAATTCCAAACCCCTGGCCCAATTGACATGCAACTTGGCATGTGAAGGTTTCATGGGTCAACAAATCACCTGAGCATGTCAAAAATAATGTGGGGGACCTTCCTTTTACACTATTCTTACTAATACCTTTCATGCTGCCATGTTAACTATTGTCAGTGAAGAAACAATCATCTATAAAATCCAACCCCCTGGCCAATTTGACATGCAACTTGGCATGTGAAGGTTTTATGGGTGAACAAATCATCAGAGAATATCAAAAACAATGTAGGACCTTCCTTTTATACTATTCTTAATAACACCTTTCATGTTGCCATGGCAACTATTGTCAAGTTAAAGATAATCATCCATTAAATCCAAACTGCTGCCCCAAATGACACAATTTGGCATGTAAAAGTTTCATGGGTCAAAAAATCAACTGAGCATGTAAAAAAGAATGTAAGGCATCTACATAATACCAAATTTGTATTTTCATAGCAACAATTAAGTTGTCTATTTAGAAATAATCATCCATTAAATCCATCCCGCTGCCCCAATTGACATGCAACTTGACATGTGAAAGTTTTACGGATCAACAAATCACCTGAGCATGTCAAAAACAATGCAGGACCTTCCTTTTATAATATTTTTACCAACATCTATCATGTTGTCATGGCAACTATTGTCAATTTAGAGTTAATCATCCATAAAATCCAAACCCTTAGCCCAATTGACATGCAACTTGGCACATGAAAGTTTTATGGGTCAACAAATCACCTGAGCATGTTAAAAACAATGTAGGACCTTCCTTTTATACTATTCTTACTAACACCTATCATGTAACATGTTCCATCAATGTAATGTATGTGCAATGTAATGTTTGTGCAGCTAAAAGAACTCTACCAACACATTAAAAAGTGCCTATATAGGTGCCTTAGCCCTTACCCTTAGATTGCCTCTCGGTACACTAACCAGTCAGTACCGCAACTATCCTAAGACCTAACTTAAATTTACGTTGAAATCAGTGAATTATTTGTTACACCATCTTACTGAACTAGAAAAATTAATAGTACTTTTACTTTCAAAGGAGTTTTGTTTAATCATGTTATCTATAATCATGGCAATCTGAATAAACAGCCTTATTTCAACAGCTCATACCTATTATCATGAAACCATAGTCTTGAAACTTCTCATGGTCATGGACATGGTCCATGACATGGAATACTGACCATATTATTAATAGTTATTTCATATGCTTGCTATCATAGCTATAGCTGGCTATGTAATAGACATAGCATAGCCTGTCCATCTTAGAATTCATACCATAACAATGTATTATTTGTGAACTACACCGTCTACGACTACTACGCGTAGTATCTCCGCCATGTCATACGTTACCAAACAGGACTAAGTATCAAAAAATATGCCTACATGTTGACGATTTAAGGGAGCATTGGAGGTGCTTTTAGGTGAGCGTGTCATAAAAGTTGTTCAATTTCTCTGGTGAACTTATATATATTTACCTTTTACAATTGAGAATTATTGCATACTAAATTGTTTTAGTAATATGGATATGTTATGCGTAGTTGATATTTTTCCTTTCTTTTTTTATGATAGTATCTGTGATAATGGAAGTATCCATAGGCATAGATAATCAGCCTACTATGTAGGAAATGAAAGATTAGAGTCTTGGGAACAACTTCCATAAAGCAAATTTCCTCTCACTCTAGCTTTTTTTTTTTCCTTATTTATCTAAGTACTCAAAACTTTTGTGAAAATCTGCTAGGATAAATCAGGGTTCCCACATAAAATTGAAAACTAAATTCCAGGACTTTTCCAGGATATTCCAGGATAAAAATCATCAAATTTCCAGGACTTTGAGCGGAATATCTGAAACAATTTTCAAATACAAACTGATCTTTCTGGCCTCCTCCACCCCTTACAGCCAGCCGATTCCACTCACTTTATTACACTATGCAGTCTTCCTCTGTTAGATTACAATATATATATATATATATATATATATATATATATATATATATATATATATATATATATATATATATATATATATATATATATATATATATATATATATATATATATATATCAGAGTATCAGGTATAATTCATTCTTTGCTCTTTCTTGAAAATAGTCACTCCATTGATTTCAGTTTCTGCTTAAGGTCTTGTAGTTTCTTTTCCAGTTTGAGATTTTCATCCGCCTTCTCAGAAACTTTCAGTCTGAAAGCATTGGACTTAGCCAGCAAAGTGAAGTCATGCTCTGTTTCTGCCTTCTTTGCCAGCTGGTCTGCTTCCTTGGTCATTGACTCCATACTATCTTTCAAGAGCTTCCTCTTTTTCTCTGCTGACTGGATATCCTCTTGTATATCCTCTTTGAGGATTTCTCATTATCTGTCTGTGACTTCTTCTGATCCGCGAGGTACTGTTGGTATCTCATCCTCGATGCCCTGACATGCCTTTTCAGTCTGGGAGTGAAGGGTAACTCAGTGAAGTGCTGGCCCGTGGCTTGGATACTGTCATAGAATGTACGAAGAGTTACAATAGTCTTCTCCTGCATGTTCTGAACCAGGAGGTCCTTGTTCACAGAATAACCCCTTTCTACTGATGCCTGACCATGGGAGACTGTGAGAAGCATCTTGAAAACAGACCAGAGCTTGCTGTACTTGTGGTCTTTAAAGTACTGGCCCAGAAATATGTCCAGCCTCTCACTATCTGGGGTGAAGTTCTTGAAATCTGCTGCATGTTCCTGCCTCATCTCACTGCCAAACGCCTTGTACTGAGCAAGGAGCTCATCGCACTCTTCCCCGGACAGCCTGTGGGCATTCAGAAGCATCTGGAGGATTTTCTGGAACTTCGTCGCCGCACCTGTAGAAGGAGCAACTAGTTTATCTGGAGCCAGTGCAGAGAGATATCGAACCAGGGACAGTTTCAAGGGACTCTTGTCCAACATCTTGGATGTGAGCTCTGATAGCAGTGTCACACACTCATTCTTGAATGCCAGGACCTTCAAATCACTGACCAGTTTCTTCTCAGCAGCTTTCTTCACAGACTCTCGAGCAGCAAATCCCAGATCTACAAGTTTTGGCAGCATCTGGTTCTTCTGGTCCTTGGGGTCCAGGTTGGCCAGTTTCTGCATGGTGTCTGCTTTGTCCAGAACTTCTTTTTTGATGAAACGTCCCATGAGCGCAACAACCACTTCCTTTAGCTTCTGTCCCAAGAACGGTGCCATGGGTGCATCTGTTTGAAACCTCTGAAGGAATGGCTGGAGTTGTTTAGCTACAGAGATGAAGAATTGTAGCTTTGCGACGGAGAGTGGGTCCTCACAGGCAGCTTTCACTGATGCAAATGAGGCAGTGCTAGGGGCCTTCTTGGGGTCTTTGAAGGATGCCACAAATTTCTCCACGTTGGGCCACATCTGCAACGCACGCTCTGCAACCTTTGCATCCTCAACCCATCTGTGCTGGCAAAATTGCAATGGGTACAGCTTGCTCCCTGTGATAGTGGTGAAATCCTCTCTTCTTGCGGGGGTATCATGGAAGAGCTGCCACAGAGACCTTAGCAGGTTTCCAATCTTCCATCCAGTCTCGTTGGCCCCTTTCTGCAAGCTTCCGTGGACAGTGTGGAGTCCACAGCTTCCGATGTTCAGAAGTTCTGGGAGATCCTGTGTTTTGCACTCCTGTTGCAGGTCATTGAAAAATTTCCAATTGACGTTAGGTCCATCCATTGACACCTGAAGCAGACGCTTGGGATCTAATTGTTGTGTCCCTTCCTTGAAGTTGTAGAGTAGGTCGCTTGCTCGAGCATGCCCCAAGAACTGTGACCCAAAGTACCTTACACTGACCTGACCAGAATCATTGTCCCAGTAACGGACTATGAAGTCCATTTGTTCATTCTGTGAAACAGGGTTCATGCACTCATCAAAGGATACGGTATAGCACTCCGCACTTCTGACTTTCTCCACTAGCAGATCATGGAAATATGGAGACAGGCCAAAACAAACTAGATAAGCATACTTTGTAGCACCACATGAGAAAGTTTTGGCAATTTGGCTGTCCGGAAACATTCTTGGGAACAACATGCCCACATCAGATGATGTATTGAATGAGTAGTTGCTCATAACAAGCTTCAGAGCCCAGAGAACCTCTGTGTGGAGGGCAGCATCTGACACAACAGCTGCAACCTCTGATCTTTATGGAGCTGTACTTGTACTAGCAACTGGTGCACTGGAGGTGACATTGGCTGCAGCATCATCTGCCTTTTCGTCTTGCTTCTTTCCAAAGAAGTTGCGGATTGCTGATGGGTTTTGCCTTGACTGGCTGATCCTGTTATGCAAGTTGCTTTTCATGTGACTTCTCAGAGCGGAAACTCCCATGTTTGCTATGTCAAAACGCTTCTTGCAAAGTTTGCAGTATGCTTTGGTGTCATCCTTGGGGTCTTCCTTGACCCATGCTGAAAACAGTGGATCCTCCACCCAGAGTGGATTGAAATGACATTTCTTGGATGCCATACTACTGCAAAAAGAAAAATTAATGTTAAAACCCAGACATGCATCTTCAACGCTATAAAAGGCGAGACATAATTGCTTGTCAACTTCATTACTATATCTGCCTCCTATGTATACATAACTACAAATAATTTCTAATTCCCATGAAAAAGCTTATTGCAATTTCAGTTCAACATACAAATTTCTAATTCTCACTTGAGAATGAAAACTTTGCCAATCATGTCCCTTTTGCTTCTTTCCTTTTTTATTTAAATCGCTCACCTCAGAAAAAGCCTGAAAAGTTCAGGCAAGCTAGAAATCAATGATGTCTCGCCTGATGTATTTGTACAACCACCACAGACAGTACAAAGACTAGAAACTGGAAGAATGCCATAGCCATGTGATAGGTGCAGACACTGCACACTAGAATATTGAGCACAACCAACATCCATGCAACACTGAATTCAAGGACTTTCAATGACTTTTTTAGCTGGTAGTCCTAATTCCAGGACCACTTGATTTTTGGCAGAATTTCAGGACTTTTCCATGACTTTCCAGGATCACTTTTTTTTCCAGGACTTTCCAGAATTTTCAAGGACCATAGGAAAAATAAAGGAAACTGTAACTTACTTTTTTTTTGTTTCATTTATCCGAAACAAAAAAAAAAGTAAGTTACAGTTTCCTTTATTTTTCCTATGGAAATCAAAGAATTACTATTTCTCTTCACAAATTTGAAAGAATGAATAAAATCAGACAAATAGAAACAGAGATTATCTATCTAAATAACAAAAAAGTCAACTTTTCAGGAGAGACATTTAAAGTTTAAAGGGATGCCGCACAGAATTTAAGTTATATTTTCCTTTATTCTTTTTTTATTACCAAATTAAAGTTACTATTTCTCTTCACCCCTCCCACAGTTATTGTTGGTAGAATAATGAATATCGGTTATTGGTTATTGATTATTAGTAGAACAAATGAAATATTTATTTGATGTGCAAGAGTGAAATACTTGCCAGATGTCGCCAGTAAGTTATCTATTTTATTTTATAAGAACAGAAACGGAATTGAGATGTAATTTTTGGTCGAAGTGTTACCACTATTGTAGAGAATCTTTTGAAATGCTTATCTGTTGGAAGAATAAGAAACAAAAAAATGATACGATCACATGCATGAATAGCATGAGAATATGACGTCACCCTGCTTTTGCACTTCGACAGTTACTACAGTCTCTCCTTTTAGCATCGTTCTGTGGGTTTAGTCAAACTGCCAGATACCTCCATATCAAGCTGCTACATATCTCCATAGATATTAATTGCAGAAAAAAAAAAAAAAAAAAAAAAAAAAAAAAAAAAAATTGGCTATCGAAATTTTGACTTATTTCAAATGCTTTTTATGCAATGGGGTTGCCAGAGGTTGCCAAAAATTTATCTATTTTATCTTATATATAAGAAAAGAAACGGAACTGAGCTCTAATATTTGGTTTGAGTGTTACCACCATCATGGAGAACCTATTGAAATGTTTATCTAAAATTCGTTAATTTTCCTGAATTTTTTTAGTTTTTGCGTCCATGGCTCCCTTAAGCACAGCTATCTCATTACAAACGATCTTGAAGTTGTTCATTTCTGAGAGAAAATAGGCTAAAAAATATGAATATATATAAATATTAATATATAGGTGCCTCATCTTTAGAAATTTACTTAAAAAACTAATTTGCATTGGCTAATAGCCAAATTTGCATTTAATTCGGTGATTTTTTTTTTTAAGAAATGGGCATACACTTGCAGAACAGCAAGACAATTTGATAATTTTGCACATGAGCTGAATGCTACAAGCATTCAAACTGATGTCTACCCATTCAAACAGGTCGCAAATGATGGCTGTGTAAACATTACATCCATGATGGTGGCACCAGCCACAGATTCGTTCGTACTTCATCTAAAGCTATCCACTTCCACCAGTCTCACTTCCAATTTGCTGCCATCCTCTCCCCTTGTACATCTAATCACCTTACTCTTACCCACATTTATCTTCAACTTTCATCTTTTGCACACCTTCCCAAACTACATCACCAGCTCCCTCCTCTGATCCTGATACAAGTGCAGTGTCATCCGCAAACAATAGCCGACTTATCTCCCACTTTTCTCCATTTTCTTTAAACATCTCAAATCCCTGACCCATTACCCTTGCATTCACCTCTCGCACCACCCCATCCATGTATGAATTGAACAGCCAGGGTGACATAACACATCCCTGATGAAGTCCCACCAAACCACTCACACTCTCCATTTCTACCAAACCTAACATGTCCCACTGCTCTCATAAAAAAATCTTGACTGTTCTTAAATGCTTTCCTCCTATCCCATATATCTGCAAAACTTCCCACAGTGCCTTCCTGTCTACCCTATCATAAGCCTTTTCCAGATCCATAAAAGCCCAAAAACCATCCTTACCTTTTCCTATAGCATTTTCACATATCTGTCTTACCACAAAAACCTGATCTACGCAACCCCTACCTGTCCTAAACCCAAACTGTTCCTCACCAATTACTCCCTCTATTCCTCTCCTAATCCTTTCAATCAAGACCATCCCATAAACCTTCCCAACTACACTTGACAAACTGATCCCTCTGAAACAGCTACACTCACATTTGTCCCCTTTCCCCTTGTAAAGTGGAACTTTACAGGCACTCCTCCAGCACTCTAACCTCTCTTAAACATTAGATAACCTCAACAGCAAGTTACCATCCACCATCACGGTATCCTCTTTTTTTTTTTTTTCTTTTTTTTAATACAACAATGAACCACTCACTAATCCAGCACATGGACCTCATATGGATACACTTCAAGCCTGGCAGTGGTCGAGTACAGACCTACTATGAACAGAGGTGAAGAGGAAATGAGCATAGCCAAGTGACCAGTGGTATGGGTAAGAAACAACGAACGACACCAGGATGAGAACATGTAGCAGTATAAGGAGCAAGAACAATAAAATGGTGAAAGAAAGCAACAAGAACAATGGAATAGAGAAAGAAGACCAAAACTATACTTCCCTGCACCTGATGCAGAACTAAATCTGGAAAAAGAAAATCAAGTGGACCCTAAGGCAATTCAAAAGACATCATCAATAATAAGTGTTGTTTAAGGAAGGGAAGAATAGACCATACATCACAGTTAAAGACAGTCATGCAGTGGAACATTTAACAACCAAGGGTTTGAAAATATAAAGATGGTGGTTCCAGACAACTGAAACTTACAAAATTTATAATTTTCCTGTTTATGTACATCATAATGATTATTTGGATGATGAGTAATTTGTATGAATTAAACAATCATTAAAACTGAAAGGGAATTGGTGAAGAAACCGCAACTTATCGCACTCATGAAGGACCAGTGACTGACAAAATATTTGTAGTGTTTAGGGTACAATAAAATTTATATTTACAAAGAGGAACCTGTAATATGCTACAAATGTAACAAAAAGGGGACATAAGTCATGGAAATGCAGTGAAAGCTTTAGGTGTGGTTATTGTGGTGAAAGACACGAGTCAAAAGTATGCGTTGATAAAATTAACGAAAACAATCATAACACCATGATGCTGCAACTGTGGAGGCCTGCACAATGCAAATCAATTATGTCCTGAACGACACCAGGTAGAGTCCCAAAGAAAAACTTGTACCTCAGAACTAGGTTGAAAACAGTCATTTCATTCAAATTCCAAGTATACCTGTAAATGTTAGGGGAAATAGGGCTAGAGTAGCAGCACTTAAGAGCAAACAACCATTAGAACAAAATGCAGTAACTCCCCATTTACATGGAAAGGAATATGGGATGTTGAAAGTCTCAAGAATGAAATAGACTGTTTGAAAGAGGCAATATCTGAAATCAATCAAAGCTCTGGTAAATACAAACAAGTAAACTTGAATACCCATTGTTAATGATAAAATGAGAAAAACACAAACGACAACTCTGTGTTATAAGATCAATCAGATGTGGAGATGATTATCTTAAAAAAATTGTAGACAAAATAAATAATGGTGAAAAAATTGCACTCTGATGAATGCTTAAGCCAAAAACATGTCTAGAATTATAAATAATTATGATGTAACAAACTGATGTGTCCCCGATTTGACAAAAGAGCTCGTCTGCCCTTGGAACAATGAACCTTGATATTGAAAGAGAACAGATTACAAGTAATGTGAATATGAGAGCTCACAGTTACATCAGATATTCCTTTGTAAAGTTTCAATGTACCCAAAATTTAATGTAATACATTTTTACTGTGATGGGCCTGTTGTTGGTGAAAAAGCTGAATGTGGTATTGTGATTAGGGAATTCTTTGAATATTGTGCTCTGATGAATGCTTAAGCCAAAAAGCTGAATGTGGTATTGTGATTGGCTGAATGTGGTATTGTGATTAGGGAATTCTTTGAATATTGCGCTCTGATGAATGCTTATGCCAAAAACATGTGTAGAATTATAAATAATCATAACATAAACTAATGTGTCCCCGATTTGACAATGAGCTTGTCTGCCATTGGAACAATGAACCTCGATATTGAAAGAGAACAGATTACAAGTAATATGAATATGATAGCTCACAGTTACATCCGATATTCCTTTGTAAAATTTCAATGTACCCAAAATTTAATGTAATACATATTTACTGTGATGGGTCTGTTGTTGGTGAAAGAGCTGAATGTATTGTGATTAGGAAATTCTTTGAATATTGTACAAGTAATGAAGATAGATATTCCAAAAGAATAGAAAGTACAAACTCCAGCACCACTGCAGAAAATTGCTACATAAATTGGTAACAATAGGAGGCATACATGGAAAACTATTGAATTGGATGGAGGATTTCCTACATGGAAGAAAAATGAGAGTAGTGCTCAAAGACGATGATTTAAAATGGGAAGAAACGAGTTGTGGTGTCCCACAGGGGTCAGTACTAGCTCCGATAATGTTTGCTATATATATAAATGACATGGACTAAAGTATTGAATGTTACATGAACTTCTTTGCGGATGATGCAAAGTTATTAAATAGAATAAACTCCGAAATAGACTGTGACTCATTACAGAGTGATCTGTACAAAGACTCAGAGTGGAGCAAGAGATAGGAAGTAGAATTCAACATCAATAAATGCATAATAATCAAATTTGGGATAAACAAGAATAGGATATCAGGACAGTATAAAATTGATCGAAAAAAGTAAAGAGAGTAAATTCTGAAAGGAACCTAGGAGTAATCCTCACCATAGACATGTCGTCAGATAAATAAATAAAATAGTTGAAGAAACATAAAATTTGTCGAGATCAATAAAGGTGGCCTTTAAAAACCTGGATAACAAAATCATTAAAAAAAATATTACAAACACTGATATGGTCACCCAGTACAAAAAAGAATATATGAAAATTTGAAAGAATCCAAAGAGCAATGACAAAGATGGACCCAACACTTTCAAACCTGATATATGAACAAAGACTGGCCGTACTGGAATTGCCGACCCTAGAACAAAAAAGACAACAAAGGGACCAACTAACCATCTACAGAATTATGAAAGGAAAAGAATGCCTTGATAGAGAGGACTTATTAAAGTGGGACAGAAGAAAAACAAAAGGACATACAATGAAACTCAAAGGAAAACTACAGAGGAGACCTAAAAAAGAACAGCTTCCCACACAGTGATAGATATATGAAACAAATTGGATGAAAAAACAGTGTGTGCAAACACATTACAAGAAGTTAAGAACAAACTTGATCTTGCAAGATACAAAAATGGGTCACCATTAGCATAGCTCCCCTTCCTGTACAATACAATTAGCTACAACTAGGTAAATACACGCAATTAATGAAAGTTTAAAACTAACGTCCAACAGAGGCAAATCATTATATTCATTTGTAGATAGAGTGCATTACTTGCACTTAATCAAAAAATTCCTTAAGTGATGACAGCCTTGTTTTTAAGTGTAATAATAAGTTAGCTAGGTCAACATGAAAATGGAATTCATGATATTTGAGCTGAAGTAGTTCTCATGGGATGCAAAAAGTCGCTATGAGTATAATGCAATTTGAATTATCCATCTAGCTGTCCTTGTTCTCGAGATATTGCATTTTGAATGGAATTAAATCGGGCCTATTTTCTCCCCGGAAATCGGGCCGAAACGTGCGGTCTGACGAATCGCCGATCGAACGTAAACAATGACGGTTTTTGCTGACAGGCACAATTTTATATAAAAAATTAGCATATGGTTGCATTATTTGACATATTTTCTTTAAGATGTGTGATTTCCATGTAACTTGATCATAGAATTACGTTTTTATCCTCTGCAAAATTACCCACCACAGCTACGAATACCTTCAAATTACATGAAAATCACACATTTTAAAGAAAATAGTTTGAATAATTCAACTATATGCAAGCTATTACACTAATAACACAATAGTAACAAACTTAATAGTGTAGTTTGATCCATACCACCAGTGATCATAGATAGCGGGCAGGACGAATCGTAGCTGTGGTCCGTAATATTACGGAGGATAAAAACGTAACTTCTCTTTGATCAAATTACATGAAAATCACACATTTTAAAGAAAATAGTTCAAATAATTCAACTATAAGTCTATTACGCTAATAACATAATCGTAAGAAACTTAATAGAGTGAAGTTTGATAAGATGGCGGGTTGATGTTGATGTTGTTATCCGATAATCCGACCCGATAGAAAAAAAAAACTAATTAATACCTCAGATTTCTCAGCTCTACCGTAACACGCTGCCTTTATTTTGGTATTAGAATAATCCGCGATACTAGTAGTTTTTCTTTATTATGGTCAGTTGCCACAACCGTAAATATGTTAGCTCATCTTTTACGTTGAAACATATGCCAATTTTCGATTTACTGCTGAATGCAGGCCGCCATGTTTATCTTATGTTTTTATTGACCGACATGTAACTGATGGTGTGAATGTTTGAAATTTACTACGATCGTAGTAAATACACTCGCACAACATTTTTATTAATTAACTTTCCCGCGGTATATAAATTTGGCCGTTTGAATGGCGTGCGCATAAAATGACGCGCTATTGTGCTCGTCATCGACGGTGGCGCCTCTGGTGGTGTTTGACCTACCTAAATAAGTTAATCAAGTACATGAAATCCATTAAAATCAATCTAACTTTTGTATGGATATCAATATCATTGCACTTTGGAATATATATGAATGATGTTGCTGACAATTTGGCCAAACAAGGAACAGAGAAAGGCATCATTGATATCAAAAGTGTCCCAAGTAAGGGAGGAATAAAACTGAAAAACGAGATAACAAGGAGACACTTGGGACCAGTCTCTCTATTACCGACCAAACACAACCAAGGGTAGTTTTTGCTCAAATGCACAATTTCATGTAAAAAAAATTAGTATATGGTTGAGCAAAAACCGTCCTTGGTCGGGTTTGGTCGGTTATGGTCAGTTATTATTGAGACACATTGGGACCTAGTCTAGGTCCCAAAATTTTACTTCCTTTTGTTATTTTTTTTTTCTAGGTCCAAGAAAAAAAATAACAAAATGAAGTAAAATTTTGTTACAACTTGCACTATTGACTATATATGCAACTGAAAACTGTAATTTCACTTATGGACGTCGCAGCTGCACGTATGAGAAAACACTGTAATGAGATTAAGGTTAAGGTTTAGATATTGCTGGGAATAAACACTATTTATAATCACTGCTGGGATTGCATGTAAACCCAAAACTGTCACGAAAATAAATGCCACTCATTGCAACACCACGTAATGGAATGCACAGAACGATGTGAACTTGGAAATCATTATATGAAAGAATGTTCCTTACAAGTATCTTGTATGATAACAAAAGAAATGATTAAAACTCTCTTTAAGTGAAGTCAGGAGACTTATCTTATGATTATTGATTATGCATCATTCTCATAACAAACAAATGTATTGTTTTTAAAGATGCAACATTTCATTTTTTTTGAGTGGGTGTACTAGCAAGCTGTGCACCCCTTTCGCTGTAATTACGAATTATGTTAATGAAGACTATTAATAATGACTTACTTGATCAAGCCCTGCTGTCTTGTCTACACTCTGTCGTTTCAAACTTCCAATGTACGGTTACACAGTTCAATGGGCGTTCCGCTGCATCGCATGTTGACTACCAATTTTTCGCTGCGTAGTTCAGCCGTTTCCCTACACTGATAAGAGGAAACTTTATTTTGAATATAAAAATATGTGACCAATATAAAGGTGGAAATAAAAAATGACACTGCAATCAATGCACGCGCATGCACACGATGTATGAGTAACTTGTTGTAAAAAGCACGCGTCCATAAATTCAAATTCCAATAGTGGCACCTGTGTCACTGTGTGACTGCGCCCGTCAACACTGCACTTTTCACTCCCAGGAGTCCCAGCATCAGATCATGACCATTTGTATTTTTAAAATTCATGTTGCATATGTTCCTTCCTAACAGTGTTGTATTATTTTATTTACTAATTATTTAAATCATTAGTATTTATAGGAATATGAGCTGCTTTATTAAACATACTTTTTTCTTTTCCTTAGGGCCAACAGAAGCTCTGTTGGATGGCATGGGGGCGCGTGCAGTTGTGCATAGTACAAAATCATGTTCGGTTTCAATAAACGTAAATGTAATTTGATAAGCCGCACCTACGTCATAAGCTTACTCTTTGCGCTAAATGTAAGCCCTGGCAACATAAGTGGAATCCTGCAACCTGATTGGTTCGGAATGTTTTGAATTTTGAAGTTTTTATTGCAAAACACTGGCAGCTCAACCGATTGTGTTTCGAGGGTCTAACGACGCGACCTGAGACTGGAGGAAGACCCTGGGTACTACGAGGTTGATGCCCCAGGGCCATAGTTAGCCAGGAATTAAATTTTGGGAGCCAATCATGCTTTGGGGCGGGGGGGGGGAGCTGCCGTTGTATTGTACATACACAACTCGTGGCGCAGTTAGTAGAGTTCCCGGCTGCTACTACGGAGGTCCGGATTCGAATCCCACCCAGGGCTGATATAATTTCAGTATCGATGCGCTGCGAGTTGTTACTCCAACTCTCGTGGGCGGGGAGTTGTGTGTGTGTGTGCGTGTAAGGTCACAACATTACCCATAGCTCGGTCATATACGAGCTCTGAGCTCTCTTACGGGCAGGAAATAGCTGTCTATCACAAGTCCAACATGTGATCCAAAGACCATAGTGAATTCAAAGACAATGGTGAATCACACGCGCGCGCACGCGCACACACACACAGTAATAGACATTTGGAACAAGTTAGATGAGAAAGTGGTGTGTGCAAAAACTATACACGAATTTAAAAACCGTCTAGATAAAATGAGATATGAAGACGGGACACCACGAGCATAGCACCCCTTCCCGTAAAATACAACTATAGTCAGCGCAAGGAGAAATGACCGATAAGGCGGGGCTAGGAGATTTCCCGGTGTTGCCACATGTGGGCATCCATGGCGAGAACGTGCATGTGGATGCAATGTTTTCTGAATGCAGTATGTAGACTTAAAGAAACGAAACCTTTTTATAGAAAACATTGCTTTGATTTTTACCTCAGTGGTGGTGTGTGACAAAAAATTGTAATATAATCATATGAGGCAACATTATAGAATTATAAAATAGAATTATAAAATAAAATGAAATTATAGAATAATTATATGTGGCACCACAGGGGAACTCCCAGTGCTCCGCCCTAACGGCCAGATCTCAGTGCAACGAGTATAGGTAAATACACAAACTAGGGCTCCACCCCGCCAGCCTCAAGACCTTCCCTTCCGCTCCCAGTGCCCCTCCCCCCCCGCTTCTCTCCTTAACTTTTCTCATCCGTTTCCCTCCATTTCTTCTCCTTCTTTCTTCTCCTTCCTTTTCCCCTTCTCTCCCGTTCCCTTCTCTCCCTTCTCCTCTACCTGTATTTTCCCTCCCTCCCTCCCTAGTCTGATCTTCTTTGATTTTCCTTCTCCCCACCGGTGCCCTCCCTCTCAGTTCGCCTCTGTTGACCTCCTCTCTCTCGCGTCCCCCTTTCCCTCCTCCTCCTCCATCGTTGTTCATATTATTCCCCCGAGGCCTCCTCCTTGTGCTTTCGCCCCTTTCCATTTCTTCCCGTTGTTTCTAATCGTTTACCCTTCTTCCCCTCTCCTCTTCTCGATCGACCCATCTTCTCCTTCCTTTCCTTCGTTCTTCTTCCTTGGTCAGTCAGTCTTCCTGTTGTCCGCTCGCTCGCTCCCTCCCTCTCACTCTCTCTCTCTCGAGGGCATCTCAGCATCGGGAATGACTCCTTCATCTTTTTTTTTTTTCTTCATCATCACCATCATCATCATCATCTGCGTTCTTCATCTCCTTCGCGACGAAGTACATCCCTACCTACTACTTGTTCTCTCTCTTTCTCTCTCCAGCGCACAACGTCCAGCTTCTCTTTCTCCTCTCTGTCTGTCTCTCTGTCTGCCTGTCTGTCTCTTCTGTCCGTCTGTCTGTATGCCTCTCTGTCTCTATTTGTTTGTCTTTCTCTCTATCTTTATTTGTCTGTCTGTCTCTCTCCGTTTCCCTGTCTGTCCGTCTATCTGTCTGCCTGTCTGTCATTCCGCCTCTTTCTATCATTGCCCGTCTATATGTTTGTCTGTCAGTCCGTCTGTTCGTGCTTCTGTCTGTCAGTCTGTCTGTCTGTCTGTCCATCTGTTTTTCCATCTCTCTGTCTGTCCGTCTTTCGATCTCTCTGTCTGTGTGTCCGCCTCTGTGTCTGTCCGTCTCTTTGTCTGTCTATGTCTGCCTGTCTGTCTCTGTCTGCCTGTCCATCTATCTGTCTGCCTGCCTGTCCATATATCTGTCTGTCTATATGTATTTTTTTGTGTGTCTGTCTCTGTCCGTCTGTCCATCTCTCTATCTGTCTGCTCGTTTTTCTGTCTCTGTCTGCACGTCTCTCTCTCTGCCTATCTTTTCATCTCTGTATATCTGTCTCTCTGTCTATCCCTCTCTCTGTCTGTCCGTCTCTTTATCAATCTTTCCGTCTATCCATCTGTCTGTATGTCTCTGTCTTTCTGTCTGCCTGTTTCTATGTCTCTCTGTCTGTCTCCCTCTGTCTGTATGTCTATCTGTCTCTCCCTCTCTCCCACCCTCTCTCCTTCTCTCTCTCCCTCTTTCTGCAAACGAGTATGCCTCAAATGGTGTGTGTGTGTGTGTGTGTGTGTGTGTGTGTGTGTGTGTGTGTGTGTATCCTTAATTATTAATAATCACCCACCACGCACGAGATCCACATGAGTGAAACAGAGCGAGACTACCTCTAGCTAAACTTGCACTTCCCACGACATGCACCCCTAACACAGCATAATTTGAAGACAAACAAGTATAGATACCTAGTGTCACCATACACGTATCATAAATCCTTTTATTATAACTGCCCTAGTGTATTACGCATAAACTAACATAGATATAATATACCTAACAATATCCACCAATTATACAACTAACCCTTATATATCTAAACCGTCCCCAATCCATAGATTAACGAGACTAACGCCCTTGCTTACAGCAACCCTTCTAACCCTATATATTCTATGACACCCATGTAATGTTGCCAGAGCTGGAGTAGGTGAAGAACCTACTGCCAGAGGCCGGGTAGGTCACGAACCTACCGGCCGGAGGTCAGAGCTATCGTGCCCTAGGTCAAGGCCTGGCACTTATTGTATTTAGCCCAAGGGGCATCTGATTTGTAGTTTAATCTCAAATGTGTTCTTTAAAATAAATAGAAAGCTCCCGCTTTGGAGTCTATCTCGCCACATTAAGACTTCCCTACGTAACCATATATAACGGTTACTCAACCATATATAACGGTATACACTGGTATACACCAGGTATACATGTGTGTGTGTGTGTGTGTGTGTGTGTGTGTGTGTGTGATTCACCATGGTCTTGAATCCCGTGTTGGACTCGTGATCGACAGCTACTACCCTCCCGGAAGAGAGCTAAGAGCTCATATATGACCGATCTATAGGTAATTCTGTGACCTTACACGCACACACACACCCAACTCCCCGCTCACGAGATTTGGAGTGACGACTCGCAACGCAGCGATACTGAAATTATTTCAGCCCTGGGCGGGAATCTTGCCCGTGCATGCGCGCGCGCCTGTGTGAGCGTGATACTGTTTTTTTTTTCACCCCTGCACCTGGGCGGGATTCGAACCCGGACCGCTGGAGTAGTGGTTGTGAACGGTACCACTGCACCATCGAGCCGAGTGTATAGAGGTACGTATGTATATGCATATATGTATATGTACATCTAAGATCTCTAGAAATCCAGCTAATGGCCTCAAATTAAAACTGAGCCGCCTAATTCGTAGAAGCAATGCACTTGCTGGAACTCCCGAACTACCACTCGCTGAGGGGGATCATAACCTTGGTTACTACTTGATTACATATAGGGGAAATGTAACACACACACACAAGCGCGACCATCCACTTTTTCCTATCATTAGCCAGGTACCGCTAGTTAATCACAAACTGGTTAAGCGTCTACGTGCACTGATCTCACCCTTCACACCATCTTCATTCAGTCCCAAGTCTACTGAAGAGTTCCTTAATATTATATAGACAACACGACCATCTGGAATCATAGCATCGATGGATGTTGAATCCCTCTTCACCAATGCAAATGTGGATGAGACTACACTTTATCTGTAATGGACTATATCACTCAGGAGAAACACAGTTCTCGATTTCCGAGGACGTACTCTGTCAATTATTTCAAACCTGTACTAAAGAAATAATGTTGTACGGACCCAAAAAGAATATGTATGAGCAAATTGGTGGTGTTGCCATGGGTTCCCCATTAGGTGTCATATTTGCCAACTTACGTATGGGCTCAGTCGAAGAGAGGATATTTACACAACACCCTAAACTCAAACCCTACAATTTTTGTTGATGATATTTTTTATCAGCGCTACGAGTAATACCGAAGAGAATGATTCTCAAATTATTGAGGTGGTCAGGGAAAAAATTTCCCTCAGTTTTACACAAGAACTTGAGATTGACCATAGACTCCCCTTCCTCAACACCGTTGTACACAAAGGCACAGGCAGTTTTTCTACGGAAATGTACGTAAAACCTACCAGTCCAGGATTCCGCTTAAATGGCGTCAGCGAATATCCTGAGAGATAACGACGCGGTGTAATAAACTCTTTTGTCAAGCGTGCGTTCTCACACTGCCCCACATGGACGGCTACCAACGTTGAATTAAAAAGAATCTCTCAGCTCCGTACTAACAACGGGTATCAGAAAGAAGAAATATATAAAGTTGTACGAAGACGATGCTTGCAAGCAAGACGAGAAAGCCGTGAGAAATGTCATCCAGCGTAATGTCCAGCCCAATCCTAATGCACACATTCTCACAATTTATTACAAATCCCGTCGAACCTCCAACCTATTTATAAAGAACAGCTGTCTCCCACCAACAAATACACTTCAGGATGCGAACCTAGTATACCAATATACTTGCAATCTCCTACCCATCAGGTACATAGATTTCACTGCCACTGCAGTAACCAAAAGAATCTCAGCACACTTGCAGAATGGAGCAATACGCCGTCATAATGGCAGAACCCACGGACAAGCACTGAGTAGGAATGTTCCACCCCCTTTGTTATCACCACTGGTTTTTCCCCCTCTTTGCTGTCTTTGCTCCTTTTCAGAAATTTTCTAGAGTTTTCTTGTTAATTCATAAGTTTCATTCAAGTCCCGGTTCTTCTTGGTAAGTAGGCCCCCTGCCTAAGTTCCGATTGAGGGTGAATGAAATGAGGGTATAATTTTCAGTGAACGTGTTGGTCTAAATCAGTACACCCGAGAAAACCCCTAGAGGAAATTCTCAACGTCACGTCAAGCCACCTTCGTTCTGACGTCACTTTTTTCCATTCAACAGTCTTTTACTTCTCAAACAAGTGCCACACCTCAAGGGCGTAACGTGTCTTTTCTGCATCAATGATTTTTCTACTCCTCCACCTTTTTCTCCAATTGGAGAGGCTGTTGTACTCTTCTAAACTACGTCACAACGTAAGTATTATGTCGTAACAAAATATGGCTTGTCGCTTACAATTTTGGTTACATCAGCATTAGTACAATCACTCACCTCTGTGCCAACATGCACCAACTAACCCTTCCCTTCGATCGTTTGTTTACCTAGACAGGACGGCGCCTATACCACTCCCCAATTCAGCACTCGCAGTCGGCGCGGCCACTGAATCAAAACAACCTAATAAAAACAGACTAAAAAAAATTCTTCCAGTCCTTCTACCTCCTCGATCTACCTCCGATCTACCTTAAATGTTTACCATTATCTACCGGCCTCTTACAAGGAAGCAGATGGAAGATCATACAATCATCCAACACAGAGAACCTGTGTTGGATGCTGTATGCATGTATACGAAAGCCGTATACATGCACAACCTAAAACCCATTATGAACCCCCAATAACTGCCCGAATCCACTCTCCCCTCGGCAACAAGGTCCTAAGGATTACAAAGGATTACAAAGGCGGAGCCTGATACCGACAGGAGACCTTTTGGTTCATATCTAGGTCGGATGCGAAAAAAATCATGATAATAATAAAATTATAAATAAAAACTATAATAATGTAAATAACAAATAAAATACATAAATAAATGCATATGTATAGTTAAACAATAAAACAGGAAAATAGTAAATAACAATAAATTGACATTTAACTAGTAATGAATGAAAATCAAACAGACAAATGATAACAAAACAAAAAGTAATAATATAAGACAAATTATAATCATTATAGCATCTTGCTTAGGTGTTTATCTAAATGAGTCTTAAAGCTTCGAACTGAACTACATTGCACTACCTGTGCAGGCAGTTTATTCCATTCATTAACTACACGGTGAAGTTGTTTCTACCTACTTCCAAATTGAATCTATTTCCAGACAGTTTGAGACCATTGTTTCTTGTCTGATTCTCATTCAATGTGAAAATGTTGTCACTTTTGATGTCAATTCCCTTTAGAATCTTAAGAAGTAATCGTGAGTGTCGTTTTAAAGTGTTTAAACAAGAAACAAGAAGATTGATCAAGTTAAGGTAAGTGTCTAGGTATTTCTTAAGTTATTCCTTACAAACTAGGTTATATGTGTTGTCTTGGTGCATAGACTAGAGCAAATTTAGATGGATATCGGGCTAGGAAGCTATATATAGGCAATGTCTACTGTGAAGTTTCGAGTCAAAGGGAAAGGCTAATTAGTATGAATTTGAATAGTTAGAGGAAACCTTGGTTACATTAGTTTAGACCTCCCGAAGAACATTCCAACACGGTGTCTAACTTTTGTAAAGATTTTCCCTTTTTTTTTTAGTTTGTCGTTCAGTTTCTCAGTATATAAGGACCCAGTCACAACAAGCTTACGACCTGTTTCCGATCACCGGCGACCAGGTAGTCTTTGGAAGTCGCTAGTAGACGGTAATAAGATAGATAAATAGATAGATCGATAGATATATTATAACACACACTGAATAGTCCCCAGTACATAGATTTTCATCTTATCAACCACATTAACTTTTTCCATTTCAATTCCTTGCATAGATTTCGTGTCGCCGACCGATCGCTTGATTTTCGGTCCAAGGTGGTCGGAAACAGGTCGTAAGTTTGGTGTAACTGGGGCTTAACGCCAAGGTAATTTGACACTAGGATATTCGGGAAGCAGAAGATTGTAACCGTAGTCGTTTCTACTCAAACGAATTTATAACTGTTGACGAGAATCGTTCCAGTTTAAAGCGGCGTTAAGACGTTAGGCTAGGTCAGGAACCCTTGGCAATTGAGTAATCGACCACCGAGAACCCCAACTGGCTCACCAATTTCTTCATTGCCAAGAGACAAGGGTGTTTGAGAAATTATTCTTTTAGTATATATATATATATATATATATATATATATATATATATATATATAATATATATATATATATATATATATATATATACATATATATATATATATATGTATATATATATATATATATATATATATATATATATATATATACATTAAATTTAAAAACTCGTTATGATAAAATAAGATTTGAAGTAAAAGATTTTTTAACCAACATACATTCCACCAAGGACACGTCTCACGCGTCTCTTTCACTGTCCCCCTGTTCTGTAACCCTTTCTTAGGTATGTATTCTTGTACCTCACCTTTAGTAATCTATCTGCTGAAGAGGACCATAAAGTGGTCGAAATATACAAAAATAATCTTTTATTTCAAATTTTATTTTCTGATAGTGGGCTTTGAAGTTTTATACATATGTATCTTTCCGCAAAAAACTATAAACAAATCAGGATTTATTTAACAGTAATCTAATAAAACAAAAGTCACTTAAATGAATCGAAGATGTTTGAGTTTTACATGATCAGGGATTATTCTCAACTGAGTACAATTGAGTAGAGGGGCTGGAATGAGCACATGCATATTCGTATGCACACGTGCATGTATACCCATATGAATACACACACACAACTACATCCACACAACCACGCACACAACCACACGCGCGCGGCACACACAACCACAAACACACCCACACGCACAACCACACACACACACACACACACACACACACACACACACACACACACACACACACACACACACACACACACACACACACACACACACACACACACGTGGCGCAGTGGTTAGAGTTCTCGCCTGCCACTACGGCGGTCCGGGTTCGAATCCCGCCCAGGGCTGAAATAATTTAATTATCGCTGCGCTGCGGGTTGTTACTCAAACTCTCGTGGGCGGGGAGTTGGGTGTGTGTGTGTGTGTGTGTGTGTGTGTGTGTGTGTGTGTGTGTGTGTGTGTGTGTGTGTGTGTGTGTGTGTGTGTGTGCGCGCGCGTGTAAGGTCAAAGTATTACCCATAGATGAGTCATACGAGCTCTGAGCTCTCATCGGGGATGTTAATAACTGCCGATCACGAGTCCAGCACATGATCCAAGACCACGGTGAAATGGTGAATCTCTCTCTCTCTCTCTCTCTCTCTCTCTCTCTCTCTCTCTCTCTCTCTCTCTCTCTCTCACACACACACACACACACACACACACACACACACACACACACACACACACACACACGTACACGTACGCACACGTACACGTACGCACACGTACACGTACGCACACGTACACGTACGTACACGTACACGTACGTACACGTACACGTACACACACGTACACATAAACACGCACGCACACACACACACACGCGCACGATCACACATTCACACACACACGCACACGCACACACACACACACACACACACACACACACACACACACACACACACACACACACACACGTACACACACACACGTACACACACACACGTACACACACACACACACACACACACACACACACACACACACACACACACACACACACACACACACACACACACACACACACACACACACACACACACACACAAGATACAAAGGCGGGACATCACGAGCATAGCTCCCCTTCCCGCAAAATACAAGTAGGTAAATACAACTAGGTAAATACACACACACACACGTACACACACGCGTACATACACACACACACACCCACACACACACACACACACACACACACACACACACACACACACACACACACACACACACACACACACACACACACACACACACACACACACACACACACACACACACACGTACACACGCACGTACACACACACGTACACACACACACACACACACACATACACACACACACACACACACACACACACACACACACACACACACACACACACACACACACACGTACACGTACACATACACGCACACACTAACCATAGATCAAGTCCTCTTTGTTAGTAACCACTGCACAAGGATTCCGACATGTCCAGTCTGGTTGTCACCCAACAATTTTCGTCAGCTGGAGTGATCTCTGATAATAAGGGAAGGATCACTACCCAATTTTTTTTCTTTTAATAAGCTGGGGCTCTGCATGTCTAATGACCATTTTTAGGTCACATCGATATCGGATAAGACGATAACAAGGTACATTATTTCCAGGTGGGTCTCAGAAGGTTGACCCTAACCAAGTTCTCCAGTGATTGATCTCCGTGTCGCGTGTCAAGAAGTGCGCAAGATTCTTAACAACCTAAACGTGTAAGGTGTCTTGCCTTTGTTGCAATGCAGAATTGCACTGCTTAAAGGATGCACTGCAGTCAGGCTACACAGCAGGGGACGTGACCACAATGAAGAGCGTAAAAATGAAAATAGTAATAACAATAATAATAGTAATATAGTAAAAATAGTGACTATAATGATAGTAATGAAAATGATAATGTTGGTAATGATGTAGGTGATGATGATATTGTTGATGATATGTTGATAATGTTGGTGATAATTTTGGCGATAAATATTGGTGATAATGTTGACGATAATGTTGACGATGGCGGTGGTGATAAAGGAACAAGATAACAATACCCTCCAATTTTACCAAGTCAGGCTTTCCTTCAAGAATCCACCCCATAAATATATTTTTCCGATTAAAATCACCAAATAGACAAATAACATAAGATGAGGAACCTAGACAACGACGAAGTCGTAAATGCATTGTTGTCATTACCTTTGTTGAATAACGTCCAAATTGATATGAAATGGCGTCTACAAGAGGTGTCGCAATTTTCGAAATGACTATTGCTGTCAGGGTGATTTGTTTCACGAACCATCAACAACAACCAGCTGCTGCTGCTGCACTCTAAGAGAACAACAGACAAACCACATTTTTCCTGCAGTGCGCCTCAAGGAAGAAGAAGAAATAAAACATGAGTTAGCAAAGAAACGTTTTTCTCTAAATCTGTATTTAGACATTTTTATAATAATAAAACATCCTAAATATTTAACTGACAAAGTGCAAGTTTAGATTCATAAAAAAAAAAAAAAAAATTACAATTTAGCATCTTTTCCACGAAAAATGGCTTCCCAACCGCATTAACACAGGGTTGGTTAGGAACAGTGACAGCCAATACGTTGCCAGACACAGGACAACCGACTGAACACAATCGATAGTGACAGCAGCGAAGGACACAAAAACACCTTGAGCACTCCATCCTTAACTCGTTTCTTCCAGTTGCCGCCTAGTGATTTAATTATCTAAAGAAAATAACTCGCGAGACGAAACGGGTTAAGGGGCATTTAGACGGCCAAACGGTTTGACAAACCCGGTTTGTCAAACAAGTGTTCGAAGTGATGTTTGACCGTGTGAATAGGGTATTTGGTTGTCAAACGCGTTCGGCAAACGTGTGTGACGACCAAATACCCCATTCACACGGTCAAACATCACTTCAAACACTTGTCTGACAAACCGGGTTTGTCAAACTGTTTGGCTGTCTAAATGCCGCTTTAGACCGAGGATAGCTGCAGAGAGACCCATTAACACCCATAAACAGAAGATAAAATTCCCGCCACAACATCATTCATTAGTTTCAGTTCAGGGTTTTAAAGGCATCAAAGTAGCTCACTACGTCAGTAGTGTTATCCTTGTTTGTTTGCTTATGTTTCTATATATTTGTTTCTATGGATCTATACGGCGTAAGCTCCTTTCCCTCGCCTATCTGGCAGTGTATCTATGTATTAACACATGTGTATTTATGTAAATATATATTGTTTAGTGTATTTCAATTTGTATCTAAAGTTATGAACATTTAACTTCATCAATGTATTCTGCACTACAGAACCGTAAGGCTCAGAAACATTAAAAAATATGACGTTTCACGCTGTCACAATGAGAATAATGATGAGTATAAGAATATACATTTGATTTCGATCAATTAGAAATATAGAATATCTTCTTTCTCTATCTCTTATGTGAATTTGGAGAAATCAATAAGCGTGTTCAATATAGTTAAAAACTCTTACATTTTGTTCTGTGGACCATAAACAAAAGATATGTTTGCTGTAGCAAGTTAGAAGGAACTATTTTGTTTAGTATCTTTGTCTCGAAAAATTCTACGTATAAATTACTTAATACAGGGGGAGGGGGGGAGAGAGGGTTTCCCTTACTCTACCAAACTTGTACGAGTAAAAAGTTTCACCGAACTTGAATTTGCAAACTTCAACACATAATTTGATTAATTCAAGAAGACGTGTGTACTGGAAGCACATGCTTAGTAAATCATTCTTTTGAGAAAAATATTATAAGGAAACTCTTATGAATAACGAGACTACATCAAAACTAACCAATATAACTCATAGTCTGGTTGAACATGATTATGTTTGTCTAAAAGCTTTATAATATGGGAATATGGTATTTCTCCCACAAAAGGGCTCATACTGGTTAGTGAAATTTCCAGAGAGCTTATATAAAGCAGGTCCTATTGATGCAATGATACGTAGGTCTAGAACAGTACTTCCCAAACTTTTTTTTATTCAGGCGACCCCAATATTATCCTCATGATTATGACCGCAACCCCACAAATCTATTGTAAGGTTATAAAGGACAAAGTTAACACTATTGAATTTCATTATAGCATATGAATTTAAAAATTTAGCATACAAGTATTAGCGACCTCAGGGTTGGGAAACAGTGGTCTATAAGGTGGTGGGTAAGGAGCCTACTACAGGAAGTGGTAATTGCAACCAAAGCTGTCACTTTTGCCCCATAAGCTTGGACTGTTGACTCAGGCAACAATCACTGCTGGGAATGGGAAAGGAGTGCGGCATTCGAACCCACAACAAAACGAATGCGAACGACCACGCTCTCGATTACTATAGCAGCGGTTGCTATATAATTATGTGGGTCTTGAGACTATTCATACGAGGTAAAGGAGAGATAAATGAACGAGTCCGCAAAGTATTGCTACAAAGTAGTTATTTTCATTTGTTATAGTTTATTTCTAACCAATCGATGGGAAGTGATTAAGGTGTAGTAAATGATGACGAACGTTATGGAATGAAATTAATTACTCCACTTACCATAAGAATCGCGAATCTGTAATAATATTATATATATATATATATATATATATATATATATATATGTATAATATATATATATGTATATATATATATATATATATATATATATATTCGTGAAATGTGGCAGGAGATTCTCTTTCAAGCATATTCTGTTAAAAACGACAGCAAATTCACTAGAAATTAATTTCTTTCGTAAGCTTTCTAGCTTTCGGAAAGTAGATTTCTGTGAAAAAAGAGAGGGAAGAAGAAGCAAATTTCTAATTGACATTAGGAACTTATATTAACGCAGAAGTCTATGTTATATACAAAATAATTGAAGATAAACAAAATACAGTAGAATAAAGCCAACACGTTTCGCAGATCGTTCTGCATCTTCAGTTGGAATGAAGGGAAGTGTGACCAAGACGAGTATAAATATGTATAAAGGCAAAACTTGGAGAGATCACTTAATGACTCTCCTCTGATTGGCTGGTGTTATTTGGTGGGTTCCTAAGCCTAGCCGATCGCCTAAGGCATGACATTTTATCCTCTGCGGGATATTTTGGACCTTTATGGGTGTTCTCTTGATCTGGTGGTTGTATTTTGGTGAGCAAATGTCTCCTGCGTGTAGGTTTCATACTGGGGAGGAGGGAGAAATCATTTGTTTGTACATTAATGCTAGGTTGTAATCTTTTATGATTACAGCCTCCAAAATGGTCAAACGTTGGAGGTCCTTCTCCTCTGCGACGATTTCTGTGTTGTGTACCATGGTTTCCCTGTCCTAAATGGCGTATGTGGTGTGTACAAAGGTGTTGTTTTGGTCCTCCTTGTTGTAGGTGAAGGGTGATTCTTCTGGACAGGGTGGTAGTTGTCCTTCCCCGTAGGTAGGGGGGCGTACACCCAGAGAACACCCATAAAGGTCCAAAATATCCCCGCAGAGGATAAAATGTCATGCCTTAGGCGATCGGCTAGGCTTAGGAACCAACCAAATAACACCAGCCAAACAGAGGAGAGTCATTAAGTGATCTCTCCAAGTTTTTTCCTTTATACATATTTACAATCGTCTTGGTCACACGTCCCTTCATTCCAACTGAAGATGCAGAACGATCTGCGAAACGTCTTGGGTTTATTATACTGTGTTTTGTTTATTTTTATTTATTTTGTATATAACATAGACTTCTGTGTTATATAAGTTACCACTGTCAATTGGAAATTTGCTTCTTCCCCTCTCATTCCCCCAGAAATCTACTTTCCGAAAGCTAGAAAGCTTAAGAAAGAAATTAATTTCTAATGAATTTGCTGTCGTTTTCAACAGAATATATATATATATATATATATATATATATATATATATATATATATATATATATGATATATATATATAATATATATATGTATATGATATATATATATATATATATATATATATATAATACATGATATGTGTGTGTGTGAGTGTGTGAGTGTAGGTGCGTAGCTGCATACCTGTATAGCGGCATAGCCATATATCTATTACCTATTTCTCCAACTATTTATCTATGTTATTTATTTATTATGTTTGAGGTTCTCAACCCATTTTCTTATATATCACTATACTTATGCAATGCTGTTATCATCCTAGTCACTATTTCAACAATGAACAAAATCTCAGGCATTCACTAACTACCACTAGATTAAGTAAGGTTAGTAATTCTCCTTTTGGAAGCACTTTGGAGCTCCTGAGGGTCCACTAACACTAAGGTGAGGATCACTAAATTACGTGAAAATTTGTACAAATGTGTGTTTATATGACAAGTAAATGAGAGCGTGAATAACGTACTTCTTTATATTTGGACGCTTGTGCTCTCAAATGAATATGTCTTTGTCTATGTGCGTGTTTTAAGGTGCCCCATGCCTGTATGGTCGTTTATGTACGTGTGTGACGTGTGTGTGTGTGTGTGTGTGTGTGTGTGTGTGTGTGTGTGTGTGGGCTTGTGTGCGTCGTGCGCATATCTTTGTACGCGTATTTTTATTTCAATTTCAGCTTGTGTTTGTCTACATTTTTCACGTGTTTTTCTATTTTCACGATATAAAATCCATGTCTCATCAGTTCATGTGTATGTATGACTGCATACATCCGTATGTGTGTGTGTGTGTGTGTGTGTGTGTGTGTGTGTGTGTGTGTGTGTGTGTGTGTGTGTGTGTGTGTGTGTGTGTGTGTGTGTGCATTCACCACGGATCTGCTGCAGCCTCTTGTCGAGACAGCCAGACACCATCCTACGGCAGCGAGCTCAGAGCTCATTATTAGCCAATCTCTGGGTAGGTCTGAGACCACTCACACATCACACACCGGAATGCAAGGTTACAACTCCTTGACTAACATCCCGTACCTACTCGCTGCTAGGTGAACAGGGGCTACACGTGAAAGGAGACAAACCCAACTTATCTCCGCCCGGCCGGGGAATCGAACCCCGATTCTCTGACTTGTGAGGCCAGTGCTCTACCAATCCGCCACCGAGCCGTGTGTGTGTATGTGTGTGCGTGTGTGTGTTTGTTTGTGTGTGTGCATATAGATACGTGCACGAATGAATCTGGTTCCATGTTGTTAATTAATGGAAATATTAAGGACCTCACATTGAAACAAAGTCCTACAAAGGCTGTGACATTAAGAAAGAAAAAAGAGGAGTAATCTTTGATCCTTCGTAGAGTTCTTTGTTTCTTGTCGAAGACCCGTTTGCTGGTCCTTCCATCCGATCGCCCACAAGGACGACTTGGATAAGACTGCCTCGTGGTCTTTGGTCTTCATTCACGACATCTCCTCCTCGCTTCTTTTGCTCTCTCTTTCTTTGCCCTCTGTCAGAGCCTCATCATATTTTTGAACATCTGATTTTTATTTTTTTTCCAAGCACTCTCATGTTCTTAATTCTTTCATGTTTGTTATATGTTCTGATTTTTCGTCTGTACACTTATATTTCCTTCGCGTGCTGAACTTTTTGAAGATGGATTTTTCATTTTTAGGTCTACCTGTTTACTGAAGTACCTACATATAACTCCCTGCCACAATTTTGTATATTATTGTATTCGTTTGCCTGGATATTTGCCGTACTGGGGTACTGACCACATGTAGTAGTGATTGCGTGGCAGAATACAACCGATGCTCTAGATATTGTTTTGAGGCGCCATTTTGGACTGAAGTCACAAATCATTTGTCTTTGTATACAATCTCAACTCACAAAGGAATTATGCTACTTTTGTTCTACAAATGTCCCTAATTTATGCTGCTTCAGTGAAACTGTACTTTACCACTCCAATGAATATACATCTTATCCCCATGCGCGTCGTAAAAGGCAACAAAATGGGACGTAGCGATGGGACTAGGCATCCTGCTCTCGGTATGTTCATCCTACGAAAGGTCAAGGGATAAAAAGGTGCGTAAGAACTCCAACAAGAACACCAAAATTTAGATCATGAAATTTACGTGGTTTTGGTACAAATGTGAGTAAATGAGAAGAGCTAGGCTGTATGTTTATGAGAGGGAAGAATGATATGTCTGCGTTAAGTGAAACTAAATTGAAAGGAAGGGGTAGTTTTGAGTTTCCTAGTGTGGTGGGGTGAGTATCAGGAATAACGAGGGGTGAAAGAAAGAGTGGCTCCTCTGGTAAGTGTGAAAGTGTGTGATGGGGTGGAGAGAAGATGAAACTAAATGCAAATGGACCTGACAGTAAGAAAAGTGAAGAAGTAAAGGCGACTTAGAGAATTTTGGGAGGAATGTAGATGTAGTGATATTGGGGGATCTCAATGCTAGAGTAGGGGATGAGACAGTAGATGGGGTAATAAGGAATTTTGATGTGCCAACTAGAGAGATGATGTTGAAGATGTGTCTAGAATGGAAGTTGATTGCAAACAATGCTTAGTCACACTAAAACTCTTGTCCACATTCACTCTCACAGTCACTCTCTTAATCACTCTCACAGTAACTCTCAGTCATTTTCGCACTCACTTTCACTCGTTCATGCATTCACTCCCACATTCACTCTTACACTCACACATTCATTTTCAATCACTTCACTTTCTTGCAGATTTTGCACATAATTGTACATTCTGCACACTCTTGTACACTCATTCACTGTCGCTCTCACTCCTCACTCAATCTCGTACACTCATTCACTGTCACTCTCACTCAATCTCCCTCAATCTCGTACAGATTCGCACACTCTGAAATTCACAGTAGCACCGTTTGGAACATTCTCACACACCCTCACTCTCACTCATTCTCAATCACTCAATCGCACACAATCTCAATCAATCTCGTTCTCTCTCTCACTCACTTTCACTCCATCCCACTCATACTCAAACTCACCCGATCTCATTCACTGTCACTCTCACTGGTACACCCCCTTCCTCTTTCACTCTCACTCTCACTTCCTCTCTCACTCTTCCTCTTTCACTATCACTTCCTATTTCTCACTTCCTATCTCACTCTCACTTCCTATCTCACTCTTCCTCTTTTACTATCACTTCTTATCTCTCACTTCTTATCTCACTCTCACTTCCTATCTCACTCTTCCTCTTTCACTATCACTTCCTATCTCTCACTTCCTATCTCACTCCAGTTTATCCAATCTTTCCTCCATTCTCCTCTCTCACTCCATATATCTTCATAGCTTGTGTGTACTGGAAATCCATCTCACTTTGGTTGAGGGGATGGAATGAAAAAATAATGGTGGTGGTTTTACATGTACTGGAGATTTTTTTCATTTAAGCTTGTTCGAACACTTTATAATCTTTATTCTTGTCGGCGCCTTGTGATCTCATTCACCTGAACGGGGTTTAATTAAAGTTGATGTGAGTTTGAAATGAGGTTAACTAACCATATCGAGATGTGATCTAAACTACTTGGTTAAATGATCTTGTTAGATAAGGAAACGATATTCAGTGGCATGAAAGTAATTAGATTAAACTAAAAAGCCTAATCCTATTGAGGTATGGTTTTAGTTAACTGCCTCCAGTAGGTTTGTGAGGTATTACCGGATTGAAATAACTATATCTAATGATATGAAAGTAAACAAGTTAAATTAAACAACTAGAAAAGTAAGAGCTTAAGCAAAGCAAATTAAGAGTTTTACCCTTTGGGATGCTTCTCTGTGGCTAAAGTCCATCACCCTTGCCCTATGTGTTTGGACTTCGATGGCAGGTACAAATGGCCGCAAGTTACTGGAAACTGAACACAAGTCCTTGTCATGGAAGTTATTATCAAAGAGAGTATACTTTGTGTGTGTGTGTGTGTGTGTGTGTGTGTGTGAGTGTGTGTGTGTGTGTGTGTGTGTGTGTGTTTGTGTGTGTGTGTATGTGTGTGCGTGTGTATGTGTTATGTGTCTGTGTCTATATATATACAAACGTGTGATTTACCATGGTCTTTGGATCCCTCCCATGTTGGACTCGTGATCGACAGGTATTACACAACCAAATGAGAGCTCTGAGCGTGTGCCTGTGTATATATATATATGTATTTGTGTGTGTGTGCGTTTTCTGAATTCTAGCACACTGGAAACGACCATTGCTTGAGGGTCCTGCATGTTCCTCCTCAATGCCTAGATTAAAATTCATGTTTGATTCCAACTTGAGCTATATTTCATTGTTCCCCAATTGTCATACCTAGATTTAAAATCAGGTGTAGTTCCAACATGGAGTGTATTACCTCGACTGTTCCAGGATTTTGCATGGAAACTTAACATGGAAAATTACATGGTAAACTGAATTTGTGTGTGTATGTAGTTACCTAGTTGTATCTTACGGGAGAGGGAGCTATGCTAGTGGTGTCCCGTCTTTGTATCTCAGTGTCTAATTGTGTGTGTGTGTGTGTGTGTGTTCATGTGTGTTAACTTACGTGCGTTTTTAATTCATATAAAGAAATAGATACAAGGACACATACGCAGAGAAAGAGAGAGAGTGTAAGAGAGGAAGAGAACGAGAGGTTGGAATGTCGAGTGTGAGGGTGTGGAGTGATGATGAGAGAGACAAGAAGAGATGAATGGAGGAGGAGCGGTAGAGTTAGGGGGAGTAGGCGGAGAGTGGATAGAGAGAGATAGAGAGGAAGAGAGGAGGAGGAGAGAGAGAAGAGGAGTGTGAGAGAGAGGAAGAGACGAAGACATGGAGGAAAGAGGAGGTGAGGTGAGGGAGTTCGAGTGGAATCAAAAGAATGAGAGTAGGAGAGAGAAAAAAAGAGAGGTGAGAGAGAGAGAAAGACAGATAGGAGATTCGGTAGGTATATAGCCTGGCAAGCCTGGGCGGGAGGGACAAAAAGCTCCAATGTTATCTAGTCTAACTTTGCCCTACGCCGCCCAAAATCAAACTTTGGACCCTTGTCCTTGTGTGACCAGACGTGCCCACACTGACTTCTCGTCGTCTGTCCTTGGAGCCTCCCCCCGCCCAAACACAGGAAATCCGTCCTCTCTTGGAGTCACTCTTCCCTCTCTCCTCGTCTTTCTCTATCCCTCTCTCCTTCACACTCCTTTCCCTCCCTCCTTCACACTCTCTTTCTCTGCGATAACTAGACAGTGAGAGGAATCCCTCTTTCCACTCCTCTGGCCTTACTTCTCTCTCCCCCTCACTTCCTCTCTCACACTCTCCTTCTCAATTTCCGTCACTCCCTCTCTCTCTACTCCATTTTCATCTTCATGCAATCTGTCGTTGGAGCCTTTTTCCCAACACTTGACCATCTAGAAAACTCTCTCTCATCGCTCCTTCTCCCTTACTTCCTCCCTACAATCCCTTCTCTCCCTCACCCCTTTCCCTTCATATACTCTCTCTCTCATCACTCCTTCTCTCCATCACACCTCTCCATCCATCCGTCTCCTTCTCTCACGTCTTTCCCCCCCCTCCACTTACTCTCTCCTCTCTCTCTTCCCCTCGTTCTCACTCTCTCCCGGTTTGCAATTAAGAAATATGAAGAATTCTCACCACCCCTGCCCACCTCCCCCCGTCTCCTCGGGGCCTCCCGGTTTGCAAACTTCAATGAAAATGAAGCAATTCTTAAGAATTCTCATATAAGATCAGAATTGTGTGTATATATATATATATTATACTGTATATATATTAATTTATATATTAATATATCTTTACAGCTATATATATTTTTATATCTTTATGATACTTGTGTGTTCTATATAAAATATATCTATAATACTGTATATATATATTAATTAATATATAATATTAATATATGGATAAATTGTGTGTATATATTATATATATATATATTTATCTATAACATACCTAATATATTATATAATATATACATACATCTATAACATATATATATGATATATATAATAGTATATTATATATGTGATGTGTATATATAATATTACAGATATGAAATTATATATATATATATATAAAACTTATATATTATAATATAGGTATATATAGTAATATCTGATTATATATATTAACACCAATTACTCAATCCCACTCAAGTAAGTATAATGAGTTAAAACTAGTGTCTTAGGATTGACACTATTGTTTCATAAGCTTACATAAATCGTTTGTTTCCTTCAAAATAATTTGCCCCTAACGCATTCTTTCACACCTTCGGGTTCATGCGTCTCTCCCAATCCTGGGAGACCTTCCTCAAACGACATTTTTCAGTAGTATCCCTTTAGTAAGCTTTCCAGATGCCTCTCTCACCTTCTCCTGTTGACACTGGAATCTGGGTTTCCGCCTGAGGCTGTCTTTCATGCGTGGGAACAGGAAGCAAGTCACAAGGGGCTAGGTCAGGGTCTGTAGGGGTGGGTTGTTGTACCACTTTCGTTCCCCTGTCGGCCATCCATGGTGGCTTCACCAGCGTTGACTTGTGGCATGGGGCATTGTCCTGGTGTGATAAACCAACCCCCCCCACTAGATCCCACATCCTCACTCTCATGCTTAGTGTGCCTCCTTCTTCCCTCGATCTTCTCCCTGGAACCTTTTTCAGAACTAGTAAGGTAATATTCCTTAATGAAGGTTATATGGACCATGAGGAAACCCCACTTCAATGTGAAGTGAGCCCCTGGGAGTCAAAGAAAGGAATGATCCATGGGCCTTCTTTTGCGACCTGTTCATGCGCTTTGCCTTTTTGGGTCTGGGGGAAGGTCGCGCGTGCTTCCAAACTGAGCACTCTGACGTTTGCTCTCAGGGTCGTAGGTGGAACACCTAACTCTCGTTGTCTAAAAGTCACTAAACCTTATTCAGAGAAACCTTATCAGCCTCCTACTTCATTTCAAGAATGTCAGAGGGAACATATCCACACGAAACTGCTCTCTGGTCGTGCGGGAGAGGATCTTTGTTGCGAACTTGGCAAACAGACTTTGTGGCGTAGCTTCAGATCTTTGCTGCTACAGAACGGTCTCTACTGTGCCAATACTACATGACCAACAGTCTTACCCAGATATCATCCTCACAGTTACAATTTGACGGTCTTGCACCTTATCACTAACCTTTGCAGCTAAAATCAACGCGAGAACAGTTGTAAGTCTCATCAGGATCCTCAATGTTTTCCCTCCTTGCGTGCACTTTTCGGTGGCTGGTCAAGATCTGGGTTCATCCTCAACGCTGTTCATTTCCCTTCAGAATAAATATTGTTAAAACACCGATAGAAACTTGCTGTCATGGCTTTTCGTGTTCATTATTTTAAATCCCTATACACTCCTTTAACGATTATCCATAAACGAGTCTTCTGATTTTGAGTTTTCTTAAGTTTAACTAAACATACAAAATTTGATGGCATAACGTTGCTACCCATATTTTCATTCCCTGCATCTTGATAAGTGTTCACAGATCCGGCAAACCGAATCAGACTGGTTCATCCACGTTCACCGCTGCACTCAGATTCTACAAATGTAGAAAGTTGCCCAGTTAGTCATTTTATAGA
>NC_134788.1:16366772-16378795 GCF_046742065.1 Oratosquilla oratoria | reverse complement strand
AGTGAGGAAAATGGAGGAGAAATAAGGAAGGATGAAGTGAAGGCAGTTGTTAAGATGATGAGAGCAGGTAAGGTACCTGGTCTGGATGGATGCCATGCAGAATGTCTAAATAAAAAGGAGGTACAGTGATGGTGGACTGGCTGGTGAGGTTATTTAATGTTTGCTGGAGAGAGGGTAGAGTGCCGGAGGACTGGAGGAGCGCCTGTATAGTTCCACTTTACAAGGGAAAAGGAGACAAGTGTGAATGTAGTAGTTTCAGAGGGATTAGCTTGTTAAGTGTAGTTGGGAAGGCTTATGGGAGGATCTTGATTGAGAGGATTAGGAGAGGAACAGAGGGAGTAATTGCTGAGGAACGGTGTGGATTTAGGACAGGTAGAGGTTGTGTAGATCAGATTTTTGTGGTAAGGCAAATATGTGAGAAAGCTATAGGAAAGGGGAAGGATGTTTTTTGGGCTTTTATGGATCTGGAAAAGGCTTACGATAGGGTAGACAGAAAGGCACTGTGGGAGGTTATGCAGATATATGGGATAGGAGGAAAGCTTCTAGGAGCTGTCAAGAGTTTTTATGAGAGTAGTAGAGCTTATATCAGGATTAGAAATGGAGAGAGTGAGTGGCTCGTGGTAAAGGTGGGACTTCGTCAAGGATGCGTTATGTCGCCCTGGCTGTTCAACTCTTACATGGATGGGGTAGTGTGAGAGGTAAATGCAAGGGTAGTGGGTCAGGGATTGGAGATGGTTGAAGAAAATGGAGAAAAGTGGGAGGTGAGCCAGCTGTTGTTTGCGGACGACACTGCGCTTGTGGCAGGATCGGAGGAGGGATTGAGGAAGTTGGTGACAGAGTTTGGGAGAGTATGTGATAGAAAAAAGCTGAAGATAAATGTAGGTAAAAGTAAGGTGATGAGATGTACAAGGGGTGAAAGTGGCAGTAGACTGGAAGTGAGCATTAAGGGAGAGCGACTGGAGGAAGTGGATAGTTTTAGATACTTGGGTGCAAATGTGGCAGGAAAAGGTGGAGTGAAGGTGGAGGTAGAATGTTGACTGAGAGAAGTGAGTAAATGCCTTGGTGGATTAAAGAGTGTAATGAGGAATAGACATTTGGGAATGGATGCTAAGAGGAGACTGTATGAAGGAGTGATTGTGCCAACAGCACTGTATGGGGCAGAAACATGGAACATAAGAGAGGTAGAGAGAAGGAGTTTGAATGTGTTTGAGATGAGGTGTCTGAGAAGTATGATGGGGGTTACTAGGCTAGATGGAGTGAGAAATGAGGAGGTGAGGAAGAGAACGGGGGTGGAAAGGGAGTTGGGAGATAGGGCTGATGACAGAGTATTAGGATGGTTTGGACACATGGAAAGGATTAGTGAAGAAAGACTAGTAAAAGAGGTATGGAAGGGAGTGAACATGAGGGGACGTCCTAGGATGAGGTGGATGGATGGGGTGAAGGGGGCTTTGGGGAAGAGGGGAATGTCTGTTGAGGAAGGACGGGAGAGGACAGAAGACAGGGTGAATGGAGAATGGTTGTACATGGATGATGCTGTGATGCATGAGGTGGAATGGGCG
Source organism: Oratosquilla oratoria (assembly GCF_046742065.1). Lineage (NCBI taxonomy): Eukaryota > Metazoa > Arthropoda > Malacostraca > Stomatopoda > Squillidae > Oratosquilla > Oratosquilla oratoria. Next base: position 16,377,236 of record NC_134788.1, on the reverse strand, counting down.
GGGGGATGAGGGGGTGAGGTAGTATGTGTGAGCAAAATTTGATGCGGCCCGAAGGGATTTCTCCCCGTCTTCTCCTTTTATGCATGGGGGGACGGAGAGGGGGGGTTCGCCGATTTAATGAAGCGGCCTTGCTGTGGATGTGCTGTGTCTTGCGACACTGCTTCTGACCCGGGGCAGTGGACAGGGTGCAGGGATGGCCCGTCATCCAGGAGGTGCTAAGATAAGAGGGAGGGTGGTGGAATGTGGAGTGTATTCAGGGCTGGAATGGGTGGGAATGATTTTGTGCCTTTCCTTTTTGGCTACCTCCCTTGTAATGTGAGAAAGCCTTGGTATGTACATTGATTTACTTTGCCCCTCAAATAATAATGATAGTACAGCGTCCAATAACACATGGAATTACGTGTGTAGTCTGGCGAAGAGAAAAAAAAAAAAAAAACGCAAATAACCTTCCCTCCAAGAAAAGGAGAGGGTGAGCTTTCATTAGGCTTACTATATTCCTTTCACTTGAATTCCTTCACTCTGATATATTATATAAGACTGGTTCTACTTGGGTCTTTATATACAAAATCTCCAGCTCTACTTCAGTCTTGACTACATGCAAGATCTCCGAGAGCGAACGTTATGGACAAATACACACATCTCTGGAGGACTTTGACATTCCTAGAACCGAGAGATGTCTGAACATGAGTTTCCCGTTTTCGCTCTCGTTCAGTATGCTATTCAAAAAATGTCCGTATATTTTTTGCGACAACAAATGTGACCTATGTGTAATCAGTGCTATTACTTCACATTTTACTTACAGTTGTAAATGAAGTGATAAAAAGAACGGGGGAAAAACTGAAGGCATGGACGAAAATATACAGGAAGGACATCGTGTTTACACTAACAACATTACAGTGGGAAATCATGGAAGAAATGCGAGCAGCTATCAAAAAACAAGTTGACGACATCGAGAAAAATATGAGACCATCGAAAAAGAGCGTTCTTTTAGAAAAGACGATGTCGGCACACTAAGTAGGCTCAATACAAGACTGAAGCGTTGTCAATGTGTTTTCTCAAAAGCCCACGTCCACAATGAGTTCAAGGTGAAGAAAATAAATGAGGAAGAAATGGAAGAGGATGACGTCCACGATGAACACGATAATGATATCATATAGACGTCTAGAGAAAACTAGGATGCATTTTAGAAGTCTACTTCGTAACCTACCAACGTAGGCCGAAACATTGTAAAAAAAAATTGAGAATGCAAATTGAATAATCCTGTAACTCAGTGGTTCTTAACCTTTTCATTACCACGCCCCCCCTACGAACTACTATTTTTTTACGCCCCCTTGCATATATAGGTAAATATTATTCTCTAATTTAAAAATAGAATAGAAACGGCAATGTCTTTTTAGTCCATTTATTAAGTATAAATTGCAATAATTTGATATTTGACACTTTCGAATAGGTACATGATTAATGAGATATTTGGCACTGCTTCTTAGCTACCAGATCTAGAATACGCGGTCGAATGCTCGAGAGTGCACAACGCAAGTCGCCTTCAACGTTGAGGCGGTTTCTGTACTTAGGGGCCGCATGGTATCTTGTATACCACGCTGTTATCAATATTGTCGTATGTTCTTCTCCTCTTACCCCTTATTATTTACCAGTCTTCGTACTAGATGAACTGGCAATCTTCAACCATGCTCTGCGGAGTAAATGTCCCAACTCTTCTGTGTACTTGAAATTGGAAACCACAATAAAGCCACCTTTCTTAGCCTCCTGCACCTCATATGTTGGTCTCCCATTTTATTAACAAGCTATATAAATCGTTAGTTCGTCCACATTTGGAATATGCTGTTTCCGTATGGTCACCGAATCTCATTAAAGACATTGACAGACTGGAAAAAGTACAACGGCGAGCCACAAAACTGATTCCAAATATCAAAAATAAATCATACGACAATCGACTAAAACATATGAATCTGTTTTCCCTAAAAAAGCGTAGACTCAGAGGTGACTTGATACAGGTCTTTAAAATTCTAAAGGGAATTGACAACATCAAAAGTGACCAAATTTTTACATTGAATGAGAATCAGACAAGAAACAATGGTCTCAAACTGTCCGGAAATAGATTCAATTTGGAAGTAGGTAGAAACAACTTTGCCAACCGTGTAGTTAATGAATGGAATAAACTTCCTGCACAGGTGGTGCAATGTAGTTCAGCTCGAAGCTTTAAGAATCATTTAGATAAATACCTAAGTAAGATGCTGTAATGATTATAATTTATCTTATATTATTTGTTTTTGTTTTGTTATCATTTGTCTGTCTGATTTTCATTTATTATTAGTTATATGTCAATTTATTATTATTTACTATTTACCTGTTTGTTTATTATTTAACTATACCTATGCATTTATTTATGTATTTTATTTGTTATTTACATTATCATAGTTTTTATTTACTATTTTATTATTAATATGATTTTTTTTCGCATCCGACCTAGATATGGATCAAAAGGTCTCCTGTCGGCATGCTCCGCCTTTGTAATCCTTTGTAATCCTTTGAAACGAGCGTGGAAAATGCCGTTTCACACATGTATGTGGATCCAAACATTGTTAGAATCCGAAGAGCCTGGTGTGAGGTCAAAGGGTAAACATGAAGGTATTTGACCCAGAAAGTCTCCAAATCCATATCTTTGAAGTCTTCTTTAGCTGTGGAGTCGAACTTCAACTCTAGGAACTCTTCTTGGACTTCTTCAGCTACATCAGCTACTTCACATTGAAATGGATTTCTGATGAATTTCCATGCTTCACGCTTGTCGTCTATATCTGGGAAGTATCTGACGAATTCCGATTTCAAGTCACTTAGATGAGTGATTATTTGCTCTTTTAACTCAGAGTCGAGGTTACTGTCAGCGAGAGCCGTATCTAAGTTTCTAAAACTGGCTACATTTCCCTGTAGAACTCGACATTTCCAAAGATCGAGTTTGGCCATGAAGGTACGAATGGTGTCATGGTGCACGAGGATATTGATGTTTTTCTCCTTGTAGTTTGAGGTTCACAGCATTCAATGCCTCAAAAATATCCACCAGGTAGGCTAAGGTTGTATGAAAGCCTTCAGACTGAAATTTGTCATAAAGGTCTACTTTCTGCTGTGAATCTAGAAATATTTCTACTTCTCGTAACTCATAAAGCCTTCCAAGCATATTTCCTTTTGACAACCATCGCACGTTCGTGTGAAAAAGCAAGGCTTCATGTTCGGATTCCATATCCTTACACAGCAGTTTAAAAAGACGACTGTTCAAGGCTCCAGCTTTGACAAAATTGACAATCTTGATAGCCACATTCAAGACGTCCATCATTTCAACAGGCAAAGTTCTGGATGCTAAGGCTTCCCGATGAAGTATGCCGTGTGTACTCATTACGGAAGGATATTTTTCTTTCACCTTTGTGACAAACCCAGACCGTAAACCACGCATGGCTGGTGCTCCATCAGTACACACTCCTACCAGCGACTCCCAATAAAGCTGATTTTCCTGGAAAAAATCTGATATAACATCAAAAATAGTTTCTGCTGTTGTGAAACTTTCCATCGGGTGACAGAACATAATTTTCTCTTTTATATTATTGCCTGATACAAAACGATCATACATCAGAAGCTGAGAACACTGAGCGACATCAGTCGTTTCATCACACTGGATGGCAAAAACAGGGGAGGCTCTTACTTGGTCGAGAGTCTGACCTTTGATATCTTGAGATAATTCATCTATCCTTTTCTTGACTGTATCATTTGACAGAGAAATCTGGGAAAGCTTATTTGCACTTTCCCCAAAACGAGTTCTGCTGCACATAATATACTTGGTTTTATGAGAGACTCTCCAATGTTATGACTCTTCTTGCTCTTTGCAATCAACATAGCGATCTCATAGGAAGCCTCAACAACCTTTGAAGATTGCTGCCGAAATGACCCACTGTCGTCCAGTTTAGCTCGCTTCAAGGTGTCTTTTTTAGTTTCAAAGAATGCCTTCGGCTTGTCAACTAAAGCAGGATGTGATGTCCTTAAGTGGCGTTCCAGTCGTGAAGGCCGCATTCCATCATTGCTCAGAGTCTTGTAACATATCACACACTGTGGAACCTCGGTGTCACCCCTTTAGAGAGACACAAATCCAAATCGAATGTAATCTTCAATGTACTTCCGTTTCTTAGCACTCATTGCAAAATACTTGATGTTTTGTATCTATGTAAATATGTAGAACAAATGAGGCCAACACAACAATAAGCAATAATCACACAACGACTGGTGAAATGCAATTGTCTCAGTCACACCGTCCCACACATTGATAGCATCGCGCGAGAATTTACTAGCCAATCAGCTTCCGTCTTATCATGACGTCATCGTACGATTCAACCGACGAAGACAACCTCGGAAGAAACGCTCTGCCTAAACGGGTCTCACTCTAACGGTTCATTAGTAAGAAAGAATTATGTAATAATTCATATGCTTATGCTTATAGTACTGGCCCATGCTGTTGTAAAAGTAATCACTAACTGGAAAAACTTATACTTTTCACCCGAAAGCTCGCGCCCCCCTGGTTAAGAATCACTGCTGTAACTGCTGTCGACTTTGATAGAACATGCATTCTAAATAGCCTTTACCCCAAACATATGTATATTCATAAAGTGTACATATACATAAAGAGTCAAGGGGTACATTGGGCTTCCATTGGGTCCAACAGCGCCGACAGTTGAGAGTTCTTTGAGTAAAAACGACTTCGGTTACGAAATTTTATTTTTGAAATATCCAAGTATGAAACTCTCTTTTCGTCATATAGGTATAGTAAAGCTGAACGAATAACTAAGAAAATGTTAGACATACTGTTGAAATGTTCTTAGAGAACTCCAGATTTATATAAGCTAAGTCATATTCCAGTTATTCAGATGGAGGCTGGAAGTAGAATGTGATAACCCCTTAATACAAAAGTATGAGAAATATTGCTACTTTAGAACGTATGTAGTACAATGCGTCAAAGTAGGGGCCAGGAGAATGACAAACTGCCCCCCGAGAAAGCATGGGTAGTAACTATGACGAAACAATATGGAAATTGTGCGTTTTGTAAAGACAGGAAAACACGATTGGCTGTTAGTTGTACTTATTGTAAAAGTTTCCGTGATTCTATCATCATTTTTGTACTAGATTAATGCAAAATGGGAATTTAAAAAATCAGAATCAGCTTTCACACGCACTAAATGTGGTTTTGGTATATTTGTATATATATATATATATATATATATATATATATATATATATATATATATATTTTTTTTTTTTTTTTTTTTTTTTTTTTTTTTTTTTTTTTCACTTAACACAGTAATTCATGAACAATGAATTTTCACTCGCTCCTAGCGCAAACCATCTGCAACGGTAAATAAACAAATTATTAAGCCAAACAAGGTGTGGCTGGCATTTTGGACAACAGTTCGAAACTGGCACAAAACTTGTTATAACGAGTGACTGCATGCCAGAAGGTGGGGAGATACTTTTCTTCACATGGGCGAGGTCTTTTAAAAGGGTTTAGTTCTAAACAGCGAGGTCCTTTGAAGACCAGACAAATGCTTTGCCGTCGGTGTTCGACATCGATGAATTTAACTAACACAAATATGATTACGGTTAGAAACAGTCTACAGAAAGCAAGTGGTAAAACAAACCAAAATCTTGATATGCACAAGTTCCTTGGAATAATGGCATATACGTCACTCAAGTGCTAAGTTGCGTTTACGAAGAAATAGTTGAAAGTAGGAGGTTTCGCACGACATTTTCCTGGAAACGATTAGCAACGGACTCTCCCACGCCTCCATGGTTGTCACCAAGATGCTCTCGCCACTTAATACGTCCAATTTCTCGATCCATTCTCCTGTCGTTCTCTTTACCTTTCAATACATCTGTGTAACTACTTATCGATGTTTACCTGCCTAACTCTTCTATCTATACGTGTCTACATCATATTTATAAATGTTACTCAAAACATGAATGCATATATGTGATGTATTCATATATGCATGCATGTGCGTGTGTTTACGTATATATGATATGTATGTCACGTACAATCACTCAAAAAAGCATGGGTTGGTGGTGTGTTAGGTGTTCGTGGGAGACGACTGAAACAACAGAATCGATGTTCCTGTACAGTTGGTAGTCGTGACAGAGTTGATACAGAAGCATAAATGTTCGTTCATTACTTGACATGAAACAAATCGAGTTGTATTGAAGCTGAAGGGCGGCGGCGGCGGTATCGTGTGGTCAGAGGGGGGAAAGCGACACGATGTCACCAACCTTTGACATTATTCGTTTTCTATGGCACGTGAGAAGAAATAAAGCCTCTTTGGTAAATACTGTGATGTGAAAACAGCAAGATGAACACTATTAGTGTAAATATTTATAGATATAATTGTAACCTCCTTTGGTGTGGGGTTACATAGGCAGGACTTAGTGCGGGGAAGATAAACTCTCAACGGCTCCTTTTCTTCTTATTCTATTATTATTAGAGTTTATCGTGTTATCTTATACACTATGCTCACTTTTTATAACACATCACTGGCACACGTTTTTCTTGGTTATACACTTTTGTCTCTACACCACCTTACACAATGTTCCTTTGAGTTAATCTCTGGAGCACCTCACACCTAACCTCCTCGAGAGAGATGCACGGCCTTTTTGTTGGCCGGAAACGACTGACTAAGCAAAGTTTGAGGTGCGTTTTGTCCTTTTGTTTAACAATTCTACCTTGAAAGTCCGTGAGTTATGTGGGTCGTGTCTAATGGCATCCATTATGTGTGTGTGTTCGTGAGTCTGTTTGTGGGCGCTCGGCTGGTGCGCTCGGCTGGTAACCTGCAACCTCAGCGATTTGAGCGGATATTGGGTAGGCGCCAGTGAGACTGTGGTGATTGCGACATCGTTGGTGTTGCATGAGAATGGTGATGTATACATAATAGGGAGTATGAAAGAAGAGTGGAAGAGATGCAGAAAGGCAATGAACTGCTACATGAAAACAGGACCCACGAATCTTAGCAGTTGTATTTTCTGTACTCTTCTTCAGTATACCATGGATCTCGGTAGACTCGTGTTCATACCTTGGGATATGAGAAAAAAAATGCAGAAGCGTATGGCGAAAACGACTAAGAAGATTGTTGAAAGTGACTTAATAGTGGTCTTTAAGGAGGCATGTCGATAAGCATATTCAACTTATACAATACTATATTAACAATCAAGTTCCTTGCAATAGTTACATGTGCTGAGGTGCGTTTACAGACAAACGGTTAAAAAGTAGGCGATTTCGCACATTTTCCCAGGCCGTGGGGGCAACGAACTCGATGAGCGACGCCAAGATGCTGTGGTGTCCTTTGCCGACACGCCTTCCACAGGTTAGGACGGACGTGTACACTGTAGTATGTGTGTGTGGTGGTGGGGTGGGAGTTAGGAGGACTGTCGTCGGGTGTAACACTATATGCTCATCCATCTATCCCTATCTGTATCGATCTACCTTCCTATCCATGTATCTACCTATTTACACACCTACCTGTAAATCTATATTCTATACATGAATCTATATATATATATATATATATATATATATATATATACACATTTTAACAACCACAATGCACTTTAATTCTAAGCCATCTAAGGCCAGCATGGTGATATTGAAATGTGGTACTGCCCAGGACTCAAACCCGGCATCCTCATGGCAAGTGCGACAGTGACTTTCCAACTAGGCTATCAAGAAATCTTTCTCTTGATAGCCTAGTTGGAAAGTCACTGTCGCACTTGTCATGAGGATGCCGGGTTCGAGTCCTGGGCAGTACCACATTTCAATTTCAGCATGCTGGCCTTTGATGGCTTAGAATTAAAGTGCATTGTGGTTGTTAAAATGCATCTCTAATCACTGGGACCCATTCAGTGTTGTACAAATATATATATATATATATATATATATATATATATATATATATATATATATATATATGTCTACATCTACAAAGTAATGTAACACATACGTAAAAATTCAACAAGAACCCACTGTTTTGGATAAGAAGAAATGAAATAGTTGATATCCATATATTTCGATCACGGACTGTGATCCTCTTCAGTGGAATACAGAGTAGTGAAGCAAAAGGTATGTCTTATGTACTGAAAAAGAAGAAGGAACATAGGTGGGACTCAGGTAGCGTCTAATGCTTTGCGGGGCAAGTCCCCGCCTTCACCAAAGATGGTAATAATTTGTTGACTGCCCAGGTAGTAATGGAGTCAGGTGACCATTGTCCATTTGAGATGTTAAAATTTGGATTTTTTTTTTTTTTTATCAAGGATGATTCTATTATTTTCCTTTTAAAACTGCACTTCGATTTTTTTTTTTTTTTTTTTTTTTTTTGTCCTCTTTCCAATCCATACGATGGCCTTCCTTGTCTACGTGTTGGAAGACAGCGGAATTTTGCTGTGCATATTTGACTGAATTTTTGTGTTCTTTCATCCTAGTTTGTAAATCTCTACCTGTTTGTCCCCAATATACATTATCACAATCCGAGCCTGGAAGTTTATAAACACCTTGATGTATCTCTTCTCTAGGTCTTTGATGTACATTAACTATTTTCTTAGACAAATTATTGGGAAAACTAAAAACAAAGTCTTTCTGTGGTAGAAATTGCAAAATGTCATTTAAGGACTTATTATAAGGCAATTTTATACAGTTATTGTCCCAGACGAAATTCTTACTGGAATGGGAAGTGGATCCAAAGTGACTAGTTTTGGCTTTGCTGAGGGCCCTATTTAAAAACCAATCAGGATACCCTATTCTTTTTAATTGATTCCTGATGGTTGTTATTTTCATTTCCAAATAATGTGTACTACATAATCTGAATGCCCTCAGGAAAAGACCTGAGGCAACACTATATTTAATTTTATCAGGATGGTGGCTGAAAAAGTATACATAACTCCCTGTATGAGTGGGTTTTCTGTACACTGTAAAAGACAATTGATCCTGATGTCGTATTAATAGAATATCTAGAAATGGCAGTCTGTTATCCACCTCCCATTCAACTTTAAATTTTAAATTTTAAATTATACAAAAACTGTATAAAATTGCCTTTTAATAAGTCCTTGAATGACATTTCGCAATTTCTACAACAGAAAGATGCCTGAAACAAATTGGATGAGGCAACAGTGTGTGCAAAAACTATACAAGAATTTAAGAACGAATTGGATGCTGAAAAATACAATGTCGGGTCTACGAGCATAGCTCTCTTCCCGTATAATACAACTAAGTGAATACGCACATACACGCTCTACGGTGCAGTGGTAGCGTTCGTAACTGCTAACTCAGCGCCCCATGCTCGAATCCCGACCAGGGCTGAAATAATTTCAGTATTGATCCATTGCGAGCCGTTACTCCAACTCTCGTGGGTGGGGAGTTGTGTGCGTGTGTCAGGTCACAGCATTACCCATAGATCCGTTATACATGAGCTGAGCCCTTCTCCGGGAGGGTAGTAGCTGTCGATCACGAGTCCAACACGTGATCCAAAACCATGTGAATTACACACACACATTATATATATATATATATATATATATATATATATATATATATATATATTTTATATATATATATATATATGTATATATAAATATATACATATACATATATAAATATATATATGTGTGTGTGTGTGTGTGTGTGTGTGTGTGTGTGTGTGTGTGTGTGTGTGTGTGTGTGTGTGTGTGTGTGTGTGTGTGTGTGTGTGTGTGTGTGTGTGTTTGTATGTGTGTGTGTGTGTGTGTGTGTGTGTGTGTGTGTGTGTGTGTGTGTGTGTGTGTGTGTGTGTGTGTGTGTGTGTGTGTGTGTGTGTGTGTGTGTGTGTGTGTGTGTGTGTGTGTGTGTGTGTATGTACATGTTTGAAGACCAGAGCTAATTCTGTATCCACTATCTTCAAAGTGATTTTCTCAATTTTCCGAACGGGTTGTTTATAACTCGAAGGGAGGTTGGCACAAGGCTTCCGAGTTCCATGGTGTTATCTAATAGAAGATTACACAAAAATAGAATACAAGCTTTCGGATGACTTATACAACCATCTTCAGGTAAGTAAAAATGAGTATACAGATCGGTATATAAATATGGATATAAGAAGATACTGGGAGAGGTAGGTGGTGCTGAACGTCAGGTCAAGGAGTGTGTTACCACTACCTCTGTGAGTATGTGATTCACAATGCACGATCGTGATGGTAGCATACGCAAACACATGAGAAGCCCACAATAAAACCCCTAACAGGCAAGATCTAGTCAACAACACGAAACTACTCAAACAGTGCGACAGTCATAAGAGACTACATATTTTAGAAAGGCTTTACATCTCACAATACACCCCAATCATTAACCCCTTCTATACGATGACGTCTACGTAGGCGTCATAAGGAGCAAGTGGGTACGCGAGG
>NC_134788.1:16261772-16361772 GCF_046742065.1 Oratosquilla oratoria | reverse complement strand
TTGCCATTGAGGTACCGCCACATTTATATATTTCAGCTGGGATGCCGTCAGGACCGGCAGATTTGTGGTACTTCAACTATTTGATGGACTTCGCAACTTCAGGCAACTGCGGCGCATCAGAAAGGTCGTGGTGGATGGGGGTGTTGTGGGATCTCGCCGAAGATGGTTTCATTCACTGGGCTGTCGTTGTTAAAGAGTTCACTGAAGTGCTCCTCCCAGCGCGTCTTGATTTTGTTTTTGTCTTTGAGTAGTGTGGAGCCGTCTTTTGTACGAAGTGGCACAGGACCTACGGTTGAAGGGCCATACATTGTCTTCGCAGCTTTAAAGAACTCGTGGGTGTTGTGTGTGTCGGCAAGAGACTGGAATTCTTGGGCCTTGTATGTGAACCAGTCGTTCTTCATAGATCTGGTTCTTGATTGGACGGCAGATTTAGCTTCCTTGAACTGAAGCTTTCTGTGGGTGGAGTTGGTGTCCATCTTCCACTTCTTCAAAGCTAGGCGTTTCCTCTCAATGAATGCGACAATCTCTTGGTCGTTCTCATCAAACCAATCTTGGTTTTTCCTTGTTAAGTAGCCCAGCGTGGCTTCGGAGATATTTAGGATGATGATTTTCATGTTGTCCTACTATTCGTATATATTGTTGGACGCGTTTGGGGATGATTGTTTCTCTTCAAGGTTGTGTTGGAATTCCTTGGCAACTTTTTCGTTGTTCAAGAGAGACAAATTCAGCTTTCTGCGGTGTTGTTTGCTGCGCTGTGTATGCCTTGGTGGAAATTTGAATGACATGATTGAGCGAATGAGCCGATTGTCAGTCCAGCAATCATCAGCATCGGTCATCGAGCGAGTAATGCGGACATCCGCGATATCACGAGCACGGACGATGATATAATCCAAAAGGCGCCAGTGACCAAAACGAGGGTGAGGCCAAATAGTTTTGAATCGTGTTTTTTTTTTTTTTTTTTTGCCTGAAGATGGTGTTTGTGACTATAAGGTTGTGATAAGCGCAGGTCGTGAGGAGAAGGTGACCATTGGCGCCAGTGTTGCCTACTCCATGTCTACCAATGACACCATTCCAGAGATCGTACTCCCTTCCAACTCTGGCGTTGAAGTTGTCGAGATGAACCAGCTTATCCTCCTTTTTTATGTTACGGATGGTTTCATCGAGACAAGAATAGGTCTCTTTAACGACATCATCGGCGTCCAGAGTAGGAGCGTAGGCACTGAGTACGGTGACGTGTTGATTGTTGGCCAGTTTTAGGCGAAGTTGCATCAATCGTTCGTTGATGTCCACTGGATACTCACTCAGTAGGTTGATGATGTGTTTTTTCATAGCAAAGCCGACGCCATAAGTGCGTGGCTCGGTGGCTGGCTTACCCTTCTAGTAGAAGGTGTATCCACCACCAGTCTCTCAGCTGTCCCTGGTCAGCTAGACGGGTCTCACTTCGGGCGGCTATACCAATACTTTGATTGCTGAGCTCACGGGTAACGATTGCTGTCCGTCGCTCAGGTCTGTCAGAGTTTGGGTTGTCGTTAGGGTCCTAATATTCCAGGAACCGAACTTCAGGTTGAATTCTTTTTGTTTTCGACCGCAAAAGGTGGTGCTCCTTCTGGCTGCGGTTGGCCTAGACAGGAAGGTTAAGGCGGACTATGTTTAGGGCACCTTTTCTAGCCCCTTCCCAGTGCAGGGTGAGCAGAGTGGATCCTAAAAAGGTCTGCTCAGTCACAACCACAGCTGCCGAGAGGCACCTCCACCTTGTCCAGGTGCACAGACGACCATCTTGTGGCTGCCGCCTCCGTGCCAGGTTTAGGATAGAAACTTCCAGCTGCACAGACCTGTTTCCGTCGCCGTAAAACTGATCGCCGGAGAACTTGCAAAATAAGAAAATGAGCAAGGGATGTAGGTGAGATGGAAATGGGGAGAGAGATGTATGATCCGTGAGAGTGCCTGTGCGTGAGAAGATTTAACGTGCGAAGACAGCTGCATATCAGTATTCACACGACGGATATCCAAAGGCCTGGTCAGGGTCCTGTGGCACAGGGATTCGAGACGGCTGGTGAACAGGTATGGTGCGCAATGTTACCTTGCACGCTCATCTGTCCGAGGCCATTGACGTTTGAGGCCGCAGTTCTTCCGCCCATCCGAGTGGTTGGCCGTTGACTGCTAGGCACACAAGGAAAGCTATCTCCTATAGCCAGCCGATTATTTCGGGCTGGTTACCCGCTGTGTAGTTTAGCCGGTGGGACGACACCGTTACCAGGGTGTGGCCGCTGCTGTGCCTGAGCAGCTACTAGGAGCCAGGGCCCCGACAAGGGGAGGGGCAGGGGGGACAGTGCCCCGGGGCGGCACATTTTTTTTTCGGGGTGGGGGGGCGCACTTTTGGTGAAAAGAAGGTAAAGTAAATTCCCCCTAATGTACTTTTAATACATGATTTATTTATCATGAGTTGTGTGTATGAATGATGTGTGTATAAACGTTGTTTTGTGAATGAATATTACATGTGAATCGTGCTAGTGACCATCAGATGTGGAAGGTGGTAGTAGTGGTGGTGTGTGTGTGTAGGGGTTCACTTTTTGACTCGCCCCGGGGCGGCACTTACCCATGTCGGGGCCCTGCTAGGAGCCATACACGCGAGCTGGGTGAGAAAATGGGGACTAGTGCAGTCCAGCCACCCAGGAAGGATCTGGTGCGTCCGCCTTTCTGCAAAAGTGCTACCCCTACGCAATCTCACCCTGTACACCCCATCTATATATATATATATATATATATATATATATATATATATATATATATATATATATATATATATATATATATATATATATATATATGTATATATATATATATATATATATATATAAAACATATTTTAGTATGCGATCTACGTGTCAACATGATCTATGTATAACATGGATGCTAACACGAAATGTTGATCAATTTACTGCATGTCAATAGACATATGATAAATATGAAATCACGAGTGACAAAATGCAGACTATGAACATATATATGATTTGATTTAGGTTCCCATAACTTTCCTTGATTCACCGACTCATCTGGCTTCAGTGCAAACCTGTTGATAGCTTTTAGCCACTCACTACGGCTATCCCCACTTAGTGGCAACATACGGAGCTTCAAGTGACTGTTCTTCTTTACACTGGAGGTGCATCCTATTACACACCAACTTTTGGGCATGATGTTAACAGAACCTGCGACTAGAATCTAACTGAGAGCACCTCTCACGTGTATTGTTGCTTTCCCCCAATCAAATATGGCGGCCTGGTTGCAAAGGCCGGGGACCCGGATGTCCGACCGCGAGAATATGGGGACCTCCGTGCTCAAGGGGCGTAACCACCACCTTCACCGTTTTCGAATTAGTAACGGAATTCGGTAGATGGAAGCACCCTCTGTCTAGCCTTGAAAGCAGAATACTGAAATTGGACCTTTACGTCCCTTTAAGTGAGGGCATTAAATCGCGTGCTATGGCGAGCGAGAGCCATGATGAGGTATACAAACTCCATGCTCAAGAGTGTTCTTGGCTGAGGTAGCCTGCCAATCACCGCGCCGGCTAGTGTCCTGCCTGCCTCCTCGGCCAATCACAGCGCCGCTCCGAGTCTCTCACGCCTCCCCGCCTCGGTACATACACGTGGTGAGTTAAAGGACTACAGACAGCAATCTACGTGAGTTATGATTTAATGAATTTTGTTGTCATTGATTTTTCTATAGAATAATCAATAATAACTATTTACATCAAAAAACACTTATAAAACACGAACCAATAAGAGTTTTAAGCTGAAATTTTCAGGGATTCTTAGTTTTAATATACATGTTGACTGTGCCAAAAATTAATAAAATCAAATGATAAACAAATACACATATAAAGTTACCACTGGATTTTTTTTTTTTTTTTTTGAAGGAAAAGCTTTTTTGGAAAAAAAAAAATACACCATGGAATTTGTCTCCTCGTAAGCTATATTTTCATACCAGATACCTTTACTTTTTTCATTGTGTAATTGTTGTTAGGCTTTAAACACGTTTTTCTCGAAATTTGGTTCTTGGCGCATACGCCCCTTGAGCACGGAGGTCCCATATGCAACAATTTCCTACCCTAACTGACTATAAAATGTTTCGTTTGTGATTTGTTTCCTTCGTTGATACTCCGAACGCGAGAATAATCTTATCCTAACTTTTTTTTCCTTTGTTTATACTCCGTCCGCCTCCTTCATCTTTTCTCTTGCTTTCCATATTTTGTGCAACGTCTCCTTTTTAACATCTATTTTTGTTTTCCCGAATAAGAATTTCCCTTCCGTCAATTCATCATTGTCACTATCTACTTATGTTTCACTCCATTATTCTTCAAGCTCCTGGCATTTTTTATTTACACATGACGTCATAGAGAGCAAAGTACAGTATTGCCGTCCTGTGGAAACTCATCATCGAAACCGATAGATACGTCATCCAGCAGACATGGCGTCATCAGCGGAATTATGTCCGTAATGTCCCCTTTCTTCTTAAATTCAGAAGTATATGATAGAAAAAAAATAAAATTACAATTCGATAAGTCTTCTTATTGTGTTCCCTAAATTAAGATAGGTTTAATCACGTACGAATATTACTATGAATTGTGGTACGTGGTGATTACCTGCACTGGACTACGGAAATAGCCAGCTCAGTATTTATTGCTAGACTTCCTCGTTGCATTTACCTCTGTGACAAATCACAAAACTACCATCCTCCATCACCTACACATATCCATTGTGTAATATAACCTAGGTTGGCCAGATACAAGTCCAAATGCTGCATCATTACATTGCATCATTACGTTACCGGGTAGCTGCTTCAGTTAGTGACATGGCGAGTGATTGTGTTACCGTGTTCAGCGCCGATGAGGTACAATCTCTACTTAGTAGAATTGAAGCCTTGGAGGATGCTGTTAAGTGCCTTAAAGAGGAGAATCGAGTTCTCCGCTCGAAGGCCCAAAATTAGCAATGAGCATGGATGGAATACGGTGAAAAATAAGATGCGGAATAGTGGAAAAAAGTCTTCACCAGCCCTGCTGAGCTGCAAGAACTCGTTTCAAATACTATCAAAACTGCAGGAAGAAGAAACTAATGAAATCTAAGAGAAGAAGGGAAAGGTAGATGCTGGATCCCTGCCCACAGGTAAGATTTTGGTTGTAGGAGAGAGTCAAGTGAGATACTTAGACAGGGCTTTCTGCGATAAAGATAGGAAACATAGGACGCAGGTGTGTTTCTCCGGCGCAGCCATAGGAGATGTTAGAGATAGGATTGAAGAGTGTCTATTAGGGGAAAGTAAGGAGCCAGTAGTTTGCTTAAATGCCGGGGGAAATGATATAGGTAAGTTAGGGAGTGAGGAATTGTTTGCGCGGTTCCGGGATGTGCTAGACAAGATTAGAAATAGGGGAGGTGTTCCTGTTGTACATGGAATCCTTCCGAGGCGTAGAGTTGGAGGCATGTGGCATTCTAGGGCTATTGCAATGAATTGCAGGCTGGCAAAACATTGTAAGGCCAATGGATGGGCATTTGTCGACAACTGGGACCGCTTTTATGGTAAGAATCACCTATACACAAGGGACGGGGTGCACTTATCGTCCACAGAATTTCCGCTCCTTGCTCAATCCCTTGAGCGAGAAATAGGCATCCTACAGGTTTTTTTTTCGGGTAGATTACGAGGGAGTAGGGGGGGGGAGTATCGGAATATAGTTTAGGCAATAAAAGCAACTTAGAGAGGGACTGTGAAAAGAATCACCAAAGCAGGTGGAGGGAAGATAAACTTAAGGTTTACTATACAAATAGCAGGACCATAATTAACAAAATTGATTTGCTGCGAGGTAAAGCATGCGTAGAAAATGTCGATATTATAGCTATTACTGAATCCTGGATCAACATGGCTGATAAACATTTCCTTCCGGAAATCGAAATAGAAGGATATAGGTTTTTTCACATGGATAGGGTTAGCAGGAATGGGGGAGGTGTAGCACTTTTCGTTAGAAATACATTAAACTGTATAATCAACAATTCGATTAAAGAAGAGGACTGTACGGAATCTATTTGGGTAGAGACAATAGGTAAGAATTCCAAATATCAAAAATAAATCATACGAAAATCGACTAAAACACATGAATCTGTTTTCCCTAAAAAAGCGTAGACTCAGAGGTGACTTGATACAGGTCTTTAAGATTTTAAAGGGAATTGACAACATCAGGAGTGACAAAGTTTTCACATTGAATGAGAATCAGACAAGAAACAATGGTCTCAAACTATCCGGAAATAGATTCAATTTGGAAGTAGGTAGAAACAACTTTGCCAACCGTGTAGTGAATGAATGGAATAGGCTTCCTGCACAGGTAGTGCAGTGTAGTTCAGTTCGAAGCTTTAAGAATCAGTTAGATAAATACCTAAGTAAGATGCTGTAATGATTATAATTTATCTTATATTATTTGTTTTTGTTTTGTTATCATTTGTCTGTCTGATTTTCATTTATTATTATTTATATGTCAATTTATTATTATTTACTATTTACCTGTTTGTTTATCATTTAACTATACCTATGCATTTATTTATGTATTTTATTTGTTATTTACATTATTATAGTTTTTATTTATTGTTTTATTATTAATATGATTTTTCTTTTTTCGCATCCGACCTAGATATGGATCAAAAGGTCTCCTGTCGGCATGCTCCGCCTTTGTAATCCTTCGTAATCCTTTGTAATAAGAAAGTTATTATTGGTGTCTTGTATAGACCTCCTAACCTCAGCATTGAGCAGACTGATCCTCTGATTCATGAAATTCACAGAGCGTCCCAGTACAAAAACGTTGTGATCATGGGAAATTTTGATTATAGAAACATTGACTGGGAAACTTTAATAGGAGATCATGAAGCGAAGAAATTCCTAGATGTGGTGCAGGATGATTTCCTAAGACAAATGATTACCCTGGACTTAATTTTAAGAAATAATGAGCACCAAATTAGATTAAATGTTATTTGGGAAAAATTAAAAAGTACGAATAACGTTCAGGAAAGCAAACATTGACAATATAAAATCTATTTGAAATTGAATACGAAATGTCATGCGGACATTAACATTGTCGGGTCTCGGTGCGGGGCTGGGGATCAGGTCAGGACTAAGACTCGGGTCACGGAGGGTAATATGCATACCTTGGGTCAGGTCATTTGGGGGCGAGGGCCCAACAGTCAGGTCAGCGATTTGGAAGAAATGTATAACAATCTAACTGATCTAATTATTAATGCACAAAACACATTTATCCCCCTAAAGTCAATACGGAAAAATAGTAATACTCCCAAATGGATGACGGACAGATTGAAACATGAGATCGGAATGAAAAGAGGACTTTACGTAAAAATAAAAAACGGGGAATCACACCTTAGATCAAGATATAACGAAATGGCAAAGTTCGTTAAAAGGAATACATGTACAGGGAAACATAATTATGAAATCAAGGTTGCCAGTCAAGCAAGATCCAACCCAAAGGGTTTCTTTCACCTCTATAGAACAAAAAAGAAAGAAAGAATAGGACCAATTAAAAACGATGAGAATGTCATGATAGAATCGTAGGAAAAAATGAGTGAGGAGTTTAACAATTATTTTCTATCTGTGTTTACTAATGTGAGGTTAGATAAAGTACCTGACTGCGACCCGATTTACAGAGGGGATGAAGAAAGTGGTCTATCTGATATCAGCATTAGTAAAGAAGAAGTAGTGAAGCAGATTGGAAGACTTAAAGCTACAAAATCTCCAAGAATGCTTAAGGAGTGTAAATTTGAAATCTGCGACCAGTTAACTGAAATATTCAATAAATCGGTAGACACTGGTTTTGTGCCAACTGCTTGGAGGCAGACAAACGTTGTTCCTGTTTTTTAAGAAGGGAGATAGATCGTCTATATGCAACTACAGGCCAATCAGTTTGACATCGGTTATAGGAAAAATGCTTGAATCAATAGTAAATAGACTCAGAGAACACATCGAAGGGCATAGTTTAATTCGTGATTCACAGCATGGTTTATCCAGGGGTAAGTCATGCGTGAGTAATCTTCTATCCTTTTATACTAAAGTATATAAGGTGTCAGATAACAATGAAAATTACGATGTTATCTACCTTGACTTTAGCAAAGCGTTCGACAAGATGCCACACCAGAGACTACTAAATAAAATCAAAGCCCATGGCATAGGAGGAAAAGTGTTAGAATGGATTAGAGCTTGGATTAATAACAGAAAACAGCGGGTCACCATAAATGGAATAAAATCTAGGTGGGGCAATGTTACTAGCGGGGTCCCCAAGGGCTCAGTTTTGGGTCCTTTGTTGTTCATTATGTACATAAACGACTTAGACGATGGGATAAATAGTGATGTTAGTAAGTTTGCGGACGACACTAAAATAGGACGCCTGATTAGGTCAGGAGACGACGATACTTTAGGGTCTATATGGGGCGCCCCTACGGACCAGAGCCACACATCATTTTGTCTATGATAGAGGAAAACTCTGTTCATAGAGAAATGATGACACTTTTATACTACGACTGTCCCTCCGTTATGCTGTCCCCCAACCCCTTGTTGCTGTCCTGTACCATTTCTCTGATTATTCTCTTTCTGTGATGGGGGAATTCCCTGTGGTGGGGGAAAAGAATACTGCCACCAAGTATTCCCACTTGGATCGTAAGAGGCGAGAAAAAAGGGACGGGGATTGGGACTAGGGATCCTTCTCCCTGTAGCCCCACGGGGTATATTCCTAAGAACAAAAGTGAAGGCATAAGAGGGGCTGGAGGGCCTCGGACCAGTACCCTAAGGTTTGGGTCTTTTAATGTGCGTGGATGTGGTACAGATGAGAGTAAAAGGGAAGAGATAGGTAGTATGTTTGTGAGAAGAAAGATGGATGTGTTGGCTTTGAGTGAAACTAAGTTGAAAGGGAAGGGTGAGTGTAAGTTTGGGAGTGTAAGTGGGAGGTTATCAGGAGTGAAGAGAGGGTGAGGGAGGGAAGGGGTGGCTATTCTAGTAAGTGAAGAGATAGGTAAACGGGTAGTGGAGTAGAAGGAGGTTTCCTCAAGGCTAATGTGGATGAAGGTGAAACTGGGAAAGGAGATGTTGGTCTTTGTAAGTGCATATGGGCCTGGCAGTGAGAAGAGCGTAGAAGAAAGGGAGGCCTTTTGGATAGATTTAAATGAGTGCATAGAGGGTTTAGGAAGAAATGTCAACGTAATAGTACTGGGAGACCTTAATGCTAGGGTGGAAAATGGTCCAATCGATGGAGTGGTTGGGAAGTGTGGAGTTCCAGGAAAGAATCGCAGTGGAGAGTTGATGGTAGAAATGTGTCTAGAAAGAGAGTTGATGATAGCAAATACAGTGTTTCGGAAGAAAGTCAAGCATAAGTACACATGGGAGAGGGTGGTGGATGGAAGGGTGGTAGATAGAGCGTTGATGGATTATGTAGTGGTAAATAGGATTATGATAGGAAGAGTTAAGGATGTACATGTGCTAAGGGGAGAGGGTGGGGGAATATCAGATCATTTTTTGGTGGAAGGTAAGCTGAGAGTGGAGGATAGATGGAGAAAGAGGAAAGGGACAAAAGGTAGGGAGGTTCTTAGAGTGAACTCTTTGAATGAAAGAGAAAAGGAGAAGGAGTACAAGAAGAAGCTGAAGGAGGAGTGGGAGGGAGTGAAGGATAGAGTAGAGATGGGTGTGGAGGAGGAATGGGGATGGTTCAAGGAGGGAGTCATAAAGTGTGCAAGGATGGTGTGTGGAACAAGAAGGACAGGGGGGAATAGAAGAAAGGGTAGTGAATGGTGGGATGAGGAAACAAAGAAGGTTGTAGAAGAGAAGAAGCGAGCATTCACAGATTGGTTACAAAAGAGGACGAGGGAGTCATATGAGAGGTACAAAGAAAAGAAACGAGAAGTAAAGCAAAAGGTAAAGGTTGCAAGGAGGAGAGCAGATGTGGAATGGGGTAAGAATATGACAGAAAATTTTGAAAGCAATAAAAAGATGTTTTGGAAAGAAATTAAGAGAGGAAGAGGAGGCATATCAAGTAGGGAGGAAAAGGTAAAAGGTGCAGATGGAGAGATGATAATGGAAGAGAAGGCAGTAAGGGGAAGATGGGCAGAGTATTTTAGGAAGTTGCTAAATGTGAAGGAGGATAGGGAAGGAAAGATAGCTGCAGTGGGAAATGCGAAGAAAGTGAGAGTGATGAGTGAGGAGAATGGAGGAGAAATTTGGAAGGATGAGGTGAGGGCAGTTGTTAAGATGATGAAAGCAGGTAAGGCACCTGGTCTGGATGGATGCCATGCTGAATGTCTGAAAAAGGGAGGTACAGTGATGGTGGACTGGTTGGTGAGGTTATTTAATGTTTGCTGGAGAGAGGGTAGAGTACCGGAGGACTGGAGGAGTGCCTGTATAGTTCCACTTTACAAAGGAAAAGGGGACAAGTGTGAATGTAGTAGTTTCAGAGGGATTAGATTGTTACGTGTAGTTGGGAAGGCTTATGGGAGGATCTTGATTGAGAGGATTAGGAGAGGAACAGAGGGAGTAATTGGTGAGGAACAGTGTGGATTTAGGACAGGTAGAGGTTGTGTAGATCAGATCTTTGTGGTAAGACAGATATGTGAGAAAGCTATAGGAAAGGGGAATTATGTTTTTTGGGCTTTTGTGGATCTGGAAAAGGCTTATGATAGGGTAGACAGAAAGGCACTGTGGGAGGTTATGCAGATTTATGGGATAGGAGGAAAGCTTCTGGGAGCTGTCAAGAGTTTTATGAGAGTAGTAGAGCTTGTGTCAGGATTGGAAATGGAGAGAGTGAGTGGTTCGAGGTAAAGGTGGGACTTCGTCAGGGATGCGTTATGTCGCCCTGGCTGTTCAACTTATACATGGATGGGGTGGTGCGAGAGGTGAATGCAAGGGTAGTGGGTCAGGGATTGGAGATGGTTAAAAAAAATGGAGAAAAAGGGGAGGTGAGCCAGCTGTTGTTTGCGGACGACACTGCGCTTGTGGCAGGATCGGAGGAGGGATTGAGGAAGTTGGTGGCAGAGTTTGGGAGAGTATGTGATAGAAGAAAGCTAAAGATAAATGTGGGTAAAAGTAAGGTGATGAGATGTACAAGGGGTGAAAGTGGCAGTTGACTGGAAATGAACATTAAGGGAGAGCGACTGGAGGAAGTGGATAGTTTTAGATACTTGGGTGCAAATGTAGCAGGAAAAGGTGGAGTGAGGTGGAGGTAGAATGTAGATTGAGAGAAGCGAGTAAATGCCTTGGTGGATTAAAGAGTGTAATGAGGAATAGACATTTAGGAATGGATGCGAAGAGGAGACTGTATGAAGAAGTGATTGTGCCAACAGCACTGTATGGGGCAGAAATTTGGAACATAAGAGAAGAAGAGAGAAGGAGTTTGAATGTGTTTGAGATGAGGTGTCTGAGAAGTATGATGGGGGTTACTAGGGTAGATAGAATGAGAAATGAGGAGGTGAGGAGGAGAACAGGGGTGAAAAAGGAGCTGGGAGATAGGGTTGATGAAAGAATATTAGGATGGTTTGGACACATGGAAAGAATGAGTGAAGAAAGACTAGTAAAAGAGGTATGGATGGCAGATGTGGAGGGAGTGAACATGAGGGGACGTCCTAGGATGAGGTGGATGGATGGGGTGAAGGGGGCTTTGGGGAAGAGGGGAATGTCTGTTGAGGAAGGAAGGGAGAGGACGGAAGACAGAGGTGAGTGGAGAATGGTTGTATATGGATGATGTTGTGATTGCATGAGGAGGAATGGGCGGGGGGGGGGAGGGTGAGGTAGTATGTGTGAGCAAATTTTGATGCAGCCCGAAGGGATTTCTCCCCATCCTCTCCTTATATGCAAGGGGGGACGGAGATAGGGGGTCGCCGATTTAATGAAGCGGCCTCGCTGTGGATGTGCTGTGTCCTGCGACACTGCTTCTGACCTAGGGCAGTGGGCAAGGTGCAGGGATGACCCGTCATCCAGGAGGTGCTCAGATGAGAGGGAGAGTGGGAGGGGTGTGGAGTGTATTTAGGGATGAAATGGGTGGGAGTGATTTTATGCCTTTCCCTTTTTGGCTACCTCCCTTGAAAGGGGGAAAAAGCCTTGGTATATGTATATGTATGTACAATTTCACTATTTGTTAACCTCATGCCGTGTGTACTCGTACCATCAGCGCCATACATGTCTTGTACTCGTATGAAACGTTTGAAAAGTGACGCTTGCTATAAGAAAAGTAATAGTTGAGTTTTATGACACGTGTGTGAAGTACTTGGATCAGTGGTCAGCTGACATACCTAATCTTGAGTGTATGCAGTGGGTTTCACTAAAACAAGTTCCAACCTGGTCAGACGTTGAGAAAACAATGGATTTTGCAGCTGAAAGACAAATGTTTGACATAAAATTTGACTCAAGCTTATTTTCTGAGTTTACTTGTGCTGCCAAGTACATCACTGAAAAAGTAGCTGAGTGGAATAAGTCTAACCTACCAACAGATCAGCGGTGGGTGCAAATTTTCACTCATTTCAAAGCCAGAGGTGTTAGTCACCAACACATGTCAGAATTAGTTCAGTTTATGCTCTACCTTCCTGGAACAAATGTTTGTACTGAACGCGCGTTCTCACACATGAATAAGATTTGGACATCTGAGAAAACGCAGCTGAAAGTTCCAACTTTTCGAGCATTACTGACGACAAACCTAAATTTTAAGCATACATGTGAGTTTTATAGTGCTGAAATCAACTCCAGAATTACTAAAGAAGATTTCATCCAGTGAAAAGTACTTTTTGTAAACGTAAGAAAAAATATTTCAATTTATTATAGTATCTTTATAAGGTTGAATATATATATATATATATATATATATATATATATATATATATATATATATATGTATATATATATATATATTACAAAGGATTACAAAGGCAAAGCATGCCGACAGGAGACCTTTTGATCCATATCTAGGTCGGATGCAAAAAAAAAAAAAAATTAATAATAAATTAAAGCTATAATAATGTAAATAACAATTAAAACACATAAATAAATGCATTGGTGTAGTTGAATAACAAACAAACAGGTAAATAGTAAATGATAATAAATTGACATATAACTAATAATAAATGAAAATCAGACAGACAAATTATAACAAAACAAAATAATTACAGCATCTTACTTAGGTATTTATCTAAATGATTCTTAAAGCTTTGAACTGAACTACATTGCACTACCTGTGCAGGAAGTTTATTCCATTCATTAACTACACGGTTGGCAAAGTTGTTTCTACCTACTTCCAAATTGAATCTATTTCCGGACAGTTTGAGACCATTGTTTCTTGTCTGATTCTCATTCAATGTGAAAATTTGGTCACTTTTGATGTTGTCAATTCCCTTTAAAATCTTAAAGACCTGTATCAAGTCACCTCTGAGTCTACGCTTTTTTAGGGAAAACAGATTCATGTGCTTAAGTCGATTTTCGTATGATTTATTTTTGATATTTGGAATCAGTTTTGTGGCTCGCCGTTGTACTTTTTCCAGTCTGTCAATGTCTTTAATGAGATTCGGTGACCATACGGAAACAGCATATTCCAAATGTGGACGAACTAACGATTTATATAGCTTGTTAATGAGTGATGGACTTTTGAAATCAAAAGATCGCGCAATCAATCCCAGAATCTTATTTGCTTTCTCAGAGGCTGAAATACACTGCTTGGATGATTTGAGGTCGTTACTGATAATTACGCCGAGATCTTTTTCACTATCCACTTTTGTTAACGAATTTCCAAATAACTTGTAATCGTACTTACTGTTATTTTTACCTATGTGCATTACCTTGCATTTACTTGTGTTAAATTTCATTAGCCACTTTTGAGACCATTGCTGTAATTGATCTAAATCTTCTTGAATATCTAATTGGTTTGAGTGATCATTTGCCACTCCGCACAGTTTTGTATCATCAGCAAATTTGGAAACAGTAGAGTAACGTATGGGAGTAACGTTAGCTAGCTTCCATTCTCTTGGGACATCTCCGGATATGATGGATTTCTTGAAAATAATTTCTAATGGAACAACAATCTCATTTTTCATTTCCTTTAAGATTCTTGGATGCCAACCGTCAGGCCCTGGTGTTTTATTAACTTTGAGTTTGTCTATACACCTTTTAATTTTTTCTTTTGTTATATTTACCGTAGTGAGTAAGTTTACCCCAGACTTTTCACAGGTTTCAGTTTGGAATTCACTTTGAGGTGTTTCGTTTACGAATACCGAGCTAAAATAATTGTTTAAGATATTACACATTCCTTCATTTGAATATTCAAGTTGACCGTCAGCAGATAATAGTGGACCAATGTGATTCCTAACAACCTTTTTATCTCTAATGTAACTATAGAATTCTTTGGGATTCTCTTTGGATTTCTCAGCGATGTTCATTTCGTATTGTCGTTTTCTTTTTCTTATTGTCTTTTTTAAATCTCTCTGTATTGATACATAACTTTCATAGTCATTAGATGCACCCGAGCACTTATATTTCTTATAAGCCTGTCTCTTTTTAGCAATACTTTTTTCAGTTTCTTTGTCGAGCCACTTTGGGCGAGCCTGATTTGGGGGACGTCTGTCCTTAAAAGGAATGTAAGTTTGAATCATCTTAGTGAGCGTATTTTGAAATATTTCCCACATCTGATCTACAGGCCTTTCGTTTAATTTTTCCTCCCAATCTGTAAGCTGAAGCTCCTGACGTAGTTCTATGAACTGAGCTTTACTGAAATCGGGTATTTTAGAAGCACAAGTATCTATTCTAAAATTGTTTAGGAGTTTGAATCTGACTAAGTTGTGATCGCTATTTGGAACAGATTCACCGACTTCTACATCAGTTACCATGCTTTCGCGGCTAGTGATCAATAAATCGAGTAAGTTTCCATATCTTGTGGGCTCTTTTACATGCTGAATTAAGTAATTGTCACCAAGAAAATCAATCAAGCGACTACCTATATGGCCATGTTCAAGGGTCATCCAATCAATGTCAGTAAAATTGAAATCACCCATTATCAATAAATCCCGGTTGCAGAAACTAGACAGTTCTTGAAATAACAGTTTGTCGTCTGCTAATGATAATGTCTTTGGCCTATATATTACACCTATATTCATTTTTTGTCCATTTGTTTGGGTTAACTCAACCCACAAACTGTCATATGCATCCTGTTTCACTTTCTCTAAAACACAAGCATGAACATTGTTTTTAACGTACAATAGAACACCCCCACCTTTCTTGTGGTTTCTATCCTGATGAAAGTGTTTAAATCCCGCAATATTAAATTCAGCTTCGAACTCTGTACCATTTAACCATGTCTCAGTTATTCCTATCATATCGAGATTTTCGCTTTTGACATACGCCTGTATTTCTTGAAATTTGTTCCTAATACTACGAGCATTAAAGTACATAGTTTTAAGAAACTCGTGATTATTTCTTTTTGACACATTTTGAGTTTCAATATCATGTCTTATATTATCATTTTGTTTTTTATTTATGCCTTGCTCTATATTATTATTATGTGGTCCTTCATTGACATTCAATGCCTCATTAACATTTCTCCTATCAAAATTAACATTTCCCCCATCACGGACATCTGGTCGATCACGGTCATCCGATCTATTTTGTACATTTTGTTCCCCTACGTCACCGTGATTCACGCCGGCCTCCCGTCGTTCAGTGACATTATGTCCGGCATCCCTTTCTAAAATTATATTTTGTCCTCCAGTGACATTATATCCTACCGTGATATTTTTTCCTCCACTATAATTACATCCCATCGTGATCTTTTGTCTTCCACTGTCATTACATCCTATCTTGATATTTTGGCCTTCATTGACATTCTGTCCGGTATCTCTTCCTAAAATTATATTTTGTTCTTCACTGACATTATATCCTACCGTGATATTTTCTCCTCCATTATCATTACATCCTATCGTGATATTTTGTTCTCCACTATCATTATTTCCCATCGTGATCTTTTGTCTTCCACTGTCATTACATCCCATTGTGACATTTTGTCCTAAGACATTACATCCTAATGTGTCATTTCGTCCTCTAGCGACATTACATCCTATCATGATATTTTGGCCTTCATTGACATTCTGTCCGGTATCCCTTCCTAAAATTACATTTTGGCCTTCACTGACATTATATCCTACCGTGATATTTTCTCCTCCATTATCATTACATCCTATCGTGATATTTTGTTCTCCACTATCATTACTTCCCATCGTGATCTTTTGTCCTCCACTGTCATTATATCCCATTGCGACATTTTGTCCTATGACATTATATCCTAATGTGACATTTCGTCCTCTAGCGACATTATATCCTAAAATTATATTTTGTCCTATACTGGTACATTGTTCTACATTAATGCTATACTCTACACTGTTTTCCCAAGTACATTCTATTTCCCCTTCCCTTTGGCCTTCTACCCTAAAAAAGGAGCTAGTTCATTACAAACTCCCACAATGAGGTTTGTAAGAACATCTTTGCCTCTGCGGGTAAGGTGGATCCCATCAGAAGCGTAAAGGTCATGGCGCCTAGAAAAGAGATACCAAGGATCAAGAAAGTGGTATCCCAATTGTGTGCACAACTGCGATATCCTATCATTGATCCCTATGGCTCTACTGTTCCAACACGAACCTGCGTAGATCCTCGGGAGGATCCCACAGACTACGTGACGGCTCCCACGTTCCTTCATCTCCTGAAGGAGGACCTTGTAATTCCGAACAAGCTCCTCTGATCTCACCCTACCTACATCGTTACTACCCGTATGTACAATCGTAACCGTGTTCTTCCGTCCTTGCTCCCTGATGGACCGGGTACAATCAACGATTCCACGGCCCGGTTGACATACAAGCTTGCAACGTCGCTTAGTCTTTCGCTGCAGGATGTCGTCATAGCCTCGAACCATGGAGTCCCCCACCACCAAGAACTCCTGGTTTTCAGCCACTTCATCCCCCAGTAGAGCAAAACGATTGACTAGAGCCAGCGGTTGCTCCACAGGGCACACGTCTACCGAACGCGGGCTCGACAAACGGGACCCCACGGAGCGCCACTCGCTCATGGCAGTGACAGTAGGTGAAGAAGTGGAACGCTCTTTGGGTTGTGGGGAGGGTTCACTCTTCTCACGGAGCGCACTCCTGAGAAGCCGAATTTCCTCCTCACACATCCTGAGACGGACCTCTAGGTTCACGCAACCTTCACAAGCCATTTCGCTCCCCCTTTAGCAATAAAAACAGCAAAGAGAAAATACAAATCAACAACAACAAAAAATCAAAGCGGTCTCTAATAAACTAAATACGCGAAGCTTACTCTGCTTACCTTATACTATTTCTCCTACCTTTGGAATACGGTAACAGAAAACTGTCTTGAAATTAAATAGAACCCTGCACTTTATATTATATCTGTAACTGTATAGCGCTATACGTATACAATTACAAAAACACAACACAATCACTTAACAATATTCGGAGATATAAATTTCACAGGTATTTGCTAGCTGGTGTCTGTGTAGAAAAACGAGGTCTCTAGCTGAGGTCACGAGCGGACTGAGCTGAGGTCACGAGCGGACTGAGCTGAGGTCACGAGCGGACTAAAGCTGAGGTCACGAGCGGACTGAAGCTGAGGTCACATATATATATGTGTGTGTGTGTGTGTGTGTGTGTGTGTGTGTGTGTGTGTGTGTGTGTGTGTGTGTGTGTGTGTGTGTGTGTGTGTGTGTGTGTGTCTGTGTGTGTGTGTGTATTTACCTAGTTGTACCTAGTTGTATTTTACGGGAAGGGGAGCTATGCTCGTGGGGTCCCGTCTTCATATCTCATTTTATCTAAACTATTTTTAATTTCATGTATTGTTTTTGCACACACCACTTTCTCATCTAACTTGTTCCAACTGTTTATTACTCTGTGAGGAAAGCTGTTCTTTTTCAAGTCTCTTCTATAGCTGTCTTTTTTTATTTTCTTTCCGTGTCCTCTTGTATTTCTGTCATCCCATTTTATCAGATTCTCTCTATCAGTATTTTCTATGCCTTTCATGATTCTGTAAATAGCTATCAAATCTCCTCTCTCTCTTCTTTGCTCTAGTGTCTGTAGTTCAAGTTTTTCTAGTCTCTCTTCATATGATAGTTTTGAGAGTGTTGGTGCCAATTTTGTAATTGCTCTTTGTATTCTTTCAAGTTTTTTTTTATACATTTTTTTGTACTTGGTGACCATGTCGTTGCTGCATATTCCAATCTTGGTCTTATCAGGGTGATTAGGATTTTCTTCACCATTTCTTCATCCAGGTATGTAAATGCAACTTTGATTGTTCTTATTAAATTATAAGTTTCTCCAAAAATCTTATTTATATGTTTCTCAGGTGACATATTATTCATAACAATGACTCCCAGGTCCTTCTCATTTTCTACTTTTTTTATTCCTTCTCCCAATTTATTATCCTGTTATTCTGTTTTTGCGTTTTCCAAATTCCATTATACTACACTTTTTTGTATTGAACTCCATCTCCCACTTCCTACTCCATTCCTGTACTATATTTAGATCTCTCTGTAGTGATTCACAATCTTCTTCAGTTTTCACTCTTTTCAGTAGTTTTGCATCATCTGCAAAGAAGCTCATATAGCTTTCTATTCCTTCATCCATATCATTAATATATATAGCAAACATTATTGGGGCCAGAACTGTTCCCTGCGGAACACCGCTTATTACTTCATCCCATTTTGAGTGCTGGTTTCTTATCACTACTCTCATTTTTCTTTCTTGCAAAAAGTCTTCCATCCAATTTAGTAGTTTTCCCTGTATTCCTCCTTGAGTTTCTAATTTCTTAATCAACTTCTTATGTGGTACTTTGTCAAAAGCTTTCTTTAGGTCTAGAAATGCACAGTCCGCCCATCCATCTCTTTCTTGTATTATATCTATTAGCCTTGAATAGAAACATATTAAATTGGTGACGCATGATCGTCCTTGTCTGAATCCAAATTGCCTTGGATTTAACACTTTGATTTTTCTAAATATTTTACCCATCTACTTTTGATAATTCTTTCACAAATTTTTGCTATTGTACTTGTTAGGGAGACTGGTCTATAGTTTGTAGGTTCTTCTTTATTTCCTCCTTTATATATAGGTACTATATTTGCTTTTTTCCAATCTTCTGGAACTTTTCCTTCTTTCAAGGAACTGTTTAGTATGCTATGTATTTTGTCTGCCAGTTCATTCCTGCATTCTTTCAGAATCCAGTTTGCTATATCATCTGGTCCATGCGATTCTCTGACATCAAGATTGCTCAAGTGTGTTAATATTTCATTCTTTGTTACTTCTATTTCTTCCATAGGGGGGACTTTCTCTTTCCATTCGTTCTCTTCAGGTTGTATGTTCTCCCTTGTAAACACTGATTTAAAATGTTTGTTCATAATTTCCGCCATTTCCATTTCCTCAGTGTATTCAACTCCCTCTTGTCTTAATTTCTCCAAGTCATGTTTGTTTTTCAGTTTATTGTTTATAAATCTGTAGAATATTTTTGGTTGATCTTTACATTTTTCTATGACATCTTTTTCATATTTTCTCTTTTCCTCTCTGCACGTTTGTACATATTCATTTCTATAACCGGTATATATTTTCCATTTTTCAGGTCTTCTGTCTTTTTTCCATCTGGTCCAGGCTTTGTCTCTTTTGTCTTTTAACTCCCTACAACTTTTGTTGTACCAACATTTTACATATTCTTTTTCTTGTTTTTGTCTTGGGACATACTTTTCCACTCCTTTTTTGTAAATTTTTGTCAAAATATTCCATTTCTCTTCCACTGTTGTTTCTTCTTTGTATATTTCTTCCCAGTTTTCTTGTTGAAAGAATTCTCTTATTTAATCAAAGTTTGTTTTTTCATACATCATTCTTCCTTTTCTATATTGCATTTCTTTTCCTATATTTTTCTTCATTAAGTTCCAGTTCAATCAATATGTGGTCACTTTTACTTATTGGTGTTTTATATTCAATCTTGTCCACTATTCTAGGTTCAGATGTAATTATTAAGTCTAGTCTCGATGGTTCTTCTTCATTTCTATACCTGGTGTTCTCCTGTATCCATTGTGTCATTGTATGGTCAGTAATCATCTCAAGTAGAGCGTTTCCCCATGAGTCGTCTCCACCCTTTACTGTCATTTCTTCCCAGCAGATTTCTTTGCAATTAAAGTCGCCCATCATAACTATTCTTCCTCCATCTTCCATTATTTTATTTAATGTTATCTTTGTGTCCTCTAACATACTTTTATGTTCACTCTCCTCCCATGAGGCTGTTTTTGGAGGCACATAATTTATCACAAATTTTCTACTCTTTTTTTTCTCTGTCTTCCACTTCTATCATAATCATCTCTACTGTATTCTTTCCATATATGACACCCTTCACGTTTATATTCTTTTTAGTCAGGAACATAACTCCACCCCCTTGCTTTTTCTCTCTGTTTTTAATCCAATAATTATATACATCATGTCCTACACTGTTGGGTGGTAGTGGGCCTTTTAATTTTGTTTCTACAATTCCCATTATGTCCGGTTCTTTTTCTTTCAAATAATCATTTAGCTCATTCAATCCTGTTATTAATCCATCTATATTTGTGTAAGACACTCTTAGTTTTCTGTCACTTCCATTGTGTTCTCTGTTTCCCTTTTGTTTTTGTTTTGTATGTCGAACTTCCTTAGTTTCATATTCACTACTCTCCAATAGAATCTCTCTTTCTCTGACTCCGTTCTGTTCTCGTTTTTTGTCTTAGCTTCAGTTCTTTTCTGCTTTTCTTCCTCTCTTTCCTCTTTATTCATTTCCCTTTTTATCCATACTTTTTTATATTGTTCACTTGTTGCTAGTTTCCCTGTTTTGGATAAGATATTCTCTGCCGTCGTTTGTGACCTGAATTTAATCTTAATTGGTCTGGTCTTATCTTTACTATACTTTCCGAGCCTGAATTTTTCCTCAATTTCCTTCATAATTTCTGGTTCATCTTCCTGAACTAATTTTTAGTAAACTGCTTACTTTTTCATTTTCCTCATTGGTTCTTGAGGTTCTATCTGGGTTATGTTTCTCTTCCATTCCTAATATAATTATACATTTCTTTTTGTCAGCTAAGTCTCTCACTATATTCTCCTTCTGTCTCATCACTTTAATAACTGAATCTTCAGTTTGTTCTCTCATTTGTTGTTTAACTATATCAGTAAATGCAACTTTACTGTTTTCTTTTATCGGGGGGGGGGGTTGTGTCCCCCCCACCCTCTTTAAATCCCTGGAAAATATTCTCATCACTTTCTATTGTATTGCTCTTATCTATACTTTTAATCTTTACATTTTTATTAGACATTTCATCGTCGTCGGGGGTCTTTTGTTTACCTTTCGCCTGTCTGTCTGGGCCAAGTCTACTCCTTCCTCATTTCCTTACATTTCCCTCAGTAATCCCTCCCCTTCTCCTCTTTCCCTACTTTCCTACTACCTCACGAGCAATTTCCCCCCCACCCTGTAAATACAATAGGCACTTCTCTTTTCGTTGGGATCCACAAACTTCAATTTTCTTCAGAACGTCTTCTAAGCCGTCAGTTCGTTGAAGTGTGTGTGTGTGTGTGTGTGTGTGTATTTACCTAGTTGTATTTACCTAGTTGTATTTTACGGGAAGGGGAGCTATGCTCGTGGGGTACCGTCTTCATATCTCATTTTATCTAAACTATTTTTAAATTCATGTATTGTTTTTGCACACACCACTTTCTCATCTAACTTGTTCCAACTGTCTATTACTCTGTGAGGAAAGCTGTTCTTTTTCAAATCTCTTCTATAGCTGTCTTTTTTTATTTTCTTTCCGTGTCCTCTTGTATTTCTGTTATCCCATTTTATCAGATTCTCTCTATCAGTAATTTCTATGCCTTTCATGATTCTGTAAATAGCTATCAAATCTCCTCTCTCTCTTCTTTGCTCTAGTGTCTGTAGTTCAAGTTTTTGTAGTCTCTCTTCATATGATAGTTTTGAGAGTGTTGGTGCCAATTTTGTAATTGCTCTTTGTATTCTTTCAAGTTTTTTTATACAATTTTTTGTACTTGGTGACCATATCGTTGCTGCATATTCCAATCTTGGTCTTATCAGGGTGATTAGGATTTTCTTCACCATTTCTTCACCATTTGTTCTTATTAAATTATAAGTTTCTCCAAAAATCTTATTTATATGTTTCTCAGGTGACATATTATTCATAACAATGACTCCCAGGTCCTTCTCATTTTCTACTTTTTTTATTCCTTCTTCTCCCAATTTATATGCTCCTGTTATTCTGTTTTTGCGTTTTCCAAATTCCATTATACTACACTTTTTTGTATTGAACTCCACCTCCCACTTCCTACTCCATTCCTGTACTATATTTAGATCTCTCTGTAGTGATTCACAATCTTCTTCAGTTTTCACTCTTTTCAGTAGTTTTGTATCATTTGCAAAGAAGCTCATATAGCTTTCAATTCCTTCATCCATATCATTAATATATATAGCAAACATTATTGGGGCCAGAACTGTTCCCTGCGGAACACCGCTTATTACTTCATCCCATTTTGAGTGCTGGTTTCTTATCACTACTCTCATTTTTCTTTCTTGCAAAAAATCTTTCATCCAATTTAGTAGTTTGCCCTGTATTCCTCCTTGAGTTTCTAATTTCTTAATCAACTTCTTATGTGGTACTTTGTCAAAAGCTTTCTTTAGGTCTAGAAATGCACAGTCCGCCCATCCATTTCTTTCTTGTATTATATCTATTAGCCTTGAATAGAAACATATTAAATTGGTGTCGCATGATCGTCCTTGTCTGAATCCAAATTGCCTTGGATTTAACACTTTTTTTTTCTAAATATTTTATCCATCTACTTTTGATAATTCTTTCACAAATTTTTGCTATTGTACTTGTTAGAGAGACTGGTCTATAGTTGGTAGGTTCTTCTTTATTTCCTCCTTTATATATAGGTACTATATTTGCTTTTTTCCAATCTTCTGGAACTTTTCCTTCTTTCAAGGAACTGTTTAGTATGCTATGTATTTTGTCTGCCAGTTCATTCCTGCATTCTTTCAGTATCCAGTTTGCTATTTCATCTGGTCCATGCGATTTTCTGACATCAAGATTACTCAAGTGTATCAATATTTCATTCTTTGTTACTTCTATTTCTTCCATAGGGGGGACTTTCTCTTTCCATTCGTTCTCTTCAGGTTGTATGTTCTCCCTTGTAAACACTGATTTAAAATGTTTGTTCATAATTTCCGCCATTTCCATTTCCTCAGTGTATTCAACTCCCTCTTGTCTTAATTTCTCCAAGTCTTGTTTGTTTTTCAGTTTATTGTTTACAAATCTGTAGAATAGTTTTGGTTGATCTTTACACTTTTCTATGACATCTTTTTCATTTTTTCTCTTTTCCTCTCTGCACGTTTGTACATATTCATTTCATGTGTGTGTGTGTGTGTGTGTGTGTGTGTGTGTGTGTGTGCGTGCGTGTGTGTGTGTGTGTGTGTGTGTGTGTGTGTGTATGTGTGTGTGTGTGTGTGCGTGTGTGTGTGTGTGTGTGTGTGTGTGTGTGTATTCACTTGGTCTTTGGATCACGTGTTGGACTCGTGATCGACAGCTATTTCCCTCCTGGAAGAGAGCTCAGAGCTCGTAGGTCCGATCTATGGGTAATGCTATGACCTTGCACACACACACACCCCCAACTCCCCGCCCACGAGAGTTGGAGTAACACCCCACAGCGCTGCGATACTGATATTATTTCAGCCCCGGGCGAGAGTCGAACCCGGACCTCCGTAGTGGCAGGCCAGAGCTCTAACCACAGCGCCAGTGTGTGTGTGTGTGTGTGTGTGTGTGTGTGTGTGTGTGTGTGTGTGTGTGTGTGTGTATTTACCTAGTTGTATTTACCTAGTTGTATTTTACGGGAAGGGGAGCTATGCTCGTGGGGTACCGTCTTCATTTCTCATTTTATCTAAACAATTTTTAAATTCATGTATTGTTTTTGCACACACCACTTTCTCATCTAACTTGTTCCAACTGTCTATTACTCTGTGAGGAAAGCTGTTCTTTTTCAAATCTCTTCTATAGCTGTCTTTTTTTATTTTCGTTCCGTGTCCTCTTGTATTTCTGTCATCCCATTTTATCAGATTCTCTCTATCAGTAATTTCTATGCCTTTCATGATTCTGTAAATAGCTATCAAATCTCCTCTCTCTCTTCTTTGCTCTAGTGCCTGTAGTTCAAGTTTTTGTAGTATCTCTTCATATGATAGTTTTGAGAGTGTTGGTGCCAATTTTGTAATTGCTCTTTGTATTCTTTCAAGTTTTTTTTATACAATTTTTTGTACTTGGTGACCATATCGTTGCTGCATATTCCACTCTGGGTCTTATCAGGGTGATTAGGATTTTCTTCTCCATTTCTTCATCCAGGTATGTAAATGCCACTTTGATTGTTCTTATTAAATTATAAGTTTCTCCAAAAATCTTATTTATATGTTTCTCAGTTGACATATTATTCATAACAATGACTCCCAGGTCCTTCTCATTTTCTACTTTTTTTATTCCTTCTTCTCCCAAATTATATGATCCTGTTATTCTGTTTTTGCTTTTTCCAAATTCCATTATACTACACTTTTTGTATTGAACTCCATCTCCCACTTCCTACTCCGTTCCTGTACTTTATTTAGATCTCTCTGTAGTGATTCACAATCTTCTTCAGTTTTCACTCTTTTCAGTAGTTTTGCATCGTCTGCAAAGAAGCTCATATAGCTTTCAATTCCTTCATCCATATCATTAATATATATAGCAAACATTATTGGGGCCAGAACTGTTCCCTGCGGGACACCGCTTATTACTTCATTCCATTTTGAGTGCTGGTTTCTTATCACTACTCTCATTTTTCTTTCTTGCAAAAAGTCTTCCATCCAATTTAGTAATTTACCTTGTATTCCTCCTTGAGTTTCTAATTTCTTAAGCAACTTCTTATGTGGTACTTTGTCAAAAGCTTTTTTTAGGTCTAGAAATGCACAATCAGCCCATCCATCTCTTTCTTGTATTATATCTATTAGTCTTGAATAGAAACATATTAAATTGGTGACGCATGATCGTCCTTGTCTGAATCCAAATTGCCTTGGATTTAGTACGTTGTTTTTTTCCAAGTATTTTACCCATCTATTTTTGATAATTCTTTCACAAATTTTTGCTATTGTACTTGTTAGAGAGACTGGCCTATAGTTGGTAGGTTCTTCTTTATTTCCTCCTTTATATATAGGTACTATATTTGCTTTTTTCCAATCTTCTGGAACTTTTCCTTCTTTCAAGGAACTGCTTATTATGCTATGTATTTTGTCTGCCAGTTCATTCCTGCATTCTTTCAGAATCCAGTTTGCTATATCATCTGGTCCATGCGATTTTCTGACATCAAGATTACTCAAGTGTATCAATATTTCATTCTTTGATACTTCTATTTCTTCTATAGGGGGGACTTTCTCTTTCCATTCAATCTCTTCAGGTTGTATGTTCTCCCTTGTAAACACTGATTTAAAATGTTTGTTCATAATTTCCGCCATTTCCATTTCCTCGGTGTATTCAACTCCCCCTTGTCTTAATTTCTCCAAGTCCTGTTTGTTTTTCAGTTTATTGTTTACAAATCTGTAGAATAGTTTTGGTTGATCTTTACATTTTTCTATGACGTCTTTTTCATATTTTCTCTTTTCTTCTCTGCACGTTTGTACATATTCATTTCTATAACCGGTATATATTTTCCATTTTTCAGGTCTTCTGTCTTTTTTCCATGTGGTCCAGGCTTTGTCTCTTTTGTCTTTTAACTCCCTACAACTTTTGTTGTACCAACATTTTACATATTCTTTTTCTTGTTTTTGTCTTGGGACATACTTTTCCACTCCTTTTTTGTAAATTTTTGTCAAAATATTCCATTTCTTTTCCACTGATGTTTCTTCTTTGTATATTTCTTCCCAGTTTTCTCGTTGAAAGAATTCTCTTATTTTATCAAAGTTTGTTTTTTCATACATCATTCTTCCTTTTCTATATTGTTCATTTCTTTTGATATATTTTTCTTCATTAAGTTCCAGTTCAATCAATATGTGGTCACTTTTACCTATTGGTGTTTTATATTCAATCTTGTCCACTATTCTAGGTTCAGATGTAATTAATAAATCTAGTCTCGATGGTTCTTCTTCATTTCTATACCTAGTGTTCTCCTGTATCCATTGTGTCATTGTGTGGTCAATAATCATCTCAAGTAGAGCGTTTCCCCATGAGTCGTCTCCACCCTTTACTGTCATTTCTTCCCAGCAGATTTCTTTGCAATTAAAGTCGCCCATCATAACTATTCTTCCTCCATCTTCCATTATTTTATTTAATGTTATCTCTGTGTCCTCTAACATACTTTTATGTTCACTCTCCTCCCATGAGGCTGTTTTTGGAGGCACATAATTTATCACAAATTTTCTGCTCTTCTTATCTCTGTCTTCCACTTCTATCATAATCATCTCTACTGTATTCTTTCCATATATGACACCTTTCACGTTTATATCCTTCTTAGTCAGGAACATAACTCCACCCCCTTGCTTTTTCTCTCTGTTTCTAATCCAATAATTGTATGCATCATGTCCTACACTGTTGGGTGGTAGTGGGCCTTTTAATTTTGTTTCTACAATTCCCATTATGTCTGGTTCTTTTTCCTTCAAATAATCATTCAGCTCATTCAATCCTGTTATTAATCCATCTATATTTGTGTAGGACACTCTTAGTTTTCTGTCACTTCCATTGTGTTCTGTTTCCCTTATGTTTTTCTTTTGTATGTCGAACTTCCTTAGTTTCATGTTCACTACTCTCCAATAGAATCTCTCTTTCTCTGACTCCATTCTGTTCTCGTTTTTTGCCTTAGCTTCCAGTCTTTTCTGCTTTTCTTCCTCT
This sequence comes from Oratosquilla oratoria, assembly GCF_046742065.1. Taxonomy (NCBI): domain Eukaryota; kingdom Metazoa; phylum Arthropoda; class Malacostraca; order Stomatopoda; family Squillidae; genus Oratosquilla; species Oratosquilla oratoria. Next base: position 16,334,804 of record NC_134788.1, on the reverse strand, counting down.
CTTTCCTCTTTATTCATTTCCCTTTTTATCCATATCTTTTTATATTGTTCACTTGTGGCTAGTTTCCCTGTTTTGGATAAGATATTCTCTGCCGTTGTTTGTGACTTGAATTTAATCTTAATTGGTCTGGTCTTGTCTGTGCTATACTTTCCGAGTCTAAATTTCTCTTCGATTTGCTTCATAATTTCTGGTTCATCTTCCTGAACTGATTCTAGTAATTGGCTTACTTTTTCATTTTCCTCTTTGATTCTTGTGGTTCTATCTGTGTTGTGTTTCTCTTCCATTCCTAATATAATTATACATTTCTTCTTGTCTGCTAAATCTCTTACTATATTCTCCTTTTGTCTCATCACTTTAATAACTGAGTCTTCAGTATGTTCTTTCAATTGCTGTCATACTCTGTCACTGAATGAAAACTGATTTCCTTCTTCGGTTGTTTTCCAATTATTAGTTACTTTAGCTATTGTCTCTCTGTTTTCTTTACTATTCTTCTTCAATTCCTCATTCTCCACCTTTACTTCTCTTCACTGTCTTTTTAGGTCTTCTATTTCATCAGTTAAGTTTTTATTCGCCTTTTCTAGTTCTTCCAATCTTTCAACCCTTTGTAAAATGGTGTTCATATGACCTAACCTACTCTCCAAGTCCTCGATCACCTTATCAACCTTCTCCTCTAGTCTTGTCAGTCGGGGGGGGGGGGGTTGTGTCCCCCCCACCCTCTTTAAATCCCTTGAAAATATTCTCATCACTTTCTACTGTATTGCTCTTATCTATACTTCTAATCTTTACATTTTTATTAGACATTTCGTCGTCGTCGGGAGGCCTTTTGTTTACCTTTCGCCTGTCTGCCTGGGCCTAGTCTACTCCTTCCTCATTTCCTTACATTTCCCTCAGTAATCCCTCCCCCTTTCCTCTTTCCCTACTTTCCTACTACTCCACGAGCAATTTCCCCCCCACCCTGTAAAAACAATAGGCACTTCTCTTTGCGTTGGGATCCACAGACTTCAGTTTTCTTCAGAACGTCATCCAAGCCGTCCATTCGCTGAAGTGTGTGTGTGTGTGTGTGTAAACGAGTACATAATGTCCCGCTTTTCCACTCAAAAAATCTGGTCACATTATTAGTCAAAGGCTATAACAAGGGTGATGTAAAGAAGGTCATCATAATAAAACAACAGGGCAGGACTCGCAGTAATGGGTATAAACTGGACAAATTTAGATTTAAGAAGGAAATAGGCAAGAATTGGTTTACTAATAGGGCGTTCGATGAATGGAATAAACTTAGTAACCATGTAGTAAGCGCTGAAACTATCAGTTGTTTTAAAAAACGATTAGACAACTTTATGGATGGGGATGACAGGTGGTGATGGATACGGAGCTGCTTTAGTGTTGGCCTTATGGTCTCTTGCAGTCTCCTTTATTCTTATGTTCTTATGTTCAATCATATCACTGGGCAAATCGACATTTCTCAGATACATTAGTCACCCCTATAATTTGACTCTACTACGTTTTCTTTCACAGTAGATGATGAGAGAAGACGGAAATTGGAGCTATGGACAAAGGACAACACTGGCGAAGCCTTGAGTTGCACTCTTTCATATATTTCAAGAATTTGTTTTCGTGGCTGTGTTTTGTACAAGCTAAACAAGTGTGCCTTTGTTGAATTCGTAAGTAAAATCATATAGTGGTAAAGTAGCTTAGTGAGTGTGTTGTGTGTTTACTTTTGGCATTCACTTACCGTTTGGTAGTGTAATTGGCATTCTGAACAAGGGGTAAATGTGCAGGTATTTATCAAGGTGTTTGCCAGTCTGGCACCTGCAATTACCTATATAGTTGGCTAGCTCATATAATTCTGAGTGTTTTTAACCCCAGATATAAGTACTGCAAACTAAAAGTGGTGTCAATAGCTGTTTAAGAAAATTGAGATGAGTGGACACCTTTATATTTAACAAGGCCAAGGGGTTAGGTTAGGTCAGGTCAGGTCAGGTCTCACTGCTGCAATTCTTAACTCTATCTCTTATCATTAAGTATTTTAAAACCCATGTATAAGTATTACAAAGTAATAGTAATATTGGTAGCAATTTTTAGAAAATTGAGACTGGCAAATATTTTGGTATATCTTAAAGATATTCGCTAGTCTCAAAGCTGCAAACTTTATCACTGGCTAGCTCTTATCATTGTGAGTATTGTGAGCTCAAATTAATATTAACATTGGTAGTGATTAAAAAAAAGTTAGGACTGGCAAGCATCCTTATGCTTATCAATGTGTGTATCTTATTTGCTTACGTTGTTCTTATATTCTTATTAGGGGATGGGCCTCCATTCAGTCTTCCTTGGTAGGAAAATAAAAAATTCATAAAGTTCATTCAGAATTCAGTGTGCACTAATGATATTCTTGTGAGTAAATTTATTTTTTCTTGATATTCATTCCACACATCCACGCCATATCAATCAGAAGTTATTGCATTGTAATATGAGCAATTATACCTCCCCTTATGCAGTCTTACATATATAATGGATGTAGGTCATGTGACCTATATGTCCAGATCACTTTCAGCTTGAATAGGTCAGGCCTCTGATTTATGTCCTCCATGTCCTCCCCCAATTTACTTTGACCAGGTGTGTCCACCAATATAAGACTTTCCTCAAAATTAGATTTTGTCTCCAAGTTGACCCAAAATTGATCAAGTCTCCTTTTGCATTGTATGTTTGTAGAAGCCTAATTTAACCCTTCTTAGGTAAAGTGGGGTCAGACAGACCCCATGCTTTTTTGTTTTTTACTTTTAATGTACTAATATATTGCATATAGATATGTTCTCCCCTATACCTTCTTGACGAGTGGAGTAGTTTAAGGGGGTGATAGGGTCATTCCTGAATCTTGCTCTATATAAGCTTTATAGAGCTTTTGGGCCCATTAGACCCCACTTTACCTTAGGTGTGAGTAGTGTGGGGTTTGTTAGACCCCACTTTACCTGAGGTTTTTTCATGTCATATAAATGTTTTATCATTTATACTTATGGATAAATAAGAATTTCTTCTTTTTTATCATTTTTTATGACTGATATGTTGAATTTTGTTTGTTTTCGATGGTGATAGTATTATTTGGAATGCATCGTAATTGTGTTGACTAGGGAATCATAGTTTTATGTTCATTATCATTTCTTTTCTCTTTTTTTTTTATCTGTTTGTCGTTATTCTGGGTAACTATTACCTACACTGCAAAAGACCAGTGTGTCAGGAAAATTTAACCCCAATCTGCAATGACTGCAATTAGATTCTTCACTATCACAAAGTCAAAATAATTACCTCCAATTCTTTTCAGATTTTATGGTTTATGAAACACACTTATTATTCATTTGTTGTGGCTCTACTTTTCCTAAGATAGTTGGGACATTGGTCTCTACAAAATGATGATGACCAACACTTCACGTTTCCTGTTTTCAGTCATGTACCCTCTAAAGTCAGCAATACTTTACTTTTCATCATTTTTTTGTAATATTAATTAAAAAAATATTTCTAACAATTATAGCCACTTTCAAGCATGTAAATGGAAGAAGATAAATTGAAGTTCATATATTTTGATTTCTATGTCACTAATGCAGTGGAAATATTTTTTGTATTTTTTGTATTTGGGGTAAAAAAAAATTACCTATTTTTTCAGAGTTTATGTTTTTTTTAAACATATTCATTATTCATTTGTTGTAGCTCTGTTTTTCCTTAAAGATAGTTGGGACATTGGTCTTTACAAAATGAGGATGACCTATCGCTTCACATTTCCTGTTTTTAGTCAAATACCCTCTAAAGTCAGCAATACCTTATTTTTCATCATTTTTTTGTAATTTTCATTTAAAAAAAATACTTCTAACAATTATAGTCACTTTCAAGAAGATAAATGGAAGAAAATAAGTTGAAGTACAAATATTTTTATTTCTATGTCAATAAATGCAGTGGAAGTTTTTTTTTTTTTTCTTTTTTTTTTTTTTTTTTTTGGGGGGGGGGTCTGTCAGACCCTGCTTTACCTGATTTGTTTCCCAAAAAGACCTTACCTGTAAAGGGTTAAGGTCTTCTCTTTTTCCACATCAAGGGGATGGAGAGGGGGTGTCACCAATTAAGTGAAGCAGCTTTGCCATGGATGTACTGTGTCTCTGCATTGCTTTTGACCCAGAGCAGTGGGAGGGATACAAGGTTGACCTATCATCCATAATGAGCTAAGATGAGAGGGAGGAAAGAGTGGTAGATAGGAGTGAAATGGCTGGGAGTGGGTGTGAACCTTCTGACTTAGCTACTTCCTTTATAAGGGAGGAAAAAGCCCTTGGTGTGTATATATATATATATATATATATATATATATATATATATATGTATATATATTTATATATATATATATATATATATATACATATATATATATGTATTTACCTAGTTTACCTAGTTGTATTTTACGGGAAGGGGAGCTATGCTTGTGGTGTCCCGTCTTCATATCTCATTTTATCTCAACTATTTTTAAATTCATGTATTGTTTTTGCACACACCACTTTCTCATTTAACTTGTTCCAACTGTCTATTACTCTGTGAGGAAAGCTGTTCTTTTTCAGATCTCTTCTATAGCTGTCTTTCTTGATTTTCTTTCCGTGTCCTCTTGTATTTCTATCATCCCATTTTATCAGATTCTCTCTATCAATAATTTCTATGCCTTTCATGATTCTGTAAATAGCTATCAAATCTCCTCTCTCTCTTCTTTGGTCTAGTGTCTGTAGTTCAAGTTTTTCTAGTCTCTCTTCATATGATAGTTTTGAGAATGTTGGTGCCAATTTTGTAATTGCTCTTTGAATGCTTTCAAGATTTTTATACATTTTTTTGTACTTGGTGACCATATCGTTGCTGCATATTCCAATCTTGGTCGTATCAGAGTGATTAGAATTTTCTTCACTATTTCTTCATCCAGGTATTTAAATGCCACTTTGATTGTTCTTATTGAATTATAAGTTTCTCCAAAAATCTTATTTATATGTTTCTCAGGTGACATATTATTCATAACAATGACTCCCAGGTCCTTCTCATTTTCTACTTTTATATTCCTTCTTCTCCCAATTTATATGATCCTGTTATTCTGTTTTTTTGACGAGATAAACACCATATGAGGACGGAGCCTTTATTTGTACAATGTTTCGCTTATTACAGCTTTTTCAAGTTCTTGAATAAGCTGTAATAAGCAAAACGTTGTACAAATAAAGGCTACGTCCTCATATGGTGTTTATCTCGTCAATCTTGTTGGCAACTGCCACTTTTAAGGATATTCTGTTTTTGCTTTTTCCAAATTCCATTATGCTGCACTTTTTAGTGTTGTGTGTGTGTGTGTGTGTGTGTGTGTGTGTGTGTGTGTGTGTGTGTGTGTTTACCTAGTTGTATTTTATGGGAAGAGAGCTATACCCATAGTGACCCACCTTTGTATCATTCAGCATCCAGTTTGATCTTAAATTCTTGTATAGTTTTTGCATTCACTGTTTCCTCATTCATTTTGTCCGAGATATCTACCATTCCGTTGAAAAAGATACCTGAAAAACTAGTCAGGAATAAACTCAGACTAAGACTCCTGTCTGGAGTATTGGCTGCATGTTATTGTGGCAGAGTAGCATGCAATTGATACTTTAGGGTCTATATGAGGCACCCCTATAGACCAGAGTCACACATCATTTTGTCTGTGATAGAGGAAAATTCTGTACATAGAGAAATTATGACACTTTTATACTACGACTGTCCCTCCGTTATGCTGTCCCACAACCCCTTGTTACTGTCCTGTACCATTTCTCTGAATATTCATTTCCTTTTTTCACCTACCTACCCTATGGTGGGGGCAAAAGAATACTGCCACCAAGCATTTCCACTTGAGTCGTAAAAGGCAACTAAAAAGGGATGGGGGATGGGATTAGGAGTCCTACTACCTGTAGCCCCAAAAGGGGATATTCCTTAGAAAATAAAGGCATAACAGGGTCTGGGGGCTTTTCAACCAGTACCCTAAGGTTTGGGTCTTTTAATGTGCGTGGATATGGTATAGATGAGAATAAAAGGGAAGAGATAGGCAGTATGTTTGTGAGAAGAAAGATGGATGTACTGGCTTTGAGTGAAACTAGGCAGTATGTTTGTGAGAAGAAAAATGGATGTACTGGCTTTGAGTGAAACTAAAATGAAAGGAAAGGGCAACTGTGAGTTTGGGAGTGTAGCTGGGAGGTATTCAAGAGTGAAGAGGGGATGAGGGAGAGAAGGGGTGACTATACGAGTAAGTGAAGAGATAAGTAAGTGCGTAGTGGAGTGGAAGGTGTCATCAAGGTTGATGTGGATGAAGGTGAAGCTGGGAAAGGAGGTGTGGGTTTTTGTAAGTGCTTATGGGCCTGGTAGTGAAAAAAGCGTAGAGGAAAGGGATGCTTTTTGGGTAGATATAAATGAGTGCATAGAGGGATTAGGGAGAAATGTCAATGTAGTTGTATAGGGAGACCTAAATGCTAGGGTAGGAAATGAACCAATTGACGGAGTGATTGGGGAATATGGACTTTCAGGTAAAAGTCTTAGTGAATTGATGGTGGAGATGTGTCTTGAAAGAGAGTTGATGATAGCAAATACAGTGTTTAAGAAGAAAGTCAAGCATAAGTACACATGGGAGAGGGTGGTGGATGGAAGGGTGGCAGATAGAGCGTTAATGGACTATATAGTGGTGACCAGGAGTATGGTAGGAAGAGTTATGGATGTACATGTTCTAAGGGGAGAGAGTGGGGGAATATCAGATCATTTCCTGGTGGAAGGTGAATTGAGAGTGGAGAATAGGTGGAGAAAGAGGAAAAGGGCAGAAGGTAGGGAGGTACTTAAAGTGAACTGCTTAAATGAGGAAAAAAAGGAGAATGAGTATAAGAAGTTGAGAGAAGGGTGGGAGAGAGTAAAGGATAGAGTAGAACTAGGAGTGGAGGAGGAATGGGGAGGGTTCAAGGAGGGAGTCATAAGGTGTGCAAAGATGGTGTGTGGAACAGGGAGGATGGGAGGAAATAGAAGGAAGGGTAGTGAGTGATGGGATGAGGAAGCAAAGAAGGGTGTCAAAGAGAAGCAGGCATTCATAGAGTGGCTACAAATTAGGACAAGGGAATTGTATGAGAGGTACAAAGTAAAGAGAAAGAAAATTAACCATAAGATAAAGGAAGCAAAGAGAAGAGCAGATGTGAAATGGGGAAAGAATATGACAGAAAATTTTGAAAGTAATAAAAAGATGTTTTGGAAGGAAATTAAAAGAGGAAGAGGAGGCGAATCAAGTAGAGAAGAAAAGGTAAAAGGTGCAGATGGAGAGATGATAATGGAAGAGAAGGCAGTGATAGGAAGGTGGGCAGAGTATTTTAGGGAGTTGCTAAATGTGAAGGAGGATAGGGAGGGAAAGGTAGTTGCAGTGGGAAGCGTTAAGAAAATGAGAGATGAGTGAGGAAAATGGAGGAGAAATAGGGAAGGATGAAGTGAAAGCAACCGTTAAGATGATGAGAGCAGGTAAGGCACCTGGTCTGGATGGATGACATGCAGAATGTCTGAAGAAAGGAGGTACAGTTATGTGGACTGGCTAGTGAGGTTATTTAATGTTTGTTTAAGAGAGGGTAGAGTGCCGGAGGACTGGAGGAGTGCCTGTATAGTTCTGCTTTTCAAAGGAAAGGGGGACGAGTGTGAGTGTAATAGTTACAGAGAGATCAGCTTGTTGAGTGTTGTTGGAAAGGCTTATGGGAGGGTCTTGATTGAGAGGATTAGGAGAGGAACAGAGGGAGTGATTGGTGAGGAACAGTGTGGATTTAGGACAGGTAGGGGATGTGTAGATCAGATTTTTGTGATAAGGCAGATATGTGAGAAAGCTATAGGAAAAGGTAAGGATGTTTTTTGGGCTTTTATGGATCTGGAAAAGGCTTACAACAGGGTAGACAGGAAGGCACTGTGGGAGGTACTACAGATATATGGGATAGGGGGAAAGCTGTTAATAGCAGTCAAGAGTTTTTATGAGAGTAGTAGAGCTCGCGTTAGGATTAGAAATGGAGAGAATGAATGGTTTGAGGTAAAGGTGGGACTTCGTCAGGGATGTGTTATGTCACCCTTGCTGTTCAATCTTTACATAGATGGGGTACTGCGAGAGGTGAATGCAAGGGTAGTGGGTCAGGGATTGGAGATGATTAAAGAAAATGGAGAAAAGTGGGAGGTGAGCCAGCTGTTGTTTGCGGATGACACTGCTCTTGTAGCAGGATCAGAGGAGGGATTGAGGAAGTTAGTGACAGAGTTTGAGAAGGTGTGAAAGAAGGAAGCTGAAGATTAACGTGGGCAAAAGTAAGGTGATGAGATGTACAACGGGAGAGAGTGACAGTAGGCTGGAAGTGAGCATTAAGGGTGAGACACTGGAGGAAGTGGATAGTTTTAGATACTTGGGTGCGAATGTGACAGGAAAGGGAGGAGTGGGGGTGGAGGTAGAATGTAGATTGAGAGAAGCGAGTAAATGCCTTGGTGGATTAAAAAGTATAATGAGAAATAGACATCTGGGAATGGATGCTAAGAGGAGGTTATATGAAGGAGTGATTGTGCCAACAGTAATGTACGGGGCAGAAACATGAAACATGAGAGAGGAAGAGAGAAGGAGGTTGAATGTGTTTGAGATGAAATGTCTGAGAAGTATGATAGGGGTTACTAGGCTAGATAGAGTGAGAAATGAGGTGAGGAGGAGAACAGGGGTGGAAAGGGAACTGGAAGATAGGGTTGATGAAAGAGTATTAGGATGGTTTGGACACATGGAAAGAATGAGTGAAGAAAGATTAGTAAAAGGAGTGTGGAAGGCGGAGGTGGAAGGAGTGAATATGAGGGGGCATCCTAGGATGAGATGGATGGATGGGATGGAAGGGGCTTTACAAAAGAGAGGAATGTCTGTGGAGGAAGGATGGGAGAGGACAGAAGATAGGGGTGGATGGAGAAGGGTTGTGTATAGATGAGGCTGTGATGCATGAGCGGGAGTGGGTGGGGGATGGGGGTGAGGAAGTATGTATGAAATAAAATTGACGCAGCCTGAAGGGATTTCTCCCCGTCTTCTCCTTTTCTGCATTAGATGGCGGAGAGGGGGGTTGCTGAATTTATGAAGAAGCCTTGCTGTGGATGTGCTGTGTCTTGCGACACCGCTTCTGACCCAGGGCAGTGGACAGGATGCAGGGATGACCCATCATCCAGGAGGTGCCAAGATAGGAGGGAGGAAGGTGGAGGGGAGTGGAATATATGGGAAATGAAATGGGTGGGAGTGATTTCTATGCCTTTTTCTTTTTGGCTACCCCCCGTGTAAGGGGGAAAAAGCCTTTGGTATATGTATGTAAAACTCCTGTGTTTCATACTCCACTTTGTCATATATCTATGTGTGTGTGTATTTACCTAGTATTTTGCAGGAGGAGAGCTATGCTTGTAGTGACCCGCAGTTGTATCTTTCCGCATCCTGTTTTTTCTCAAAGTCATTTATAGTTTTAGCACTCACTGTTTCCTCTTTCAGTTTGTTCCTTATATCTGTTATTCTGTGTGGAAAGCTGTTCTTTTTCAGATCTCTTCTGTAACTGTCTGTGTGTAGGTGTGCATGTGTGTGAAACAGTGAATGCCAAAACCATACACAGGTTCAAGATTAAACTGGACGTGGAGAGATACAAAAATGGGTCACAACAAGCATAGCTCCAGTCCCGGAAAATACAACTAGGTAAATACTGTATACAGATAATAGAATGGAGGTATATTGTAAAAAGTCTACTTACATAACTCATAATGGACTCGGAAAGATATGTAACTTGATTAATGCTGTTGAAGGTTAATTATTTGTGCTGTACAATGAATCAGGTGATGATGTAATGTATTACACAGCAAAGCAAAGCAATTACAGCTCTTTTAAATGCACCTATTCAGCAGGTGCTTCTTCAGGAAACCTATCTTTGCTGAGAAGCTTATTTACATCATGATAGGCAATAATTGTTCCTCAGACTGTCAAACCAAGCAGTCCTATCTCCCTGAGGAACACTACAGTTGGAACAGGGTTTTCCCACAAATCCTTTATAGAGTGTATTTTGTGTTGTTGGTGTTCATGATTGTGTACAGTGTAGTCTTTCATAATGTGTTGTCTAATATGGGGTGAAGTGTTGCATCCTGGATGATTATTTGCAATGCTGTCGTCCAACCTCTTGTGTTAAATTAAAAGGGTTGGATGGTAGCAGCGCTGTAGTCTGGCATGGTGGACTTTTGTAGGGAGAAAGGATTTTGAGGGATGGATATCAGAGGATCTAAGAACAAATTCTGGTAACACATTGCTGCATACCAGATTTTGCTGTTGAAAATGTGTCTGTATTGATTCACTATCCTTAGTATGGGTTCTTGATTGGAAATCTGTGTGAGCATGGGCTTGTGTTTTGGAAGTCTGTGATGTTACTGAGGGTTTTGCTAATGATGTAGAAGAGGGTTTTGTTGAAGATGCAATGGGATGCATTGCTAAAGACGAGGTGGAGGGATCTGTTGATGATATATTGTAACTTTACAAAATAGATAACTTGCTCTGGACTGAACAGCGGAAGCAGGATTCTCATAGGAGTGGAGGACAGGGATGAAGTGGAAGGAGAAGGCATATGTCTTTGCTCTGCCATCCATCTGTCTAAAATGAAGTACTTGCTTGGCACTACCAAGACTAACCAGTTGAAGAATGTCTTGTTTAAGACAGTACTCTTTGCATTGTTGAGAATGTATTAAGTGAGCTTCTCTGCTATGGAAACAATGAAGTTCTGATTCACAATCAATAGTAGGAAGTGAATCAGGGACAGAGCAATGACCACATCGAGGACCATTTGTACAATTCTTTCTTCCATGGTGAAACTCATAACACTGGTAACACTGTAAAAGACAATTGATGAAAGATTTTATTGGGAGAGAAAGAGGACCAATATTTACTCACTCAGGGAGATATGGACCATGAAATGTGAGCATGCTACTATTTTCTCTTATTTTTGTCACTCTGTAAGCATTGTCAGGGCACAATTGATATTTCTGAGAATTTGTGTAGGTCTTGATTGTGGAAATGTGCTTTGTAGTAATTGAATGTTCAGTGTTGTTTGATGGATTTGAAAATTCCATCTGAAGGACAAGGTAGATGGAGGAGCATCATGGCCGGTGTTAAGTCCTTATCTCAGATCATCTTTACCATATTTGTTTAAGTTATTTGTAGGGAACACTCCAGTCTCTCTAAATACTTAGTAGCATGGATAAAGTTACTTCTATTATCCTTCTTGTGTGGATCAGATTTTTGTGGTAAGACAGATATGTGAGGAAGTTATAGGAAAAGGTAAAGATGCTTTTTGGGCCTTTATGGATTTGGAAAAGGCTTATGACAGGGTAGACAGGAGGGCACCATGGGAGGTATTGCAGATATATGGGATAAGAGCAGTCAAGAGTTTTTACGAGAGTAGTAGAGCTTGTGTTAAATTCAGAAATGGAGTGAGTAGTTTGAGGTAAAGGTGGGACTTCACCAGGGATGTGTTATGTCACCTTGGTTGTTCAATTTATATATGAATGGGGTGGTGTGAGAGGTAGATGCAAGGATAATGGGTCGGGGATTAGAGATGGTTAAAGAAAATGGAGAAAAGTGGGAGATAAGCCAGTTGTTTGAAGATGAATGTGGGTAAAAGTAAGGTGATGAGATATACAAGAGGAGAAAGTGGCAACAGACTGGAACTGAGTATTAAGGGAGAGAGACTGGAGGAAGTGAATAGTTTTAGATACTTGGGTGCAAATGTGGCAGGAAAGGAAGGAGTAGTGGACGTAGAATTTAGATTGAGAGCAGTTAGATACCTAGGGGGATTAAAAAGCATACTGAGAAATAGGCATTTGGGAATGAATGCTACAAGAAGATTGTACGAAAGAGTGATTGTGCCAACAGCACTTTATGGGGCAGAAACATGAAACATAGGAGAGGAAGAGATTGAATGTGTTTGAGATCAGGGCTGCGGAGTCAGATGGTATAAGGTCCGACTCCGACTTCTTTGTTTCCTCTGACTCCGACTCCGACTCCGACTCCTTTGATTCCTCCAACTCTGACTCCGACTCCAGACTCCGACTCCCGACTCCTTAACTCCTCTACCCCTATGTGGAAATCTATTCTGCAGATCCATAAACCAGCCTCCCACATCTATTCAGCAAGCATTTTATAAATATTTTTCATGTATATTATTTTTTACGTGAAACATTCACTTGTATGATAAATTTACTCACATATACACTCAACCAGCTTTATATATATATATATATATATATATATATATATGCACACAAGCACGTATATTCGTATAAACATATACATATTAAGTATATAATGGTATTATCTATGCTCATAATCATCTACCTGCTTATGAGCACTTTCAAACCTGTCATGGCAGAGTTACCACTTCAAGCTATATATTTTCTTTTTTCTTTGTGCCCCTCCCCTCCCCCCAAAAAACAAAATCCTCTGTTATTTCATATGTCCAATCTCATAAACCTTCTATCACAATATTAGGAAAATATGTGACAAATCATGATGAGGAAAGGTTAATTGAGGGTGCCCTACCTAGTATTTACTGCAGAATTAATTTCACCATGTTATCATAAAAAACAGGAGTCAGTTCAGGAAAGAGACAACCTTCCCCTATGCACACTGTTCATAGCTGCTGTTGTTCCTCCCCTTTTCAGTCATCACCAAATGCTGTGACATATGCTCTAATGTCATTCCTATCTGGCCTCTGAGACTGGTCATAGTTTATCTCAGGGCATTATCCCAGCATGACATAGCTCCTACAAAACAGTAAACCACACAAAAACACTTTCATTGACTTTTACATTCATAAAGACGTACGTGCATAGTGCATACGTAGTGGATATATACTATTGTCATCATGTATGTGTGTACATGATGGAGTTCTAGATGTTAACATAATTTGAATTAGACTGTCAACAAAGGTAAAGTAGCTAGTTTAAATTATTTAAAGATAAAAATAATCTGTCACTTGACAATTGACAAATTATTCAGGAATTTGAATTAATAATTATATTTATTGAGTATTTATTGAAAATAGAAATACATTCCACTGGCTATAACTCCCATAGTATAGAATGAATGAAACATTAATACAAACTACATTCTGGAAACTTCTATAAATGGTACATATCCTGTAACTAGCTATAAAACTATTCTATACTGGATGGTTATTAAATTTTCTCAACACAAAACATATCAAATTTTTTAGATTTTTTAAACTTGAAATAATGAGACATACTGCTTTCTATTTGCACAATAGTAACAAATTATTTCACAGTGCACATCTATAGACAGTATTTTACAGCCATTATTGGCTTGCCAATTAATGTAATGGTAAAAATTCAGACAAAGCTTTCAAGAACATAACAAAATATATGTACTGTACCTTGAATACACCCGTATTATTACGTTAATAACTAGGTTAAAAATTCAATCTATAAAAATTTCTTATAATAAAATATTTCATATGTTCCTTAAATCTACCAGTATTATTATGTTGTAACGAGGTTAAAGCTAAAATCTATACAAATTTCTTATTTGTAAACATGAAAAAGATAGGCTTTATTCATAATTATAGAACTTATAGACTACTTCATTGAAATTTGCAAATAAGAAAAATAGTAGTTTGTACTTTATATAAGTAGGGTAAACTGATATCTTAATGTGATAAAAATGGTTGGTTAGACTAGCCTATGAGAAATATAGGTTAGAGTCCTAGACTACCCTATGAATAGAGGCAGCCTATAGTCTAGGAAAAACAAATTCGACCCTACAATCTATGGTAAAAAGAAAGGTAAATGTGGATTATAAGGTTATTTTGGGATTATTATTATTATTATTATTTTTTTTTAATAAAAATGAAATAAAGTAAATAAAGATAAAACAGTAAAAATAATCAAAAAATAAAAAACAAAATAAAAGTAAAAGAATCAATTTCTTTATTATAGCATTAGTTTGTTTGTTTTTTTTCGTTTTTTTTCTATTTCTTTAAAGAACCTGATAACATGTACCAAAAGAAATAGGTTCTATCTATATATATATATATATATATATAATATGTATATATGTATACATACATACATATACTTTATATACACTCTCTTCATCAAAGTTTTAAAAATAATACAAACTGCCAATGATTCGCAAGGTTAGCCTATGGAGATTGCCTAGGCCAACAAACTGAGAGGCTAGTTTAGCCTATCTCATAATCAGCATTTATCATACAACAGGTAGGACCTTACAATTGGCCTAGGCTACATCACTGGGAAAAGTAGAAAACTTTGTCAAAGTAATCTAAATTGTTCTTGCATCCAATGCTTATTGTTTACCAATAACTTAAAAAAAAAAAAAAAAAAACATAGCCAAATCATGCAAACTGTATATCTTTTAGGTAATATTTGAGGTCCGGTAGTCACTCAATAGGCTACTATCAATAGTAGGGTTTTACAGACTATTCCGTATACCAGTATATCAATATTTGTCTTTACCAAGGTCACATTACACAATGTACAAGATTTGGCCTAAATATTTTCTTTTTACTATTATTAAAAGATTAAAAGAGGAAGGGAAGTTGATTCAAGTAGGGAAGAAAAGGTAAAAGGCAAAGATGAAAAAATGATAATGGAAGAGGAAGCGATAAGGGGAAGATGGGCAGAATATTTTAGGGAACTGTTGAATGTAGAGGAGGATAGGGAGGGAATGGTGATAGCAGTGGGAGGAGCAAAGAAAATGACAGTGATGGGTGAGGAAAATGAGGGAAAAATAAGAAAAGATGAGGTGGAAGTAGCGATTAAATTGATGAGAGCAGGTAAGGCACCTGGGTTAGATGGGTGTCATACGTAGTGTCTGAAGAAGGGAGGTAAAGTAATAGTAGACTGGTTAGTGAGGCTGTTTAATGTGTGTCTAAGGGAGGGTAGAGTACCAGAGGACTGGAGGAGTGCATGTATAGTTCCACTTTTCAAAGGAAAAGGGAACAAGTGTGAATGTAGTAGTTTCAGAGGGATCAGTTTGTTGAGTGTAGTTGGGAAGGCGTATGGGTGGGTTATAATTGAGAGAATTAGGAGAGGAACAGAGGAAGTAATTGGTGAGGAGCTGAGGAGCAATGTGGGTTTAGGAGAGGTAGGGGCTGTGTGGATCAGATTTTTGTGATAAGATAGATTTGTGAGAAAGCTTTAGGAAAGGGTAAGGATGTCTTTTGGGCCTTTATGGATTTGGAAAAGGCTTATGATAGGGTAGACAGGTATTGGGGGAAAGCTGTTAAGAGCAGTCAAGAGTTTTTATCAGAGTAGTAGAGCCTGTGTTAGAATCAGAAATGGAGAGAGTGAATGGTTTAAGGTAAAGGTGGGACTACGTCAGGGATGTGTCATGTCACCATGGCTGTTCAATGTGTATATGGATGGGATGGTACGGGAGGTAAATGCAAGAGGGACTAGAGTTGGTTGCGGAAAATGGAGAAAAGTGTGAGGTAAGTCAGTTGTTGTTTGCTGATGACACTGCACTTGTGGCAGGGTCAGAGGAGGTATTGGGAGAGTTAGAGACTGAGTTTGGGAGGGTTTGTGATAGGAGAAAGTTGAAGGTGAATGTGGGTAAAATAAGGTGATGAGGTGTATAAGAGGAGAGGATGGTGGAGAGTTGGAAGTAAGTCTTAACCCCTTCCATACGGTGCCGCACAAGTAGGCGTCATGGGGAGCGAGTGTATTCGCGAGGCTGCCATATCGGCGTCTTGATTATATTTATTGTAGTCGCCCCTCCATAATGACATTCTTTCTAATTCTTTTGTAATCGCATTTTCTATGGTTATCAAAATTCACAGGTGAAGAGAGAGCGATCGATATAAGCGGTGACTATATTTTATGATGATAGTATTATTACGACACGTCGTACGGCTGGCATTGGTTGCTGCCACCGAGATCTAAGTCCATGACGCCTACGTGTGCGGCACCGTATGGAAGGGGTTAAATGGGAGAGGCTGGAGGAACTGGATAGTTTTACGTACTTGGGGTCATATGTGGCTGCAAAGGGAGGAGTAGAGGTAGAGGTAAGCTGTAGATTGAGAGAAGCAAATAAATGCCTTGGGGGATTTAAAAAAGTAATGGGAAATAGACATTTGGGAATTAATGCAAAGAGGAGATTGTATGAAGGGGTGATTGTGCCGACAGTGCTGTGTGGGGCAGAGACATGGAATCTGAGAGGGGCAGAGAGGAAGAGTTTAAATGTGTTTGAGATGAAATGTCTGAGAAGTATGGTGAGGGTTACAAGGCTGGATAGAGTGAGAAACAAGGAAGTGAGAGGGAGAGCTGGGGTGGAAAAGGAGTTGGCTGTGAGGGCTGATGAAAGACTATTAGGATAGTTTGGACACATGGAAAGAATGGATGAAGGAAGACTGGTGAAAGGGGTATGGAAGGCAGAGATGGAGGGAGGGAATTTGAGAGGATGACCGAGGATGAGATGGATGGATGGGGTGACAGGGGCGTTGAGCAAGAGGGGAATGTCTGTGAATGATACTTTGGCACAGCCCGAAGGGACTTCTCCCCGTCCTCCAATTTCTATGTGAGGGGACGGAGAGGGGGGGGGGTTGCCAATTAAGTGAAGCGGCCTTGCTGTGGATGTGCTGTGTCCTGCATTGCTTCTGACCCAGGGTGGTGGGCGGGATGCAGGGATGACCCATCGTCCACGAGGAGCTAAGATGTGAGTGTGGAAGGGATGATGGGTGGGAGTGGGTTTATGCATTTTGACTTGGCTACCTCCCTGATAAGGGGGAAAAAGCTTTTTGTGTATAGATAGAATTATGGTTATGGGTTAAAGCATAAATATCTGGTACACTTAGGCCTAATTTGCAGTTGTCTTTATGACATTATCAGTTCTAAATTAGATTGAAATGGTTTGTGATTTTCTTTACTCTGATTTCTATTTTTCATTGCTTCACTTGTAGGCCTATGGTATTCACTAATAACCATGATCAGTAGCCTGTTTCTATTTCATATATTTCAAACCACTAAATTTCTTTGATAAACGTATGATTTTCATATTCTGAAGTAGCTTTATCATAATCTAGCATATTTCTATTAAAGGAAAATGTGATAGAACTACTGAAAATGAGGGAAAAGAAAATTCATTGGGAGATACTGCTTCAGGCAGAATCTGTTGTTTGTTTATATTAGTTAGTACTAGTAGCACACAGTGCATCACATGGTGACAGCACGAATTGATGTTTATTTATGTTGAAGTAGAAGCATTGCAGTATAGTACTAAATAATATATAAATATATATATATATATATATATATATATATATATATATATATATATATATATATATATATATATATGTATATTTATATATGTATATACATTATATATATAGTTTCACTCTCCTTACAGGAAACAACTACAAATACATGACCACAAACACTTTTACCCAGACTGACAATGATAGCTTGTCAGTATTGTGTATTTTTTTTTCTTTTCTTTTTTTTATTATCGATGGATTGTTTTTTGTTTCCATCTGGAGAGACCACTTAGTGTACATATACACTGTGCACACTCACTATTGCCTCCAAAAATAAAAGCAAAACCATACAAAAACTGTTAAATTGTGCAACTGGTAAAACCAAACAGGGAAACCATGTTAAAAAAATGATTTTATTGGACTTAAGGAGTCGGAGTCGGATAAAAAATGCCGACACCGACCCCGACTCCGACTCCTAGTACTCATAGAAATCCGGCTCCGACTCCAGCTAAAACCTCCTACTCCCTCCGACTCCGACTCCGACTCTGCAACCCTGTTTGAGATGAGGTGCCTGAGAAGTATGATAGGGGTTACTAGGCAGGATAGAGTGAGAAATGAGGAGGTGAGGAGGAGAACGGGGATGGAAAGGGATTTGGGAGATAGGGTTGATGAAAGAGTATTGGGATGGTTTGGACACAAGGAGAGAATGAGTGAAGAAAGATTATTAAAACACCTGTGGAAGGCAGAGGTAGGAGTTGATATGTGGGGATGATCAAGGATGAGATGGATGGATGGGGTAAAAGGGGCATTTGGAAAGAGGGGACTGTCTGTTGAGGAAGGACAGGAGAAGACAGGATTTGGGTGAATGGAGAATGGTTGTGTATGGATGATGCTGTAATACATGAAAGGGAGTGGGTGGGGGATGGGGGGTGAGGGAGTGTGTGAGAAAAATAAATTCATATATCCTGAAGGGATTTCTAAGCCATCTTTTCCATTTTAAATGAGGGGATGAAGAGGGGGGATCACCATTTTAATGAGGAAGTGCTATGTCTTGCGACACTGCTTCTTACCAAGGGCAGTGGGCGAGATGCAGGGGTTACTGAGGAGCCAAGATAAGAGGGGAGGAGGGTGGTGGATGGGAGTGGAGTATGTGGGGATGGAATGGGTGGGAGTGGATTCTATGTCTTTGTTTTTTTGGCTACCTTCCTTGTAAAGGGGAAAAAACCTTTGGTATATGTATATATATATTATCACACAAGTGTCACAACTGGTAAGGGAGTCACAGGCTTCCTGGAAGATGACTGAGATTGTGTATGTAATGCCTGTTTTTAAAGGACCTTTAGGTTGAATATGTGAAAGCACTAATTCTGATATTATACATTGTCCTCTTGTTATTTCCACATTTACTGGGATTGAACCTTTAATACCAGTTCCTTCCTGATTACATCATGATTGTTGAGATTGTTTTAGTAGGTATATCCAATATATATTTTTTTTTATTAGACAAACAGGTATTTTACTTAATGTGACAAGAAAAAATATGGAAATTTCCTGTACAATTTCATTTTTTATGTTATTTAGAAATAAGAACACTCTGAAAGGATGTGACGACTTGCATCACTTATTTGGGTCAGATGAGATGAACTGAATTAGCCCTCCTAGGGTTTGTCATATTTAGATTCTGGTCTTGTGAGCCCAAACATGGAATGTTGTGGAATTATGTTAAAATATGACTGTTTTGGCCATCTGGGCTGTTTCCTACTTCCAAATCTTGACATGATGAAAAAGCTAGAGCAAAATTTTAGTCATTCCAGTTGAGGTGGGGTGAGTATGCATGTAGCTATTGGATGGTTTTCAGCATATTTCTAATGTAAATGTAGAATGCAATATGTCTGTTAGTATTTATATTTCATGTTGCATTATGGCAAGTGCAAGGGGTCTGTTTAGGTACAAAGGGACTTGAATATTAAATGGTTTATGTACACAACACTCACAATCCTATAACAGTATATTACACAGTTTCAAAGAGTTAGATGACAATCTTATGATTACATATTTTCCAGGAGGAGAGTAACTATCACCATTCCTTTGGAAGAGCTATCCATAGAATCCATAGGTGTCATGTAATGAAGAGGATCTGGTGTGACATCTATAGCACAGCTATACTTATGATTTGTTTTAGATATCACATGATGACCCACACAAGAGAGAAGTATTTCCAGTGTAATCTGTGTGATTCTGCTTTCTCACAAGAGAGTGATCTTACAAAGCATATGAGGACCCACACAGGAGAGAAGCCTTTCCAGTGTGTCCTGTGTGATTCTGCTTTCTCACTAAAGGGTAATTTTACAAAGCATATGATGACCCACACAGGAGAGAAGCCTTTCCAGTGTGACCTGTGTAATTCTGCTTTCTCAATAAAGGGTTCTCTTACAAGTCATATGAGGACCCACACAGGAGAGAAGCCTTTCCAGTGTGACCTGTGTGATTCTGCTTTCTCAATAAAGGGTGATCTTACAAAGCATATGAGGACCCACACAGGAGAGAAACCTTTCCAATGTGACCTGTGTGATTCTGCTTTCTCACAAAAGAGTAATCTCATAAGACATATGAGGACCCACACAGGAGAGAAGCCTTTCCAGTGTGTCCTGTGTGATTCTGCTTTCTCACTAAAGAGTAATCTTACAAAGCATATGATGACCCACACAGGAGAGAAGCCTTTCCAGTGTGACCTGTGTGATTCTGCGTTCTCAAGAAAGGGTAATCTCACAAGTCATATGAAGACCCACACAGGAGAGAAGCTTTTCCAGTGTGTCCTGTGTGATTCTGCTTTCTCACTAAAGAGTAATCTTACAAAGCATATGAGGACCCACACAGGAGAGAAGCCTTTCCAGTGTGACCTGTGTAATTCTGCTTTCTCACAAAAGGATCATCTCACAATTCATATGAGGACCCACACAGGAGAGAAGCCTTTCCAGTGTGACCTGTGTGATTCTGCTTTCTCACTAAAGAGTCATCTCACAAGTCATATGAGGACCCACACAGGAGAGAAGCCTTTCCAGTGTGACCTATGTGATTCTGCTTTCTCAAGAAAAGATCGTCTCACAAATCACATGAGGACCCACACAGGAGAGAAACCTTTTCAATGCGTCCTGTGCGATTCTGCTTACTCAAAAAAGCATTCTTTTACAACACATATGAGGACCCACACAGGAGAAAAGCCTTTCCAGTGTGACCTGTGAGGTTCTGCTTTCTCAGAAAAAGGTCATCTCACAAGTCATATGAGGACCCACACAGGAGAGAAGCCTTTCCAGTGTGACCTGTGCAATTCTGCTTTTTCAAGAAAGGGTGATCTAACAAAGCATATGAAGACCCACGCAGGAGCGACGCCTTTCCAATGTGACCTGTGCAATGCAGCTTTCTCAAAAAAGGATTCTCTCACAGAGCATATGAAGAGCCACACAGGAGAGGTTTTCTAGTGTGACCTGTGTAACTTTGCTTTTTCACAAAAGGGTTATCCCACACAGCAGATGAAGACTCCCACAGGAGAAAAGCCTTTCCAGTGTGACCTCTTTGATTCTGGTTTTTCACATAAGACTTCTCTCACAAGGTATATGAGGATAGACATTGGAGAGAAGCCATTCCTGTATGATTTGTATGATGAAAAGATCACACTCTTCCAACGGCTTGGATCAAACCAGCAGAAAGGCATACGCAAGTGATGCCTACACACTTAGAGTCCAGCATGGCGTTCCCTTTGTTTTACCTGTATAGAGGTATTAGGGAGAAATGTCAATATAGTTGTATTGGGAGACCCTAATGCTAGGGTAGGAAATGAACCATTAGATGGAGTGATTGGGAAATATAAAGTTTCAGGAAAAAATCGTAGTGGAGAGTTGATGGTGGAGATATGTCGAGGGAGTTGATAGCAAATATAGTGTTTAGGAAGAAAGTCATGCATAAGTGCACGTGGGAGAGGGTGGTGGATGGAAGTGTGGCAGATAGAGCATTAATGGACTTTATAGTGATAACCAAGAGTATAGTAGGATTTACATGTTCAAAGGGGAGAGAGTGGGGAAATATCAGATCACTTTTTGGTGGAAGGTAAGTTGAGAGTGGAGAATAGGTGGAGAAAGAGGAAAAGGGCAGAAGATTGGGAGGTGCTTTGAGTGAACTGCTTAAATTAGAAAGAAAAGGAGGAGGAGTACAAGAAGAAGCTGAGAGAGGAGTGGGAAGGAGTGAGGACAGAGTAAAACCAGAAGTGGAGGAGGAATGGGGATGGTTCAAGGAGGGAGTCGTAAGGTGTGCAAAGGTGGTGCGTGGAACAAGGAGGAAGGGAGAAAATAGAAGGAAAAGTAGTGAGTGGTGGGATGAAGAAGGAAAGAAGGGTGTAGAAGAGAAGAAGCAGGCTTTCACAGATTTGTTACAAAATAGGATGAGAGAATCATATGAGAGGTACAAAGAAAAGAGAAGACAAGTAAAGCATAAAAGAGGAGAGTAGATATGAAATGGGGTAAGAATGTGACAGAAAGTTTTGAAAGTAATGAAAAAAAAATTGGAAAGAAATTAAAAGAGGAATAGGAGACGAATCAAGTAGAGAAGAAAAGGTGATACAGATGGAGAGATGATAATGGAAGAGAAGGCAGTGAGGGAAAGGTGGCTAGAGTATTTTAGGGAGTTGCTACATTTGAAGGAGGATAGGGAGGGAAAGGTAGTTGCAGTGGGAAACACTAAGAAAATGACCATGATGAGTGAGGAAAATGGAGGAGAAATAAGGAAAGATGAAGTGAAGGCAGCTGTTAAGATGATGAGAGCTGGTAAGGCACCTGGGTTGGATGGATACCATACAAAATGTCTGAAAAAAGGAGGTCTGGTGATGGTGGACTGGCTGGTGAGGTTTTTCAGTGGTTGTTTAAGAGAGGGTAGAGTGCCAGAGGACTGGAGGAGTACCTGTATAGCTCCACTCTACAAGGGAAAGGGGGACAAGTGTGAGTGTAGTAATTTCAGAGGGATCAGCTTGTTAAGTGTAGCTGGAAAGGCTTATGAGAGGGTCTTGATTGAGCAAATTAGGAGAGGAACAGGGAGTAATTGGTTAGGAACAGTGTGGTTTTAGGACAGGTAGGGGATGTGTAGATCAGATTTTTGTGGTAAGGCAGATATGTAAGAAAGCTGTAGGATAAGGTAAGGATGTATTTTGGGCTTTTATGGATTTGGAAAAGGCTTATGACATGGTAGACAGTAAGGCACTGTGGGAGGTTTTACAGGTATATGGGATAGGAGGAAAGCTGTTAAGAGCAGTCAAGAGTTTTTACGAGAGTAGTACAGCTTGTGTTAGGATTAGAAATGGAGAGAATGAGTGGTTTGAGGTTAAGGTGGGATTTTATCAAGGATGTGTTATGTCATCCTGACTGTTCAATTTATACATGGATGGGGTGGTGCAAGTGGTGAATACAAGGGTAGTGGGTCAGGGATTGGAGATGGTTAAAGAAAATGGAGAAAAGTGGGAGGTGAGCCAGTTGTTGTTTGCTGACGACACTGCACTTGTGGCAGGATCAGAGGAGGGATTGAGGAAGTTAGTGATAGTTTGGGAAGATGTGCAAAAGAAGGAAGTTGAAAGTAAATGTGGGTAAAAGTAAGGTGATGAGATGTACAAAGGGAGAAAGTGGCAGCAGACTGGAAGTGAGTATTAGGGGAAAGAAACTGGAGGAAGTGGATAGTTTTAGATACTTGGGTGCGAATGTGGCAGGAAAGGGAGGAGTGGGGGGTGGAGGTAGAATGTAGATTAAGAGAAGCGAGTAAATACCTTGGTGGATTAAGATGTGTAATGAGAAATAGACATTTGGGAGTGGATGCTATGAGGAGATTGTATGAAGGATTGATTGTGCTAACAGCACAATACGGGGCAGAAACATAGAACATAAGAGAGGAGTTTGAATGTGTTTGAGATGAAATGACTGAGAAGTATGATAAGGCTTACTAGGCTAGATAGAGTGAGAAATGAGGTGAGGAGAACAGGCGTGGAAAGGGATTTAGGAGATAGGGTTGATGAAAGAGTATTGGGATGGTTTGGACACATGGAGAGAATGAGTGATGAAAGATTATTAAAACAGATGTGGAGGGCAGAGGTGGAAGGAGTGAACATGAGGAGGTGACCTAGGATGAGATGGATGGATGGGGTAAAAGGGGCATTGGGAAAGAAGGGAATGTCTGTTGAGGAAGGACAGGAGAGGACAGAAGGTAGGGGTGAATGGAGAATGGTTGTGTATGGATGATGCTGTGATGCATGAGGGGAAGTGGGTGGGGAATGGGGGGTGAGGGAGTATGTATGAGAAAAAAAATGGACTCAGCCTGAAGGGATTTCTCCCCGTCTTCCCCTTTTCTACATGAAGAGACAGAGAGGAAGGGTTGAATGAAGCAGCCTTGCTGTGGATGTGCTGTGTCTTGTGACACTGCCTCTAACCCAGGGCAGTGGGCCCGTCACCCAGGAGGCTACCTTCCATGTAAGGGGGAAAAAGCCTTTGGTATATGTATGTACTGTTTTTGGTATATGGAAAAATTCACTTTGTTGGACAATTAAACCTGGACCTTCGTTTCAGGATGATGTCAGACTTCTCTTGTTTTTCATACTTAGATCAGACTGGTTCAAGAACTTTTATAGTGGACTGAAGTTTGGCATCTCTTGCAAGTTTGTATGATGGATATTCAGAACATAACCTCAGTAATTCACCAAGTAGAATTTGTATTTTGTAAATAAAAAATTGAGGTTTATATTTTGTGCATTTTATTTAGTTTGTCATATCAGGACAACACCAAATTTTTAGGTATTTTGAAGTTATCACATTGCTCCAATATGAAATCCTGTACGGTTTCACAGTTTGGATGCAATATGTAGCACAGTAATGCTTTATATACTCACCATATTTTAGATCAACCTTCTCCTTCACCACTCCAACATCTGTTTTGACTTTGGGATAAGATACTCCATTGCACCTCTCTAATTTTTTTGTTTTGTTTTTTTTTCCCTTTTTCTTTTTACATGAAATTTCATTGAAAAGTGCAGCAAATAGTAGTCTGAAAATGGAAAATTAATCATGATAATTTTCAATCACCATGTATACATTTTACCATTCTCAATATGGATTCAGCTCCCTTGTGCCTGAATTACCATACTGAAATTACATCGAGATGTTTGAAGTTAAATATGTACTTGCCTTCCTTTCATTACTTGTGGTAATTGTTACCTATTTGAATAGGCATCTTCCTTATTATTGGGAATCTTTATTAGTGCCTACCATTTCGTTTTGGAAACTTTCCCTCAAGGTGTTGTTGTCTACATCTTTCGAATCGGGAGCATTTCCTGAAGCTTTGAACCACACCTATTGTAACTCTAAATAAGATACGATTTAACTCCTTTCCTCTTTTATTGCCTGTTAAATCTCTTTTTATATAATATTAGTTTAATAAATCGGGGATTGAACTTTTGAGAATTTACTTAAAAAGTCAATGTTAACCCATGGCCTTTTTGAGTTTTACGAACTCAGAAGAGATGTGCCAAATACACTGTCTGCACTAACTGTCGCCACAGACTACCCAGAGCTCTAGTACCTAACGGACGTCAAGACTAGAAACGTCAAGGCAAGGGACCTACTTCTTTGAAAATTCAACCACTCAAAGGTCTTAATCTTATTTCAAATACCTCTGTTTGAGAACCCAACCAGGTTGAAAACTGTGACTGGTAACTTCTCGAATGTTAATGAATTTGTTAAACCATAATTTTTATATTTCATAAAAAAAAAAAAAAAAATGCTGGGACTTGGGAACAAAGAAGTACACAACTTTGTGACAAGATTCCAGCACTGATGTTTGTTACGTTGAATCACTGTTGCAACTTGCACTGACACAGTGAACGATTTTCGAACTATATACTTTATAAAACCTTGCTAACACATGAAATATGACAGATCACTGATCAAATTGGCAGCATGGCACGGCATTTTATAATGCATGCACATGGCAAGCATCAGGATGTAAACAGCAAGCTTGACATCACAGCCTTATGAGAAAAAACGAAAGTTGGCAAAGGAAAAGTTCATATGCTACTGATATTTTGATAGGCCTTTTTTTTTATTACATTGCATTGGATTTATTTTTGCATTATTTGATCAGAAAGTGACTAGCCATACATCTAGCAAAAATTCACCAACTCTATATGAGAACCTACTCAGTAGACCTTTAAAACCATTCACTTGTCTGGTTGCTGTTTGAATTTAGTTGTAACCAGTTGGGTTTGACTCTTAGTAAAGTTTGGCCAGTTACTTCTAGTTGCACCCCAGTTTGTAGTTGTCCCATTATTTCTTCCTAACCCCCTCTTTTATTTCTCCCTATTCAACAGCTTGGGTAAGTCTAATTATTGTTTAATGTTGATATTAGATTAGTTAAGAATTTTACCTAGTAGCTCCCCATATGAGCTGGAGAGAGGGTAGAGTGCTGAAGGACTGGAGGAGTGCCTGTATTCCACTTTACAAGGGAAAAGGGGACAAGTGTGAATGTAGTAGTTTCAGAGGGATTAGCTTGTTAAGTGTAGTTGGGAAGGCTTATGGGAGGATCTTGATTGAGAGGATTAGGGGAGGAACAGAGGGAGTAATTGGTGAGGAACAGTGTGGATTTAGGATGGGTAGAGGTTGTGTAGATCAGATTTTTGTGTTAAGACAGATATGTGAGAAAGCTATAGGAAAGGGGAAGGATGTATTTTGGGCTTATATAGATCTGGAAAATGCTTATGACAGGGTAGACAGAAAGGCACTGTGGGAGGTATCGCGGATATACAGGATAGGATGAAAGCTTCTCGGAGCTGTCAAGAGTTTTTATGAGAGTAGTAGAGCTTGTGTCAGGATTAGAAATGGAGAGAGTGGTGGTTCGAGGTAAAGGTGGGACTTCGTCAGGGATGCGTTATGTCGCCCTGGCTGTTCAACTTATACATGGATGGGGTGGTGCGAGAGGTAAATGTAGGGGTGGTGGGTCAGGGATTGGAGATGGTTAAAGAAAATGGAGAAAAGTGGGAGGTGAGCCAGCTGTTGTTTGCGGATGACACTGCGCTTGTGGCAGGATCGGAGGAGGGATTGAGGAAGTTGATGACAGAGTTTGGGAGAGTGTGTGATAGAAGAAAGCTGAAGATAAATGTGGGTAAAAGTAAGGTGATGAGATGTTCAAAGGGTGAAAGTGGCAGCAGACTGGAAGTGAGCATTAAGGGAGAGCAGTTGGAGGAAGTGGATAGCTTTAGATACTTGGGTACAAATGTGGCAGAAAAAGGTGGAGTGGAGGTAGAATGTAGATTGAGAGAAGCAAGTAAATGCCTTGGTGGATTAAAAAGTGTAATGAGAAATAGGCATTTGGGAATGGATGCTAAGAGGAGACTATATGAAGGAGTGATTGTGCCAACAGCACTGTATTGGGCAGAAACATGGAATATAAGAGAGGAAGAGAGAAGGACTTTGAATGTGTTTGAGATGAAGTGTCTGAGAAGTATGATGGGGGTTACTAGGCTAGATAGAGTGAGAAATGAGGAGGTGAGGAGGAGAACAGGGGTGGAAAGGGAGTTGGGAGATAGGGTTGATGAAAGAGTATTAGGATGGTTTGGACACATGGAAAGAATGAGTGAAGAAAGACTAGTAAAAGAGGTATGGAAAGCAGATGTGGAGGGAGTGAACATGAGGGGACGTCCTAGGATGAGATGGATGGATGGGGTGAAGGGGGCTTTGGGGAAGAGGGGTATGTCTGTTGAGGAAGGATGGGAGAAGACAGAAGACAGGGGTGAATGGAGAATGGTTGTATATGGATGATGTTGTGATGTATGAGGTGGAATGGGTGGGGTGATGAGGGGTGAGGTAGTATGCGTGAGCAAAATTTGATGCAGCCCAAAGGGATTTCTCCCCGTCTTCTCCTTTTATAAAAGCATGGGGAGGTCGCCAATCTAATGAAGTGGCCTTGCTGTGGATGTGCTGTGACTTGCAACACTGCCTCTGACCCAGGGCAGTGGACAAGGTGCAGTGGTGAGTAGTCTCGTGTGATCGACTCTGTAGGAGTGACTGTCATGTGGCAAGTAGTTGCCACTACTTCTAGTAGTGAGTAAAGTCACCTCTTGTGGCTGCAGCTTTAGTGTTGTGCCTTTAGCCACAAATAGTGGCATGTTTGAAATGAAGACATTACACCTTGCATGATTTTTTAACATACCTGAACATGTTATGTCAGATAGTACTACTTATGGTGAAGGTAGAGTTCAAATCTGGCCAGCAGTATAAGGGTGTACAGACATATTCCCTGATTTATGAAGGGACCTTCTAGCCTCCTGAGGTATAGGAAGCTGGTGAATAGTTTTGTTTTAAAATACTTTTAACCACAGGTTGGTATAATTCATCAATTTATCTGTCTGCAGTCCTGATCTCTACAGGAGACCCACAGCACTAAGGTAACCACTACTGGACCAGCCCACAAATTGCTCAAGGAAGACCTATGAAGTTTGCATGTGTCTTACTTTTCTTGCACTTGTTTAGCTTTGAACAACTCCTATGCTCTTTCATAATAAACCAGTTTTGCATTTGATAGACCTGGGG
Source organism: Oratosquilla oratoria (assembly GCF_046742065.1). Classification (NCBI taxonomy): domain Eukaryota; kingdom Metazoa; phylum Arthropoda; class Malacostraca; order Stomatopoda; family Squillidae; genus Oratosquilla; species Oratosquilla oratoria. The sequence continues at coordinate 16,306,891 of NC_134788.1, read as the reverse complement.
TGGTGTTGAGCATGGTAAGTTGGTATTCAGTATTCCACTTGTGTAACAAAATTGTGTAAGGCTATTTTGATAAAATCTGAAGAGTTTCTATGCTTCTAAATGAACCTGAAACTGTGGTATGAATGATAGTAAAATCACAGACAATTAAATTCTTATGTTCCTACAGCTGTAGTAAACATGATCTATTTCCTCTCCTTTCCTGTTTTACATGAAAATATTTCAAGACCAGTGGCAAGTACCTGCAATTGATGATCCATGAAGATGTTGGTAATTGCTCCAGACCGAGACTTGAAACTTTTTTACCTTTTCATTCCTGTAGCTTACAACTGGCACCCCTTTACACCTTCCACTTGTCCAGACACTGCAACAGTTTCCAGTCATAGACATAGGCACAACTCAAAGAGATTGAAGTCTTGAAGTGGCTTAAAGGGAAAGCATTAAATTACTTTTGGAAACATTCTAAACCACAAAAAACTGAATTGCTTAAAAATCTAATCCAATCTGACTTGACATGCTGGTGAATCTGTAATTCACCAGCATGTCAAGTCGGATTGGATTAGATTTTTAAGCAATTCAGTTTTTTGTAGCTTAGAATGTTTCCAAAGGTAATTTAATGTTTTTTCCCTTTAAGCCACTTCTAATACAAGGAAACCAAGCATTTAAGGTCAAAAATACATTTTTGATTAAAATACTACAAAGGCAAAGCTCGCAGGCTGAGTGGGTTATGGAGGTTCAAATCCTGCCACCAGCAAAGTTGAACCAAGGGCATGGTTCATTAAATTTCATGCTACAAAACCTTCTGGTAGGGGGGGTTTGTGACTCTAAACCATAAATGAAAAGAATGAAAGTAAAATATGATTACTTGAAAAATGGACATTTTTATCAAAAGGTTGCAAAAAAAAAAAAAAAATTGATCTGGGTTAATTGCAGATCATAATTTTTGTCAGTCCAACATTTTAATGGTGGTTGAATTTGGTTATCAGATTAAAAAATGTGGATCTGCCCACCTTTGCACTTGAAGCTAATATGGGAAATCAAGGCACAACTGAAACCAATCCATTCAGCCACTCAAAGGTTTGGATAATGTGTTTAGCATTATTCTAAGTATGCAGTAACTTTTCCTGTTAAGGGTGCTTTGGTGACTGCTGGAAGCTCCTCAATCGACACTGGGAGTACAGTCCTAGGTAGCCCTTTTAAGGAGAGGCAAAACCCCTCAAACTAGCTGTGGGTTTTCTGTACACTGTGAAGGAGAGTTACAGAAAACCCACATATACAGGAAGCTATCTACATTTTTTTCAGCCATCACCCAGACAAAATTAAATACTGTGTAGCTTTAGGCCTATTTCTTAGAGCCCTCAGAATTTGCAGTCTACCTTTTTTTTTTTTAACTGAATTAGCCACAATACATTCCCAGCTTACAAAAATAGGTTATCCAAATTGGTTCCTATCAAAAGCATTCACCAAAGCTAAAATGAGTTTCTACAAAATTACTCCTAACCCTAGTAGTAAGTTTGTTTGTATCATTCATTCTTGCATTTCATAATACATTTCAAAAGTAAGGATAAAATGAATTATGTCTTCAACTATCCCAACAGCCTATTCAGTAAAGTGGTAAATGTCCATCATAGAGTTAAGATGGATGACAGCCAAGTTTACAAAATACCTTGTAGAGTTTGTGAACGAGTTTATTGGGGCCAAACGGAAAGAGACCTCACAACAAGAATAAAAGAACATACTCCGTGAAATATGAACAAGAAAACTGCACACCTCAATGAAAAACTATATGGCCTTGCCCCTAAAAACTATTGCTGAAATACAGTTTTTCAGTAAATGGCCCAAATGTTTGAAATGACCCCAGCCAACTAGATGTGATGTCAACCATCCACTTACTTCTTTGGACTCTGAAGATCCTGTTACTTAGCCACCTGCCAAAGTCCCCATCAAGAATAACATGTCCTCTCACTTTGTCAAGACCAGTGTAGCTGTGAAGGACAAGCTAGATGAACTTGTTGCCAAGTTTTTCTTCTCGTGCAACTTGTCATTCATGGCTATGGATCATCCCTCCTTCTTTGAACTCATCCAGGCTCTTGGTCCTATCACCCACCCAGTCATAGTCAACTCATTCGACCTCTTCTACATGAGTTCACACAAGATCTTCAGATCCAGATGAAGAACCACCTTAAGGGAAAGACTGTCACACTTATTGAGGATGGCTGGGTAAACATCCATTATGTTCTAGCCCATACTACTAGATTGAGTGCTACCTGCTTCCTGGATGCAAAGGATACAGGAACCCTTCAACAAGACAGCATGAAACTGCAAGATGTGTCAGTCATCAATCTGCAATGCTGAAACAAGAGTTTGGATTGAATTCTAAGGCTGTCACTGACAAGAAGAATATGTAAAAGGTGCAGGAAGATCTGCAGATTGCAGACCCACACCTCAATGTGTATAGTTTTTAGCCCACTGGCTCAATCTCTTTAATGGGGACATCACTCCAGAATCCATTATGAAATGTATCAGTGAAATTTCTAAATTCTTATGTAATCATCATGCTCCTTCTGGATGACTGAAGGCATTCCCTGGCAGCCAGAAACCTCAGCTGCCTGGTGATACTTGCTGGAAGTCCCAAATAGCCAGTCAGGACCGTTTCTAGCTCATCGGGCGCCCCAGGCAAGAATTCGTTATGGCGCCCCCCCCCCTCCTTCCCCCCTCCGGGCTGGAAATAATAACCGGCTAAAATGTGAAATGTGCTTTCAAACATTAAACACCGTTGCATCAAGTATCAACACTTTCATTATTCCTTTATTTTCACATTTGCACTTGTATTTACTTATTTGAATTATTCACGAAAAAAAAATACTTGTCTCTCATTTATTTATATATTGATTTTAGATGGCAATTTCGCACCCCCCCCCAAGCAAATGGCGCCCCAGGCGACCGCCTGTGTCGCCCGTGCCTAGAAATGGCCCTGTAGCCAGTATTGATATATTCATCAACAACTGTGTCCACTACATATATATAGTACAACAACATGAATCTGAGATGGTCTTGGGCATTGTGAGACAGATCATGGATTCCAATTTGTCTTGCCAGGCCTGGCATCAGAAAGAGTAACTCTTTCACCACCACTGTCGGTTCTCGATCATTACACTTAAATTTGACTTGTAATATCACTCGTCTCAAGGCCCCTTGCCTTCGTTAAGTGAGTTTCCCTAAATATTCAAGTTCCTCTGAAGCAGTAGTCTCACTATTTTCTAGGCCCCGTGCCTAGTTCTCTCGTCCTTTGGGTTAATAAAAGGGTGGTGAATTTTCTTTCTTCTTTCACTGTAATTTCACCTTCTGGTTACACTCAGGATCTCTTTCTCTCGTCTCTACATCGTCTCTCTCGATCGTCTCCCCAGATCGTCTCTCGATCCTCTCTCCCTCGAGATCCCGTATCCTACGCTAAGCTACCTTCGTCTGACGTCACTAATTTTTCTAATCCAATCTCCAGTGACTTTTCAAATAAATGTCACTCCTTATGGGCGTGACTTTGAATTCATGCACCAATAGTTTTTTTCCTCCTTCTCCACCTTGCACCAATCCGGAAAGCCATTCCAATGCCACTAGCAAAATTGTTTACCTCAGCATTAGTCAAACGAAGCTAACCTGCGCTTACAGAGTTTTGATTACATCATCGATTATAAAACAGTCACCACCGTCGGTGTGTTTACATAGACATAACGTCGCCCTCACATAGACATAACGTCGCCCTCACAGGCGTCGAGTCTGAATTATTCTAATGCCCTAGCTCATTTCCATTCGTACACTACCGGCCTCTTACAGGGCTCGGCAGCTACCCTTGGTCGTCCCGACCAATTTCTTATTTCCCTCTTACAGGGCTTGCTAATATATTTCTAGAATAAGCTAATCTACCCTTGCGTAATTGTTAATCTACCCTCCAAAATACATCATTCATGCAATAAATTGGGAATAATACATATACATACATATACCAAGGCTTTTTCCCCCTTCCAAGGGAGGTAGCCAAAAAGGGAAAGGCATAAAAACACTCCCACCCATTTCATCCCCAAATACACTCCACACCCCTCCCACCCTACCTCTCATCTGAGCACCTCCTGGATGACGGGTCATCCCTGCACCCCGCCCACCGCCCTGGGTCAGAAGCAGTGTCGCAAGACACAGTACATCCACAGCAAGGCCGCTTCATTTAATCGGCGACCCCCCCTCTCCGTCCCCCTTTGCATATAAGGAGAGGACGGGGAGAAATCCCTTCGGGCTGCGTCAAAATTTACTCACACATACTACCCCACCCCCCACCCCCCCGCCCATTCCTCCTCATGCAGTCACAACATCATCCATATACAACCATTCTCCACTCACCTCTGTCTTCCGTCCTCTCCCTTCCTTCCTCAACAGACATTCCCCTCTTCCCCAAAGCCCCCTTCACCCCATCCATCCACCTCATCCTAGGACGTCCCCTCATGTTCACTCCCTCCACATCTGCCTTCCATACCTCTTTTACTAGTCTTTCTTCACTCATTCTTTCCATGTGTCCAAACCATCCTAATATTCTTTCATCAACCCTCTCTCCCAAATCCTTTTTCACCCCTGTTCTCCTCCTCACCTCCTCATTTCTCACTCTATCTAGCCTAATAACCCCCGCCATACTTCTCAGACACCTCATCTCAAACACATTCAAACTCCTTCTCTCTTCTTCTCTTATGTTCCACGTTTCTGCCCCATACAGTGCTGTTGGCACAATCACTCCTTCATACAGTCTCCTCTTCGCATCCATTCCCAAATGTCTATTTCTCATTACACTCTTTAAACCACCAAGGCATTTACTCGCTTCTCTCAATCTACATTCTACCTCCACCTTCACTCCACCTTTTCCTGCTACACTTGCACCCAAGTATCTAAAACTATCCACTTCCTCCAGTCGCTCTCCCTTAATGTTCACTTCCAGTCTACTGCCACTTTCACCCCTTGTACATCTCATCACCTTACTTTTACCCACATTTATCTTTAGCTTTCTTCTATCACATACTCTCCCAAACTCTGCCACGAGCTTCCTCAATCCCTCCTCTGACCCTGCCACAAGCGCAGTGTCGTCCGCAAACAACAGCTGGCTCACCTCCCACTTTTCTCCATTTTCTTTAACCATCTCCAATCCCTGACTCACTACCCTAGCATTCACCTCTCGCACCACCCCATCCATGTATAAGTTGAACAGCCAGGGCGACATAACGCATCCTTGACGAAGTCCCACCTTTACTTCAAACCACTCACTCCCTCCATTTCCAATCCTAACACATGCTCTACTACTCACATAAAAACTCTTGACAGCTCCCAAAAGCTTTCCTCCTATCCCATAAATCTGCATAACCTCCCACAGTGCCTTTCTGTCTACCCTATCGTAAGCCTTTTCCAGATCCATAAAAGCCCAAAAAACATCCTTCCCCTTTCCTATAGCTTTCTCACAGATCTGTCTTACCACAAAGATCTGATCTACACAACCTCTACCCGTCCTAAAACCACACTGTTCCTCACCAATTACTCCTTCTGTTCCTCTCCTAATCCTCTCAATTAAGATTCTCCCATAAGCCTTCCCAACTACACTCAACAGGCTAATCCCTCTGAAATTACTACATTCACACTTGTCCCCTTTTCCCTTGTAAAGAGGAACTATACAGGCACTACTCCAGTCCTCCGGTACTCTACCCTCTCTCCAGCAAACATTAAATAATCTCGCCAACCAGTCCACCATCACTGAACCTCCCTTTTTCAGACATTCTGCATGACATCCATCCAGACCAGGTGCCTTACCTGCTTTCATCATCTTTACAACTGCCTTCACCTCATCCTTCCTTATTTCTCCTCCATTCTCCTCACTCATCACTCTCATTTTCTTCGCATTTCCCACTGCAGCTATCTTTCCTTCCCTATCCTCCTTCACATTCAGCAACTCCCTAAAATATTCTGCCCATCTTCCCCTCACTGCCATCTCTTCCATTATCAACTCTCCATCTGTACCTTTTACCTTTTCTTCCCTACTTGATTCGCCTCCTCTTCCTCTCTTAATTTCTTTCCAAAACATCTTTTTATTACTTTCAAAATTTTCTGTCATACTCCTACCCCATTTCACATCTGCTCTCCTCTTTGCCTCCTTTACCTTTTGCTTTACTTCTCTTTTCTTTTCTTTGTACGTCTCATATGACTCCCCTGTCCTCTTTTGTAACCAATCTGTGAATGCTCGCTTCTTCTCTTCTACAACCTTCTTTGTTTCCTCATCCCACCATTCACTACCCTTTCTTCTATTTCCCCCTGTCCTTCTTGTTCCACACACCATCCTTGCACACTTTAAGACTCCCTCCTTGAACCATCCCCATTCCTCCTCCACACCCATCTCTGCTCTATCCTTTACTCCCTCCCACTCCTCCTTCAGCTTCTTTTCGTACTCCTTCTCCTTTTCCTTTTCATTCAAGGAGTTCACTCTAAGAACCTCCCTACCTTTTGTCCCTTTCCTCCTTCTCCATCTATCCTCCACTCTCAACTTACCTTCCACCAAAAAATGATCTGATATTCCCCCACCCTCTCCCCTTAGCACATGTCCATCCTTAACTCTTCCTATCATAATCCTATTTACCACTACATAATCCATTAGCGCTCTATCTACCACCCTTCCCTCCACCACCCTCTCCCATGTGTACTTATGCTTGACTTTCTTCCGAAACACTGTATTTGCTATCATCAACTCTCTTTCTAGACACATTTCCACCATCAACTCTCCACTACGATTCTTTCCTGGAACTCCACACTTCCCAACCACTCCATCGATTGGACCATTTCCCACTCTAGCATTAAGGTCTCCCAGTACTATTACATTGACATTTCTTCCTAAACCCTCTATGCACTCATTTAAATCTATCCAAAAGGCCTCCCTTTCTTCCATGCTCTTCTCACTGCCCGGCCCATATGCACTTACAAAGACCCACATCTCCTTTCCCAGTTTCACCTTCATCCACATTATCCTTGAGGAAACCTCCTTCCACTCCACTACCCCTTTACCTATCTCCTCACTTACTAGAATAGCCACCCCTTCCCTCCCTCGCCCTCTCTTCACTCCTGATAACCTCCCACTTACACTCCCAAACATACACTCACCCTTCCCTTTCAACTTAGTTTCACTCAAAGCCAACACATCCAACTTTCTTCTCACAAACATACTACCTATCTCTTCCCTGTCTGGGGTATTGGCTGCTTGTTATTGTGGCAAAGTAACATGCAGTCGATACTTTAGGGTCTATATGGGGCGCCCCTACGGACCAGAGCCACACATCATTTTGTCTATGATAGAAGAAATTCTGTTCATAGAGAAATGATGACACTTTTATACTACGACTGTCCCTCCGTTATGCTGTCCCCCAACCCCTTGTTGCTGTCCTGTACCATTTCTCTGAGTATTCTCTTTCTGATTGGGGGAATTCCCTGTGGTGGGGGAAAAGAATACTGCCACCAAGTTTTCCCACTTGGATCGTAAGAGGCGAGAAGAAAGGGACGGGGAGAGGGACTAGGCATCCTTCTCCCTGTAGCCCCAAGGGGCAACTTCCTAAATCGAAAAGAAAAGGCATAAGGGGTGCTGGCGGGCCTCGGGCCAGCACCCTAAGGTTTGGGTCTTTTAATGTGCGTGGATGTGGAATACATAAACATAATACCTATAAATGTGAATAACATGCATCTCAATATATATAAGGCATTGAATTAAGCGGTTACATGGTTGATTTGCTTTGACAGAGCCAATCTCCGGAATACAACAAAGGCAATCAGTGCTGCCACTAACACTGAAAGTAAGGGTATGATAAGGATTGGTAGTATATGTAAATCATTTGAGGGAGATCTTGACGATGGTCTTCTCTTAATTTTCAAGGGAGGAGAGTTTTCAGGCAATGTGAAGTTGAAGGTTGAAATGTAGGTGTCCTCGGTTAAATGCATTGTATTAAGGGTATTAGAAATGGTGGAAATAGTGTCTGCATGCAATTCGCAGTTATCTTGAATAGAGACAAGACCTTCAACCAAATCCAATTTAGGACTCAACCCGGGACAATTTATTGATACCTTTGTCTTGTTAGGGAAAAACAGGTAATGAGATCCTTGTATGTTACAATGAGGGATCTGGTCTACCAAAATTCGTTGGTAATGACAATTGTTCATAACAGACATATTCCTAACCAGAGAGTTCATGTGAAGCCTCTCGGAACGCAAAAGAGATCATGCTTTCTCTTAGATTGTCTACAGTAAGGATGTAATTGATTAGAAAATTCACTATGAGCACTAACTTTCAAATTTGAATGGTTTATCATCTTTTCAATAGCAATTAATTTGCAAAACACACTAATCTAGAGTTTGAGTGTCTCTTCTTGTTCAATATTCATTTTTTTTTCAACACACTTCATTTTCAAAGACAGTCTTATTACTTTAAAATGGTCACAATACTCATGTGTGTACTCAGATGAGAGGTCCTTAAGTCCTTAAGGTTCCAAGTCTGACCACAGCAGATCCTGGGCTTTTAGGTTTCCATATATCTGCTTGACACCAAGTTCCAGTTGTTTAGGTCTCCCATCCCAAATACATACAAATGGTCAATACTATCTGTAAAATACATCAAGATTAATGTTCAACTCTTGAAAAATATCATTATAATATTCTCCATATTCTCCAGGGTTATTAATATTTATGCACAAAGTATTACTATAATCATCTTCATAGATCTGCAAGCTAATTTTCCTTATGTCATCTAAATGTCCTATCAATTCTTCTCTTGATTCTAAATGTTTAAGTTTAAACTTGTTTCCACCTGCAGAATCAATTACCTTATATGGACCAGTGTACCTTGGTGAAAGTTTATTATTGGGTGAGGTTAATTTGACCATTACTAATTCTCCAATTTTCAGTTCTAGTTTATGAGCTATTTTGTGTTGTTGTTCCTTCATCTTTTGTGAATACACCTGCATATGTTTCCTAACTCTTTGGTGAATACTTTGAAGAATATTTATCCTATTGGATATATAATCATCCATATTATATATGGGTTTTTGCTCTGCAGTCAACATTTCATATGGCAGAGTTTTGTCCTCCCCAAAAATTATAAAATGAGGTGTATCCCCAGTTGCTACATTAATTTGATTGTTCAGGGTACACTTAACACAAGGAATCCAAGTATCCCAAGTTACACTATGAGGACTTATTAGGGTTCTAAGACATATAATTATCTTTTTGTTTAACCTTTCTACTACTCCATTACTTTGGGGATGGTTAACGAGTATATTGACTTTCTTGATGTGGAATACACTACATAGATTTTCCAAGATTTTGTTATTAAATTCAGTCCCATTATCTGAAACTAGGATGTTAGGTGTAGTAAAATTACAGATTATCTGATCATAGATTACGGAAGCAATAGTTTCAGCTTTCTTATTGATTATGGGTTGTAATATACAAAATCTTGAAAAATAATCAATAGCAACAAATAGGTATTTAAAGCCGTTCTCGGATAATGGTAATTCCAATGTATCCATGTGAACTCTTTCCCAAGGTTTCTGTGGAATGGGATAGGTGAGTATAGGAGCAGGTTTTGGTGTATTTCCCTTCACCTTTACACATTTTACACACTTTTCTATATAATCATATATAGTTTTCTTCATACCTAGCCAAAAGTACTTAAGTTGTGCCTGTCTATAAGTTTTATCCTTTCCAGGATGTGAACTACAATCACTATCATGAAGTAACTTCAATATCTCATTTACCAGAGTTTGTGGTATAACCAACTGATTTACTTGACCTCTAGAAATATCTTTCCCATTTACAAATGTTTTCCTATACAAAATTCCATTAATCAAATGAAATTACTCTATCTTATACCCCTTTGGTAGCTTTGGAGGATCTCCTCTTGGGTTCATCAAATGCTTGATTATTGAATCACATGTCTCATCATCTCTCTGTTCTCTTATTAGCATTTCTTCATCTAAAGTTACTAATTCTTCTATACTACAAACAAAATTAATCAACCCGGTCCCAGTCATTGGTTGACTAATGTTTCTAGAAAGTGGATCTGCTACATTCCTTCTACCCGGAATATATTCAAATTGAACTTCATAGCACTGAAGTATCGCAAACCATCTAGCAAGTCTGCCTCTAAGATTCTTATGCTTAAATAAGTTCTGAATAGCTGTGTGATCAGTCCAAACTCTGATTGGATATCCTAGTATCATATCCCTAAAACTTTACAAAGAATAAATTACTGCTAAAGTTTCTCTCCGCACTATTACAAAGTCTTGATGTGTAAGTAATCGGTTTCAAAGTTACATTTCTCTCTTGCATCAGTATGCCTCCTAATCCTATGTCAGACGCATCAGTACAAAGAATAAATTCTTTTTCATAGTCGGGAAAAATTAAAATAGGTGAACTCGTGAGTTTATCTTTCAACTTGTCAAAAGCTTGCTGTTGCGCAGGTCCCCATATGAACTTTGAGTCCTTTCTCAACAAAGAACTTACTGGATTAGCAATGTCAGCATAACTTTGAATGAATTTTCTATAATATCCTGTTAATCCCAAAAAGCTCCTAACCTTGTCTACATTGGTCGGAACTGGAAAATTCTTGACAGCGTCAACCTTTGAATTTACTGTACTCAGCCCGTGTCTGTCTATCTTATGTCCTAAGTAAATGACACTGTCTTGCAAGAACTTACATTTTTCAAGTTTTACTTTTAACCCAGCTTCTCCTAGTCTTGAGAATATCAAATCTAATTTCTTAAAGTGCCCCACTGCAGTCTGAGAAACTATTAAAATGTCATCTAGAAATACACTGGCAGTGTTTCCTAACAATCCATCTAGAATAGTATTCATTAATCTCATGTAAGTTAATGGACTATTACATAACCCAAATGGCATTCTCTTGAACTCATAATGTCCTGTTGTAGTAGAAAATGCTGTAAACTCTCTTGAATCTTCATGCAATTCTATTTGCCAAAAAGCTGATTTGATATCTATAGTACTAAAATATCTATTCTCAGTTCCCAAACTTCTCAAAATGTCACCGATAATGGGTAATGGTAACCTGTCACGAATGGTGTGCTTATTCAGTTCCCTGTAATCAATAACTGATCGCATAGTCCCATCAGACTTTGGTACTAAGATCAACGGAAAATTCCACTCACTTTTACTATGTTCAATAATATCCTGTGATAACATTTCAGTGATGAGTTTATCTACTACAGCTAATTTAGAGTGAGGAACTCTGTAGGCTGGTATGTAGATAGGTTGTGTTCCTGGTTTTAACTTAATGTGATGTTTTAAAACAGTTGTTTTGCCTAAGGCGTCCCCCGGCAAAGCAATTGCTTTTTTATGTTTCATAAGCAAAGCAAATAAAGCTTCATCCAACTCAGGGCAATTAGTTGATTGTAATAATTCTTTATATCTATTTCTTAAGTCTATGCCTTCTTGTACTGAACAAATTGATGAAGTTGGTAATTCTATCTCCTCACTATTCTCATTTAAAATCTTAATAGGTTTAGTACACACCTGAATACATCCTATTTGTGTACCTTTCTTTAAAACTATCTCTTTATTCATAGTATTAATTACTAATACTTCTACTCTGTTCTTATTTGTCTTATAAATCCCTGAGTCCCACTTCAATCCTTTAAGTTTAACTGATTCTGGGACTGTAATTACTTCAGAGTCTACATTGATTCCTTTCAAACACACTTCAACCTTATTAATTGACATGGGATGTAACAATGTCGACCTTGTTAATCCGCAATCTGCAATTCTCAAGGCATCTGTGGTTGATAATTTAGTAATCTCTGGGATTTCCTGAACTTCTGAGTTGGGTTCACAAATTGTTTTACTTTCTGTAGGGTTGGACCGCTCGGTCACGCTATCTAGGATAGAAATGTTATCTAAGGATTCATTGATTCCTGTCACTGGTCTTAAGTCTGGTTGATTTAAGAAGGGGATTAACTGTGACTTCACTAAAATTCCTAAGTCAGCAGGACAAATTACCATGTTTTCTTTTCTCATAGTTGCAAATCCTATCAATAAATCTCCTGGAAAAACAGACTCTTCTACCACTATCACTGGGATGTACAATTGTTCATTTGTATACAAGGCAACTTCTAGCTCAATCTTGCCTAAAGTTTTTAACTGATTTCCAGTTACACCTTGCAATGTGTAACGGATTGGTTCCAACATTTTCACTCCTGGGTTCAACTGGTTTAAAACTTTACTAGTAATTACATTAACTACAGACCCTGTATCAATAAAAATTTGAATAGGCTTATTGAACACTTTACCCGCAATGAGAGGTCCTACAGAAGTTTTACCAACAGTAATTATCAGTTTGTCAGTTTCTTTCATCTCCCTTGCATTCCCATATTTAACACAATATCGCCTATCGGTATATATATGGGGAGGTCTGAAATGGTTTATTCTGTGTCTGGGGGTTTTCCTCTTAGCCCTGGGGGTACCCGAAAATTCCGGCACTCATGAGTTCTGTGTCCGATTTTATTATGGTAAATACAGAATGGAGGGTTCCTACATTGATACTCATTGTGACCTTCGTATTTGCAATTTCTGCAAATAATCCCATAAAAACATTCTTGTGCTTTGTGTCCCCATGCATTACAATTAAAACATAGGATTCTGGTATCCCTATCCCTAGATGGACTTCTAGCATGTCGCCTATGTCCTACTTCTGTTTTCTTAAACTCTCTAGAGTTCCTATATTGGCTTTGTTGATTTATAGGCATTACATATGGGTTTATTGTTCTGGTCTCACTGTATCCTTGAAGAAGATAATCTACTTCTCCTAAACTGATATTTGATTTTAGATATTTGTACAGCCTTTCTGCTGTTAAGTCATCAGAATTCTTTGCCAATAAGCTAAATGTAATCAATTTGATTACCTGTGAGATTTTCATCTCACTAGATCTTTCTATCCAGTCTGAATCTTTCAAGATAGAATTCATGTCTTTTGACCATCTATCTAATCTAGCTAAGTACTCTGTGTCAGTTTCACTTGTCCTAACTTCCTTAATCATTTTTACCAATGATCTAATAGGATCCTGATCACATTTGGACATGAAATGTTTAAGAAAGGCTTTCTTGTAATTATATTGATTAATTTCTTCCATTTGCTGGAAGTTAATGACAAACCTCGCCCTTCCATGCTCTGGATCTATATTCTCCTTGAGAATCTCAATCTTACGATTCTCATTGGTAATGTTTTTACTAACTATAAGAGTGTCAATGAGGTTCAGGAACTTGTTTACACCATATGTGTTAGACTCTCCTGTGAATTTTGGAATATTTGTAATTGATGTGTGAATTTCGTGTCTCAACACGTTAGAATTCTGAGGGGTACTCATACTTATTACTAATACCTTGCTTTAGCCTGGCTGCTTGCGATGTCGCTTCGTGATGTCAATGTCTGGTTTGACGTCCTTCTACGGTCTTGTCATTCGTCAACGACGTTGTTCCTCCTCCATCACACACTCTGCCTTGAAGACCGCCTTGTAGATGATGATCACCTTGAATAATCTTGAAGAATGCTTGTTCCCATCGTAGCAGTTACTTGAAGTTGTAGATTTCTCTCGTAGTCGTCCTTGGAGCTAATACACTCTTGATTTTGGTTGTCTTGTTCCCATAGACTTCTTGTGCCACTTCTCTTCGGAGGCGTGGGTTCGAATCCCACCGCTGCCACCACTTTCACCACCACTGTCGGTTCTCGATCATTACACTTAAATTTGACTTGTAATATCACTCGTGAGTTTCCCTAAATATTCAAGTTCCTCTGAAGCAGTAGTCTCACTATTTTCTAGGCCCCGTGCCTAGTTCTCTCGTCCTTTGGGTTAATAAAAGGGTGGTGAATTTTCTTTCTTCTTTCACTGTAATTTCACCTTCTGGTTACACTCAGGATCTCTTTCTCTCGTCTCTACATCGTCTCTCTCGATCGTCTCCCCAGATCGTCTCTCGATCCTCTCTCCCTCGAGATCCCGTATCCTACGCTAAGCTACCTTCGTCTGACGTCACTAATTTTTCTAATCCAATCTCCAGTGACTTTTCAAATAAATGTCACTCCTTATGGGCGTGACTTTGAATTCATGCACCAATAGTTTTTTCCTCCTTCTCCACCTTGCACCAATCCGGAAAGCCATTCCAATGCCACTAGCAAAATTGTTTACCTCAGCATTAGTCAAACGAAGCTAACCTGCGCTTACAGAGTTTTGATTACATCATCGATTATAAAACAGTCACCACCGTCGGTGTGTTTACATAGACATAACGTCGCCCTCACATAGACATAACGTCGCCCTCACAGGCGTCGAGTCTGAATTATTCTAATGCCCTAGCTCATTTCCATTCGTATAATACCGGCCTCTTACAACTCTCTCCCATTGTAAATGCATTTTATGTGTGTCAGTAGGACAATTCAGGCCTTGCAGTGGTATGTGATACTTGACTCCGTTTCCTTAAGGATCCTATTCTAGCTCAATATTGGCAAGCTGTGAAGAAATGATTTGAGCAGGTTATATGACCATGCTATCTTGTGGCACACTTACTGCATCCCAAGTACCAGGGCAGCTGTCTCATACCAGATCAGTGAGAAAAAAAAATGTAGACTATGTTGAAGCTGCCTTTTGACACTAAATTAGCACCATGCCCTTCATCTTGTTGAGACATATCTCAGCACACTGATGGTGCATCATCTGCATCAGTTGAGAGAATATTTTTAACTTATGGGATGATACATTCCAAACTATGGAACCATTTGGGTGTGGTCAAAGCTTGTTTCTTTGTTATTGTATGCTTAAAGGGAAGCAAGAGGGTGAGTATCAAGTAGATTACAGACTCTAATTACAACTTGCAACTTTCAGTTTTAGACATTTGTCTGAACAACTTTGGAACTTGAAGCTGTTAGTACTTACCTGTCTGCTATAAGTATAAAGAATGCTGGCCCATAAACCTTGTTTGTAGGTAAAATAAAGTATTCATATGGTTACCAATGAACATTTATTATTTCCATATTATGGACATTTCTTCCGTTATTTCCTATTTTCTTCCACACATCTGGAAAAAATTAATTTCTTCCAGAAAAAAAAAAACCCTGTATGGAAAGGATCTGTTGGGAAAGAATTCTAATGTATCTGGTGTGAGGCCACTAGATGACAAACAGCTAATGCTGCATTAAAGGTGGACTGATACACGTGAATGAAATATGCAGGATAACTTGCACCATTATGAATTACAGTTAACATTGCAACAATTTCATGATCTCTGCACGTTGCAAGTGAATCTGGTTGTGCAAAATTAATAGTTACTTTTATCTAATCATGTATTAACCAAAAGTATCAAATAGATCAGTTACAATGATTTTCTGCTCCTTAGGAAATGACATAAATCAGGGCAAAAATACATAATGTCATCGCGGCATTGAGTTAATGGTGATGATCTGCGGATCTTGGACTGGGACTGGCGTAAGGAGCAAACCATGAACCCCCCCCCCCACTGACACTGACTGGCCTCTTCACCTCATTGCCTCTCTCTCCATGCTCTATTCTGACTGATGCCTGCCACTTTCATTCAGCTCAATGATGTTACCTCAGCAAAGGCTATTTCACCTAACCCCTTTACATATCTCTGTTCAACTTCAGATCACTGGCAAGAATGGAACTAATGATCCACCGACCTACCACATGGAGGTCTCTCCCTTACTTTTTGTGAACAAGCAAAACTTATTTATATACAATGGGTTTCCCCCGCTGTAAGAGAGGTAGCCTATTCAAAAGCCATATACCCACTCCCCACCCACCACCCTTTCCTCCCTCTCATTGTAGCTCCTCATGGATGACAGGTTGTCCCTGTATCCTGCCAACTACCCTGATAGAAGCAGTGCAGCAAGACAGTACATTCACAGTAAGGCTGCTTCACTTAATCCGCAACGCCCCCTCTCGCAGAAAAAAGAGATGGGGAGAAACCCCTTCATGCTCCATCAAAATATCATTCACACATAACTACTTCCTAACCTCCATCCCCTCCCTTCCTGGCATCACAGTATCATCTATACACAGCCACTCTCCACTCACCCCTACGTCATGCCTTCTCCCTCCCTTGCTCAACAGATGTTCTCCTTTTGCTCAACACCCCTTTCACCCCTCCATCTATCTCATCCTGTCATCATCACTGCAAGTTCACTTCATCTACCTCTGCCCTCCACACCTCTTTTACCAACCTTTCTTCACACATTCTTTCCATGTGTCCAAACCATCCCAGTACTCTTTCATCAGCCCTATCTGCCATCTCCTTTTCTAACCCAGCTCCCTTCCTCACTTCACCCTTTGTCCAACCTTGTAACTTTTCCCCTCTGCCTCTCTTAAATTCCAAGTCTCCACTTCATACAGTGCTTTTGGCACAATCATCCCTTCATATAATCTTCTCTTTGCACCCATTCCCCGATGCCTATTTTATATCATGACACTTTTTAATCCCCCAATGTATTTACTTGCTTCTCTCGATCTACAACTTACCTCCATTCCTCCATTTCCTACAACATGCAACCCCAAATACTTAAAGCTATCCACTTTGTCCAGCCTCTCTCCTTTCAGAATTACGTCCAACTTGCTGCCATCCTTTCCCCCTGTACATCTCATCCCCTTACTTTTACCCACATTTACCTTCAACTTTCTTCTACTGCATACCTTCCCAAACTCCATCACTAATTCCCTTAATCGCCTTCTGACCTTTCCACAAGTGAGGCATCATCAGCAAAAAACAACTGGCTCACCTTTCACTTTTCCCCATTTCCTTTAACAATCTCCTATCCCATGCCCATTACCCTTACCTTTACCTCCTGTACCACCCCATCCATGTACACATTAAACAGACATTGCAACATGAAACATTCCTGATGCAGGTACACCTTTACCTCAAACCACTCATTCTCTCCATTTCTAATTCAAACACAGATTCTACTACTCTTGTAAAAAAAAAAAAAATCCTGACTGCCCTAAACAACTTTCACCCTATCCCAAATATCTGCCTTCCCGTCTACCCTGTCATAAGCCTTTTCAAAATCTAACCCATGCAATCCTTATCTTCCCTAAAGCCACACTGTTCCTCACAATTACTCCCTCAGTTCCTCTCCTGATCCTCTCAATTAAAACCCTCCGATAAACCTTCCCCACTACTCACAAACTGATCCCTCTGAAACTACTCACATTTGTCCCCTTTTCCTTGTAAAATAAAAATATACAGGCACTACCCTCCCTTAGACACACATTAAACAAACTCACTAGCCAGTCCACTATTACTGAACAGTACCTCCCTTATTCAGACACTCCACATGACACCCATCCAATCCAGGAGCCTTACCTATTCTCATCATTTTCAGAGCTGCTTGCATCTCATCTTTTCTCATTTCTCCTCCATTTTCCTCTCCCATCGCCATCATTTTCTTAGCACCTCTCACTGCTACCACCAGTCCCTCCCTATCCTCCTCCACATTCAACAGCTTTCTAATATACCCTGCCCATCTTCCCCTCACTGTTTCCTCTTCTATTATCATCTCTTCATATGTGCTTTTTTACCTTTTCTTTTCTACTTGACTCGCCTCCCTTTCCTCTCTTAACTTCCTTCCAAAACATCTTTTTTTTTAATCTCAAAATTTTCTGTCATACTCCTTCCCATTTTACATCTGCTCTCTTTTTTTGCCTCCTTTATCTTATGTTTTGCTTTTCCTCTTTTTTCTTTGTGCCCCTCACATGTTTCTCTCATCCTACTTTGCAACCAGTCTGTGAATGCTCACTTCTCTTCTACAACCTTCTTCACTTTATCATCCCACACTTATTACCCTTCTATTCCCTCCCATCCTCCTTCTTCCATATACCGTCTTTGCACACCTTGTCACTCCTACCTCTACCCTATCCTTCACCACCTCCCACACTTCTTGTTCTCCAGCTCCTTTTCCTTATCTAACAGTTTACTCTAAACACCTCCTTACTTACTCTCTGTACTTTTCACATTTTTCCACCTATCCTCCACTCTCAACTCGCCTTCCACCAAAAAATTATCTGATATTCACCCACTCTCTGAACATGGACATCCAAAACTTTACCCACTCTTTTCCTGGATACCACTACATAGTCCATCAAAGCCTTATTAACCACCCTCTCCCATCTGTACTTATACTTGAATTTATTCCTATACACTGTGTTAGCTATCATTAACTCTCTAAACACATCACCATTAACTCCCCATTATAATTTTTAAATGACACTCCTACTCTAGCACCAAGATCTCCCAATACCGCTACAGTGGCATTTTCACCCAAACTCTGTAAGCACTCATTTCAATCTATCCAAAATGCCTACTTTTCCTCTACACTCTTCTCACCACCTGGCCCTTATACACTTACAAAGACCCACATCTCCCTTCCCAGTTTCACCTCCATCTGCATTAATCTTGAACAAAAAGCCTTCCACTCCACCTATATCTTCACTTACTAGTGTAGCCACCCCTTCCCCCCCTTATCCTCTCCTCACTCCTGACACCCTCACCACTGCACTCCCAAACTCAAAATCACCATTTCAACTTTGTTTCACTTAATGCCAACATATCCATCTTCCTGCATAGTGTACCACACCCACACACATTAAAAGACCAAAACCTTAGGGTTCAGGTGGGAAAACTTCCAGGTTCTATTATGCCTCAACTTTTTGTAGGAATGTACCACTAATGGTTACAGAGGGCTTGATGCCTAGTCCCATCACTCCATCTCTCTTTTTTTTTTTTTTTTTTTTTTTAACTACCTATTACAATCACAGTGTGAAAACTCTGTGGAAATATTTTGTCTTCCACAGGGGATTAGGTGAAAATGGACATAGACATATATATTCAGAGATATTGTACAGGAGAGCATTAAGAGTGGTGGTGGGGGGACAGCATAATGGAGGGGCACTTGCAGTACAATAAGGTAGCATCATTTCTATGAGTAGTTAGTTTCTCCATCCCTGACAAAATCATGTGTGACTTTGGTCCATAGGGGCACCTCATATAGACCCTAAAGTATCAGCTGGATGCTACAGAGTATATTTTACCATACAATAGCATGCAGCCAGTACCAGTGACAGGGAGCAAAACCCTAGCAAAACTTAATCATTTATATTCATTGAACTGTGGATGTGACAGAGAACAGGGGTTTCATTTCCCTTTGCAGAAGCTTACCTTCGTTTTGATTCACAGAAATACAGGTCACACGAATAATTACATGAACTTGAAATGCTCACATTCCCTACTGTTTGACTTGTTGCGCTTGCAGGAAATAAATAAACTGATGTTTTTGGACAAAACATTACCTTGTATTGTTTATCCTTTTCTGGGCCAACTGGCTTTGTAAAAGTAAACTGACAATCTTCAGAGGTTGCTGTGCTAACAACTTCACTCTTATCATCCACTATTTTAATAGTTCCACTACTGGGTGCTTGCATGTAATGAATATATATATTCCTGTTACTCACAAGATTTTCGATCAAGCTCTCATCTGAAGAAGGAGAGAAAGTATTCTCATAAGAATATCCATAGTTATAGCCACCTGAGAAGTTAATGCAAGAAAGCACCTCTCTCCTACTGAGCCTCATATCCAGGCTGGATTCAAAGGCACATTCTCTGGGATGGACGAGGGGTCAGCTCCCCTGATGGCCCTCAGTATGTGAATACACCCTGTGTGGGTCAGGACGTCAGTATCGATCACATTGTCAACAAACTCGTTGCAGGACATGTCAAGGAATTGGATCTCCTTCAGTAGGTCCCCTATCTTCTCCCAAACTGCACTCCCCGATGGCTCCTCCTGCTGGGCTAGCTGAGCTTTTCCCCTGCCATGTGATGAGTGATGATGGCTTTCAAAGTATCTTAATGTGTGAGCTTGATGGACTAATACTAAAATATCACTACATACTATAATTGACAATGCAAATACATGGAAGCATCCATCATTAATCAAAACCATGAATAGTATATGACTACTGTACTTACCAGGCAATCAAGGCTTTAAAGGGGACAATCTCGGAAGAAAATTTTAGGCTACGATCCATCAGCAAATTCTTCAAGCTTTCTTTGCTCAGATATAATACAGTTTCAGACAACAAGGAAGTATCAGGTTTAAGATCCAGCATCTATGAAGAAAATTTGATTAAGTTCTATTTTCACATATATTGACGAATAATAGGAGAGGAAGCAATTTATACAAACATTCATACAATGTCACTATCAACAAGTATTCAGTTGTGCCATTTGGATAATATTGGGTAACCAGAATCATAGTGAACGTGCTTGCTATGGCACAATGGTTTCACTCATGCTTTGTATAGTGCAAATCCAGTTTCCAGTCCAACAGATTCTATTGGATGCTATCTACTCTCCTAACCTGAACACATTGGGTGACTGCCTCAATTGAAGCAAAGTGCTTCTAGTACAAACTCCTCACCTTCTGATGGCAAAGTTAGCATATGATCGCTACATCAATCCATCCATGACTTCTGTCTTATATATTTATTCTGAGTAATGCTAGAGGAAGAGCTTAAATGTGTTTGAGATACATACATATGATGCTAAGATAAGAGGGTGGGAAGAGAGTGGAGGGGAATGGAGTATGTAGGGAATGGAATGGGTGGGAATGATTTCTATGCCTTTGTTTTTGGCTCCTCCTGTGTAAGGGGGAAAAAGCCTTGGTTGTATGTATGTGTTTGAGATGAAATGTCTTAAAAGCATGGTAGGGGTTACTAGGCTGGATAGAGTAAGAAGTGAGAAGGTGAGGAGGAAAGTGGGTGTGGTGTGGAAAAGGAGTTGGGAGACAGGGTTGATGAAAGAGTATTAGGATGGTCTGGACACATGGAAAGAATGAGTGAAGAAAGATCAGTACAAGAAGTGTAGAAGGCAGAGGTGGATGGAGTGAACAAGAGGGGGCAACCAAGGATGAGATGGATGGAGTAAAAGGGGTGCTGAGAAAGATGGAGATATCTGTTGAGGAAGCAAGGGAGAAGACAGAAGATAGGGGTGAGTGGAGAATGGCTGTGTGTGGATGATGCTGTGATGCATGGAAGGGAGTGAGTGGGAAGGATTTGGGGGTTAGGGAGTGATTATGTTTGAATGATATTTTGACACAGCCCAAAGGGATTTCTCCCATCCTCTCTTTTTCTACATGAGGAGACACTGATTAAATAAAACAGCCTTACTGTGGATGTGCTGTGTCTTGCTGCATTGCTTCTGAGCCAGGGCAATGGGCTAGATGTAGGGATGACCTGTCATCCAGGAGGAACCAAGAAAAGGAGAGAGGGGTGGTGAATGAGAGTGGAGTGGGTGGGAATGGAATTATGCCTTTTGACTTTGGCTACCTCCCTTGTAATGGGGAAAAAAGCCCTTGGTATATGTATCTCTCTAGTGGATTTTAAAGCACATCTAAGTCATTTGCCTGTGTCACCATCCTACAAGTTTATTTTAGGTACTACTGAGTGATTTTATTCAGATGATTACCTCCACCCCATCCCCTCTGGGTCAAAGCTTCCCAAGGAAGTATACCAACTGCCCTTCCTTATATAGTCATACATGTCAAAGTACAGTATTTTTAAACCTATACTTTTGGCTGCAGACATGTGCTGCAGTATTTTAAGCTGAACACAGCATTAAGTTGTAATGAGATATCATGGCAAACTTTTACCTAAAACAAACACAAACTGTAACACCAACAAACAGGCCAGTGTACCTCTTTGCACTTATTGTTCAGCACCTTGTCCTCATAAACAAAAGAAGTTTCCAGGGCTGCAAGCAATGTCTCCTCCTTCATGTTAGAGATAATGTACTGAAAAAAGTTAATTTGTTCAAGAAACTGGGGAATGCCGATCATATACATAATTCATTAATACATCCTTGTCAAAGGAGAGGTATACAAGATCATGTGGTGTTTAATGATGCCCTGTAGCCAAGCCCTTCCTTACTTAATTATTGTATATATTTATTGTATATGTATCTCCTTTAATGTATATGTCACACTTCTTTATTATACATGAGTACTTAATATCAACATATATCTATTGTAAATGTATTGTATAAGTAAGCCTATGTAGTCATTACATTATATAAGTGCCCTATACATAATTATATAACCGAATATATATACGTCATTAGGCGTACGCCAAACGCGTATGCGTCTATGCCAATTGTACACGTCGTAGAATTAAGGAACTAAATATATGTTACCCTTAACCATTTTGCATGCATATTCATCATTATATGTAATTGTTCTCTTGTTGCTGTATATTTCTATGTATATACCTAGATATGTTAGTATGTATTGTTTTGCCCAATCTTTTTCCCGCCTAGCAACAATGTAACAGAAAGTAGGCCACGGGCGCGTCTTAATGCCCAGCTAGGCCCCCCAAGCATTCGCTTGTGACAGATCACTTCCTGTCTTACTTGTGTGTAGACCTCCGCAATAAACTCCTACCAAAATACTGCGTGTTTGGCACTTACCACAGTGGTGACCCCGGAGCGACTGTGCCCAAGTGACCCTAATACCCAGTGCTCCTTACCTAAGTGATTTAGGGTCATACACATTACGTGGTTAAGTGCCTATGCGTATTCATAAACTGTGACTCGTCACGCGCATGGAACTACGCATTTACGAAATTCAAAGTGCGCATGAAATAATCGGAGTGTGCGGCATTGTTAACAGTCCTGATCTACACGCAACACGTATACGATACGCAACACGTATACTGGGAAACATCCGACGACAACAACATGAATTCCAATACTCCGCCTACAACCCCTGCAGCCACTTCAACGACGACAGCAGCAGCAGGAAGCACTTCTTCCTCTACGCATTCCACGACTTCCGCCGCCGTCGCTGTTCGACCTCCACCATTCGACGAAGCATCGCCGGCAAGATGGTTTTCGTTGCTAGAGGCGCAATTTGCACTAGCTAACATAACCGTCCCCCAAACTAAGTTCAACCATGCACTTGCGAACTTAACCATCCCTGTGCTCAACCAGCTCGACGACGATGTCGTTACTTCCGGTGACTACGACCGCTTGAAGAAGGCGCTAATCGACGTCCTAACCAGGTCTCCGCCGGAACTCTTCGATGCCTTGGTCCACCAGAACAATATCATGTATGATAAGCCGACGACCTTCCTACGAGAACTTCGCACCATAGGTAAGCAACTCGGTGTCGACGACGACTTCCTCCGCCTAAAGTTTTTACGTGCAGTGTCAAGTGACATACGACCACTACTTGTTACACATGCCGGTTCCCTAGATGAGTTGGCCCGTGTCGCTGACACTCTCATGGCCCATGGCCACGGAAACAAAGGGATAAGTGCGTCATCGGTGAACAAGCCTGTGCCAAGGGCTCCGCGTAGTGATAGTGTGCCAGTGTTTCGTAGTGGTAACCCCACTACACGTGTTTCAGTACCCACTACCTTTCCACTCGGATTAACTCCCTTCTATGACGGTCAAAGACCACGAGTGTGCCGTTACCACCTCTTCTACGGCAACAGTGCTAGAGCGTGTAAACAATGGTGCATTCTATCCCACACTAGTGCTAACGTGTTACCTAGTTCACGCCCCAGTTCACGACCTAACTCACGTTCTTCATCCCCAGGACCTCAGCTTAACACGTCGGGAAACTTGACGGGCAGTCTGTAGAAGTATCCCTTGCAACGGCAGGACTGCCTCTTGTCATTAGTGCCACTATAGGTTGCAAGAACTATGAATTCCTTATAGATACCGGTTCTCAAGTCTCGCTCATTCCCTACGACTCAAGTTTAACTCCACTGCTCCGTTCCACGGTAGTACAACTTACTACTGCTTCCGGTACCCGTATTCGTACGTACGGTGAAGTCGACGTGGAACTTGGGATTCGACGTATCAGACGTTCTCTCCCATGGTCCTTCGTCGTTGCTGATGTTGTCCGCCCAATTCTTGGTACCGATTTTTTAACCCATAATTCACTAGTAGTTGATTGTAGAAATCGCCTCCTCTCTGATCCTTCCACTGCATGCACCATTCCCCTTAAGGCTACATTTTGAATAAAGTACCAAGACCTCACTCATCATTTGCATTGCCACAAGAGACAGATATATTACCAATCATTTGGTCTCCTGTTCCATGATATAAAGGAAGGATGATGGTCCATTTCAGCCATGCATAGCTGGATGGGCTTCACTTATGCTCTAAACACCAACACTGTTAACTGGTGTACAGGAATGACTGTAGCAAAACAACAAGGGGTGTTTCTAGTATTTTGTAGATAACTAGCACTTCTTTCTTTAGGAACAATAAAAGTTCAAATAGGTAGTCACTCAGGTGTACATTGAAAAGAAGGATAATAGAACTTAAAAAGTAATAAGCATTTTTTTAGGTTAGTCTTCAAACATAAAAAGATTATTTGTGATTAGTCTGCAGTTAATACTCCAAACAGTGAAGGGAAGTAATAAGAGTTTACATTTTTATTCAATCTACTATCAAAGCACAAGTAACATGAGAGTAAAAATATACTGTAAAGTACATCAGGTAATCTTTTAATGAGTACATTGGATAATCTTTTAATGAAATACATAGGAGTACAAACCTGTTATAGACAGAATGCTCAGATAATTTACTCAGAAAGTAAAGCCTCAGGTAGGTGAGGGAACATGATTACCCTTATCTGCATATGTGGCAAGTTGGTTTTGGCGCGTATGGTGACCCAAAGAGTGGCGTGGCTTGGACCTGGTTTGGCGCCAAAGAGTGGCGTGGCTTGGACCTGGTTTGGCGCCAAGAAGTAGCGTGGTTTGGTCAGTGCCCACGCGGAATGCTGGTCAGTGCCCACGCGGAATGCTGGTCAGTGCCCACGCGGAGTGTCCACGCGGACAATGAACGCACCCTTGTCCGGGCTGATTCCGCCCACCGTAGACCGCGTGGGGTAGGCCTAGAAGTTGATTGGACCACGCATAGCATCTGGCCGCTGGGTAGCTTTAAAAGGCAAGCACTCCAAGCACTGAAGGTCAGTTCAATCGTGTAGGTCCAGGGAACAGACGCGACGCGGTGCCAGCTGACAGTGAAGCAGTCCATACGCCACGTGTAAGGCAATCTCCAGAGTAAGTACTTGCCACAGTTCAGTGTCCCCTTATAGTCAGACTCCGAAACATTTGAGACATAATAAAGAGAGCCAACCCACCTGTGTTTAATATAGCCCAGCTCTGTGCCAGTCCTGGCCGAGTGGTATGTCAACATACCACAGTGGTGGCGGCGGTGCTTGGTGATATTTCCACATACCCACACCTTCTACTCAGTGAACACATTCTCCACGTACCATTTCACACTGATAGGACTACTCAGTGAACACAAAAGGAGTACTTATTTGAGCTAGGGGTTCTTGTTGTTTTTAACGATATCATGTCTCGTCGGGCCAACGTGACCCACGTGGTCGGTGCTGTGAGCCAACAGGTTAGGGCCTTTCAGGCCACGGCCGACGTTCCTTTTTTTCTCTCTTCCAGAATAAACCACCATCCTTTGAGTGGTCTCCCGGCTTGTATTGACGCGACCTCGTGGCTTTCCTTATTAGAGGAAAGGTGGTCTCCAGAGGTCTCCGACGCTGATAAGATCGCTGTCACTCAGCAGAAATCAGCCGGCGACGCTGCTATCGCTGCTCGCCTAGCAAAGGGTCAGCATCCTAATGATTGGGAAGCTTTCAAACTCGCCTTCCAAACTTACTTCTATGCACCTGCATCAGCAGATGCATTGGCAAATAGTCTCGATGAGGCAGTCATGCTGCCATCAGAGACACTCACTTCCTTTGCCCTCCGATTGGCGGATATGGTTTCCTCGTATACCGTGTTCCACCCAGAGCGGGTACCTTGGGCTACATTTACGGCACTGACGCGTATTAAGAAGGTCATGCCGCAGCAGTTTGCGAGCTCTCTTACTGGCGAACAACAATCTCCCATTGTTGCTGTCCTCCATGCAGCCATCGACTATGCGCAGAGGCATAGCTGTGATGTGAAGACCGTCTATGCGGGCGGGGCTGATTCCCCGATGGCTTTATATCCTGCAACGGCCGCTGTCTCCCACCAGTACCCGGCCGCGGGCGTTAGTTCCACTCCACCTTCACAATCACATTCAATATCCACATTACACACAGTCAAAGACTTTTCCTCACCTCGCACTTCGTGTGAGAAGGAGGCATACCATACATATCCTCAAAATTTGAGAGGATTGGAGGCGCGTCCTCGCCATGGACGTGACGCCGAGGCACGGCCTCGTAGGGACCTCACATACTCTCTTCGCAGAGCGGGGGGAATCAAATACACGTGGAAGCGTAACCGGGGCCGTGGTGGTCATAAGCGTCCATTTTGCACCCACTGTAAAAAGGTGGGCCACGAGACCGATGCTTGCTACTATAGGCCACGCGGTCGTGAGTGCACAGATTGCCACTCATGCAAGGGTGCGGGGCGGATTTGGAAGAGCGAAACCGCTCATACGAGTGTTGACCACGAGGCTCAGAGAAGACTCGCGGAGAGTGGCTCGTCAAAAAACGGCCAGCGCAAGGGGAAATATACCCAGAGGTAATGGTGGAGCGACGGCCGCACGTGGAAGTTATTCGCGTCGATTTGGCCAGCTCCCACACCACTGGTGGCGGCTTAGCCATGGTCGATGTCACATTGTTGGTGCCCCATGCTCCGAAGTCAGTTTGTGCTCTCCTGGATACGGGAGCGGCAGTATCTCTTATTCATAAGAGCATTTTGCCTGCCACCGTAGAAGGCTCCCAGGTCGGTACCACTAGAATCATAGTGGCCGACGGAGCAGAGATGCCAAATCTTGGCAAGGTCGACGTTCCTTTTCGTCTCGCTGGGTTTCCGTTCCGCCATTCTTTCTTTATCATCCCTGCTGAAGGTCTTCCGTCGAAACTCATCCTCGGGTTCGATTTCCTCGCGGCTCATAAGGTGTCGTTGACCTTTAGTCCTCTCACGTTCAAGGTGAACGACAAGGATGTCCCTGTTATCCTCACGAGAACGGTCCAGTCCTCAACACCGTTCATCGCCGTGTGCGAAGAGCAAGATAGTTTTCAGGGGTTAAGTGAGAAAGCCACATTCCCGGTCAAGACCGGTGAGGCTCACTGGGTTTCGGGCTTCTCAGGAGGCACCATAGCACTGTTTCTTGAGAAAGCAGACAAGCTTACTCCCGCAGGTCAGGCCGTCTCGGCGCTGTTTACAGCATGCCCATACGTCGAAGGCGCCAGCTTGCTCGGTCAGGGAGTAGTAGAGCTGCTCAAGATGGAAAATGGAAAGGCTTGGTGCAGAGTTCCATTCCTGAATTTGAGCCCAGATACCCGTGAGTTTCACAAAGACCACGTGGTTGGCCACCTAACCCTCTTAGGAGAGATTGCGTTAGTAGACGGTGGAACTAACGTCTCAGTGGGAACGGTGCAGGCATCGAACGTAGTGGATAGCTCGCGTGGTGATAGGAATAACTGAGACATGGTTAAATGGTACAGAGTTCGAAGCTGAATTTAATATTGCGGGATTTAAACACTTTCATCAGGATAGAAACCACAAGAAAGGTGGGGGTGTTCTATTGTACGTTAAAAACAATGTTCATGCTTGTGTTTTAGAGAAAGTGAAACAGGATGCATATGATAGTTTGTGGGTTGAGTTAACCCAAACAAATGGACAAAAAATGAATACAGGTGTAATATATAGGCCAAAGACATTATCATTAGCAGACGACCAACTGTTATTTCAAGAACTGTCTAGTTTCTGCAACCGGGATTTATTGATAATGGGTGATTTCAATTTTACTGACATTGATTGGATGACCCTTGAACATGGCCATATAGGTAGTCGCTTGATTGATTTTCTTGGTGACAATTACTTAATTCAGCATGTAAAAGAGCCCACAAGACATGGAAACTTACTCGATCTTTTGATCACTAGCCGCGAAAGCATGGTAACTGATGTAGAAGTCGGTGAATCTGTTTTAAATAGCGATCACAACTTAGTTAGATTCAAACTCCTAAACAATTTTAGAATAGATACTTGTTTCTAAAATACCCGATTTCAGTAAAGCTCAGTTCATAGGACTACGTCAGGAGCTTCAGCTTACAGATTGGGAGGCAAAATTAAACGAAAGACCTGTAGATCAGATGTGGGAAATATTTCAAAATACGTTCACTAAGATGATTCATACTTACATTCCTTCTAAGGACAGACGTCCCCCAAATCAGGCTCGCCCAAAGTGGCTCGACAAAGAAACTGAAAAAAGTATTGCTAAAAAGAGACAGGCTTATAAGAAATATAAGTGCTCGGGTGCATCTAATGACTATGAAAATTATGTATCAATATAGAAAGATTTAAAAAAGACAATATGGAAAAGAAAACGACAATACGAAATGAACATCGCTGATAAATCCAAAGAGAATCCCAAAGAATTCTATAGTTACATTAGAGATAAAAAGGTTGTTAGGAATCACATTGGTCCACTATTATCTGCTGACGGTCAACTTGAATATTCAAATGAAGGAATGTGTAATATCTTAAACAATTATTTTAGCTCGGTATTCGTAAACGAAACACCTCAAAGTGAATTCCAAACTGAAACCTGTGAAAAGTCTGGGGTAAACTTACTCACTACGGTAAATATAACAAAAGAAAAAATTAAAAGGTGTATAGACAAACTCAAAGTTAATAAAACACCAGGCCCTGACGGTTGGCATCCAAGAATCTTAAAGGAAATTAAAAATGAGATTGTTGTTCCATTAGAAATTATTTTCAAGAAATCCATCATATCCGGAGATGTCCCAAGAGAATGGAAGCTAGCTAACGTTACTCCCATATTCAAAAAAGGTGACAAAAAGAAACCAAATAACTATAGGCCTATCAGTTTGACTTCAATCGTAGGAAAAATAATGGAAACTATCATCAGAGATGCTATCGAACATCATTTAGAAAGTAACCGTTTGATAAATGATAGCCAGCATGGTTTCAGACGGAAACGTTCATGCGTGACTAACTCGAATTCTACAACACAGTTATCTCGAATTATGACAAAAGAAACAATATAGATTTGATATATCTAGACTTTGCAAAAGCTTTTGATACCGTCCCACACGAAAGACTACTTACTAAATTAGCTTTGCATGGAATAAGTGGTAGCCTATTAGGTTGGACTAGTAATTGGTTGAATGGTCGAAAACAGAGAGTTGTTTTAAATGGAAAAACTTCTGGATGGAAGAATGTTGCAAGTGGAGTTCCTCAGGGTTCCGTTCTTGGGCCACTTCTATTCATAGTATATATAAATGATATAGACCATGGACTAAAATCTACTGTTTCCAAATTTGCTGATGATACAAAACTGTGCGGAGTGGCAAAAGATCACTCAAACCAATTAGATATTCAAGTAGATTTAGATCAATTACAGCAATGGTCTGAAAAGTGGCTAATGAAATTTAAAACAAGTAAATGCAAGATTATGCACATAGGTAAAAATAACAGTAAGTACGATTACAAGTTATTTGGTAATTCGTTAACAAAAGTGGATAGTGAAAAAGATCTCGGCGTAATTATCAGTAACGACCTCAAATCATCCAAGCACTGTATTTCAGCCTCTGAGAAAGCAAATAAGATTCTAGATCTGATTGCGCGATCTTTTGATTTCAAAAGTCCATCACTCATTAACAAGCTATATAAATCGTTAGTTCGTCCACATTTGGAATATGCTGTTTCTGTATGGTCACCGAATCTCATTAAAGACATTGACAGACTGGAAAAAGTACAACGGCGAGCCACAAAACTGATTCCAAATATCAAAAATAAATCATACGAAAATC
The DNA here is from genome assembly GCF_046742065.1 of Oratosquilla oratoria. Lineage (NCBI taxonomy): Eukaryota > Metazoa > Arthropoda > Malacostraca > Stomatopoda > Squillidae > Oratosquilla > Oratosquilla oratoria. The sequence continues at coordinate 16,276,971 of NC_134788.1, read as the reverse complement.
GACTAAATCACGTGAATCTGTTTTCCCTAAAAAAGCGTAGACTCAGAGGTGACTTGATACAGGTCTTTAAGATTTTAAAGGGAATTGACAACATCAAAAGTGACAAAATTTTCACATTGAATGAGAATCAGACAAGAAACAATGGTCTCAGACTATCCGGAAATAGATTCAATTTAGAAGTAGGTAGAAACAACTTTGCCAACCGTGTAGTAAATGAATGGAATAAACTTCCTGAACAGGTAGTGCAATGTAGTTCAGTTCGAAGCTTTAAGAATCAGTTAGATAAATACCTAAGTAAGATGCTGTAATGATTATAATTTATCTTATATTATTTGTTTTTGTTTTGTTATCATTTGTCTGTCTGATTTTCATTTATTATTAGTTATATGTCAATTTATTATTATTTACTATTTACCTGTTTGTTTATTATTTAACTATACCTATGCATTTATTTATGTATTTTATTTGTTATTTACATTATTATAGTTTTTATTTATTGTTTTATTATTAATATGATTTTTTTTTCGCATCCGACCTAGATATGGATCAAAAGGTCTCCTGTCGGCATGCTCCGCCTTTGTAATCCTTTGTAAGTTGGGAATTTTTTTCCCAATAGGCATACCAAGGAATACGTTGCTCTGACCGGTTTAGTGGTCAAATATGGCGATGTTTTCGCCTTGCCAGGGGATCCACTTACTGTGACGCCTCACTTCCTACACGAGATCCGGACCATTGGACCTCCAGGCTACCGCAAATCTTATCCCATTCCTGAGAAGTATAGAGCGGAGATAAGGGAACAGATTAGTGACATGCTCAGTAAGGGGATCATTCGCCCATCTCGTTCTCCTTACAATGCTCCTGTTGTTCCGGTTGTTAAGAAGGATAAAAGCCTTCGTCTTTGTCTTGATTTTCGTGCTCTAAACAGACACATCCTTGATGATAGGTTTCCTCTTCCCCACATTGACTCCATGCTTCGAAATCTCGGCTCCAGCGTCATATTCTCACTGCTTGATCTCAAGCAAGGGTATCTTCAAATCCCATTAGCGGAAGGTAGCTGTGAGAAAACGGCGTTCTCGACGCCTGAAGGGCATTACGAGTTTACGTCTCTCCCTTTTGGGCTTAAAGACGCTCCATCGTGGTTTCAGAGAGTGATGAACCAGGTGCTCTCGGGCCTGTTAGGGGTTAGTGCGATGGTGTACATGGACGATATTATCGTTCTGGGAACATCTTGGGTCGACCACCTCAAGAATCTTGAGGATGTCCTTCGGAGATTGCAAGAGGCAAGCCTCTCTTTGAGGTTGGAGAAATGTCATTTCTTCCAGAAGGAGGTCGCTTACCTGGGTCATGTTATATCCCAGGAAGGGATAAAGCCTCAGAATGATAAAGTCCAAGCCATCAAAACTTTTCCCCGGCCGGTGCGTATGAAAGAGCTACTTTCATTTCTCGGTTTAGCGGGATACTACCGCAAATTCATTCCGAACTTTGCGGCCATTTCCTTGCCTCTGGTAGATATGACAAAGGGTGACGTAGCAGGGAAGCACAAGAATCCTGAGCTTGGTCCTTGGACACCTCCTCAGTTAGATGCATTTGAGTTCCTCAAGTCCCATTTGTCATCCACAGTGGTCCTTCCTTATCCTAACTTTAATAGGAAATTCTTGCTTACTACTGACGCCAGTGATTCGGCGATTGGGGGCGTGGTTCAGCAAGAGGATGACGAAGGTAGGAGACGCCAACTCCCCTATTTCAATCGCACTCTGAACGAACACGAGCGTCGTTACAGTACAATAGAGAGGGAGGCGTTAGCGGCAGTGTACGGTCTCGGGATCAATCGCCCGCTGATTATGGGATACCCGGTAAGACTTTTGATCGATCACAGACCGTTGGTCTGGCTCTTCACTGCTAAGGGCACAAACACTCGGATTCTCCGGTGGCAAATGGCGATCGCCGACTTCGATATCGAAGTCACATATATCCCAGGAAGACTGAATGTTGTCGCGGACGCACTCTCTCGGATACGGGGGGCTGACCATCCTATAGATGATTTCATAATTTCCCACATATCCACGCGTGGACGGGGTAACTCTGAGCCAAATTCTGAGGAGGATACCATCACGTGAGACCAGGTAACCATCTGCAAGGAGCAAGATGCCCACCCTGATTGGGGTCGGATTAAAGAGTACCTCCGAGGGGCCACGTCAGGAGTTCCTAAAATTCCGCGCTTACGAGTTCCGATCGGGGAGTTTCGACTCCTACCCGACGGACTCCTATATCATGCGCGTAGAAATGCGTACCAGTTAGAGGAGCTTCGACTGGTATGCCCTGAAGGAGCAAAGGCAGCAGCCTTACGTATTGCACATTGCCTTCCTATGGCGGGCCATGGCGGGCCATGGCGGAGTCCAAGTTACTCTGGAACGGCTACAAAAATTTGCATTTTGGCCGAGAATGACGGAGGATGTGAAGGAATTCTTAAAGAAATGCAAAATCTGCATCATGTGTAAACCTTCCTATGACCTCCCAGCTCCACTTAGACAGTTCCCTGACGTAAACACTCCATTTGAAAGGGTCCATGTTGACCTTATTGGCCCATTAATCACCACCTTACATGGTGCGAAATACATTTTGACAGTTGTCGATGTTCTGACCCGCTTCTTGGTTGCTGTACCAATCAACTCTAAAGAAGCGCGGATTGTAGCCAAAGCCTTCCTGGACCACGTCCTGGCAATACATGGTGCTCCGAGACAGGTGATCTCTGATGGGGGAGGAGAATTCATAAACGACACGTTCAAAGAGGTGATGGAAATGGCGAACATCAAGCATCACAAGATCACTCCTTGCCATCCCTCGAGCAACGGGATCGTTAAGAGAGTCAATGGCACCATCATAAAAATCTTACGGTCCCTTGTGCAGGACAATCAAACAGGCTGGGATCAAATGCTCCCTTTAGCGGTCTTAGCCTACAATTCTGCATATCATAGAGTCCTGCGGGATTCCCCGTATTTCCTCTTGTTCCACAGAGACCCTGTCCTCCCTATAACGGAGTTCACGAGGCCAAATGTCCCATTGTATAATATGGACAAGTTATCGGCCGAAACAATGGCCGTAGCAAATTCATGTTTTGACCGGTGTCAACAGTTCATCGAAGCTGCCACAGTTGAAAGGCACACCAAACGGCCGAGGACACGCATAAAACAGCTTGCCCTTGGTGATAGAGTTTATGTCACAACAAGACCTAAACAGGGGGTAAGTAAAAAGCTACAACCATTGTTCCAGGGCCCATATAGGATCACCAAAAGGGTGAGTGATGTAATATACTCAATTAAAAATATAAAATCAGGACGTGAGTTCTCTGTCCACACGGACAGAATCCGGCAAGAAGGAAATCTCTCTGTGTGTGAGAACAAAAACGTAAGGAGAGCATTCCCCACACACGAGAAGGAACCCCTGGACCTCCAGGAGGATAATGGCGGCTCACATTAGCACGCCGATTCAAAGGTCTTATAACTGCTCCGTGTGTCACATAGCACGTGAGATGATCATTAGAACTATGTTTTTCTCATTTTCAGGTCTTCTTCTTTTTGTCCATATTTGGTTTACAACCCCCCCCCCAAAAAAAAATAATAGTAATAATAATAATAATAATATTAATAATAATAATAATAATAATAATAATAATAATAATAATAATAATAATAATAATAATAATAAAAAAAAAAATTTTTTTTCTTTTTTTTTTTTTATGTCGGCGCCCACGCCATCCATGGAAACAAAATTTCTGCCGTCTCTTTTCTTCTCCACATACACTCCACACCCCGAGTCCCACCCTTCCTGCCAGCGGGGGACCACCTGCCAGCGGGGGACCATGGAACAGCACGTCGCATCATCACAGGCGAGAACGTGGAGCATGGAACAGCTCTATGAGATCACTGGCAAGGCGCGTAGTGCATTATTATCTGTTAGCATATAAGCAATGATAAATCTTGATAATAGTGTATTCTGTACATATCCATTGTGGTTATGATCCACAATATACCCTCCTGTGCAAAAGTTAATGCTGCTGATATTTTTTACAGATCTACAGGACAAAATTGCAGCCAGCAGCATTATGAGCACCAGCGCGGAGTTCCCACCACGTTGACAGAAGGACCTCACGCCTACGCACGACCAACACATCTGCTCCGGTCTCTTCTTCCTATTTTTTTTTTTTTTTTTTTTTTTTTTTTTTTTTTTATTTTTTGTTGGCACGTGTGTCGCGAAGGGTTTTTTCATCGATGTGATTGCTGTCTTTAGGGAACGCACTTTGGTGTGTTACCTCCTGACGCGTACGCATCGATTTTTCCCTCACGCCAGAGTAGATTGTTTTTTTGTTGTTTCGGTAGTCGTTGACTTTTTGGCGGGGGGAGGAATGTGGCAAGTTGGTTTTGGCGCGTATGGTGGCCCAAGAAGTGGCGTGGCTTGGACCTGGTTTAGCCCCAAGGAGTGGCGTGGCTTGGACCTGGTTTGGTGCCAAAGAGTAGCGTGGCTTGGTCAGTGCCCACGCGGAATGCTGGTCAGTGCCCACACGGAGTGCCCACGCGGACAATGAACGCACCCTTGTCCGGGCTGATTCCGCCCACCGTAGACCGCGTGGGGTAGGCCTGGAAGTTGATTGGACCACGCATAGCATCTGGCCGCTGGGCAGCTTTAAAAGGCAAGCACTCCAAGCACTGAAGGTCAGTTCAATCGTGTAGGTCCAGACGCGACGCGGTGCCAGCTGACAGTGAAGCAGTCCATACGCCACGTGTAAGGCAATCTCCAGAGTAAGTACTTGCCACAGTTCAGTGTCCCCTTATAGTCAGACTCCGAAACATTTGAGACATAATAAAGAGAGCCAACCCACCTGTGTTTAATATAGTGCCAGTCCTGGCCGAGTGGTATGTCAACATACCACACATACAAGTCTCCCTTGCAGAGAACATCCGGTACTTGTGGGCAATGGCATACACCTCAAGAGCCTGTTTAACAGACTCTAGATCCATCTGATCCACGTAAATGTGATCCAAAAGTTTCTGGAAAGCATGAGGGGAATCCTTTGGAAGGATGAGCTCCTTCTCAGTAGCCAGGGGTCCCATCAGCATGGTGCCAAACACAGAGGAGCTCATAGACAGGATCACCCTGTGGGCCTGGGGGAGTCATGGATTACTTCAAAGTCTTCTTTGGGCAACTAGTATGAAAGCCTCATCCACCTTCCTGAAGGAGGAAATTTTGAATGCGAGTCCCCCCAGACCTACCTTGAAGGTTAACTCATACTCTGGAAATACAATGTCTAGGTCACTGTTCTCATCCGGTGTGTACATATACTGCAGACGCTCCTTACTATTCTTCATTAAAAGCTGCCACTCCTTGCCCGTTCCTGAATTGGCCATTTTAGCTCTTCAATTGCTGTCTGAAAATATCCTATGATTTAGTTATGTCAATGAAAACACTCGCATAACCACTGGCCTTTCCATCAGTGATTCCCTGGTTGAATATACTTGTATGGTGCATAATTTGAATTATGCGTCCTTATTTCAAAACAATCTATTTTGATGTGAACTGCATTCCAACACCTATATTCTGTCTTATCCAATATAAATTCATCAACAGTGTTACTGTTTTATTGCTAAATGGTGTCATGAGCACAATCATGCAAGTGTGGTTATCAGGTGCGGGAGGGTTCTTTCTATGGGGCTTATGTCTGGGGGTTGTTTTTGGAGTATTGAGTTTGATGGACTGTCTTGAAGCACTTGTTTAGTGATTTAAGTGTATGTGCTTTTTCTCCAGATGTTTTCTGTGGTATAAGCAGTCTCTTATAATATTTGAGTAATATGGTCCTGTTTATTATTTTTTTTTTCATTCTGTTGAAGGTGCTTCTAAAATATAGTGTGCAGGGTGTATAGTGTACAGGGATTTGGTGAGTTCCTGTTCATTTTCAAGTAGTTTTCTATGGGGAGGATTTTGGTTTCTGTATGCAGGTATTCAATAGGGGTGGTTATGGTGAATCCTGTCATTAATCTCAGTGTTCTATTCTGTACATACATTAATACATATGATATATGCATACAATGGGAATAATAAGAAAATGGGAAACCTTTCTTTACATTTACAACCTGGGACTGAACAAATATGTGCCAAAGATTAATGGAAGGAAACAGAAACAGGCCTGGTTCAACAAAAAGTGTGAGATTGGAAAAATGTAATTTTCACAGGAAAATTAATTTTTCCCTGATACAAACCTGAGGTACTCCTTACCAAAGGATACTTTCGCATAGCGCAAGTTTTCTACCGCTAAACACTGTGTGTTGTTTTAAAACACCTCACTCCGTGGGCCTGGGCAACGGTTATCCTCAGTAAGGGGCCCTACTAGGGCAAGCCCCCCCCCCTTCCCCCACAAGTCTAGCACGCTAAACTCCATTCTCTGAGCCATGTATGAAATTAATCACAAGGTTTGACAGGCAAGGGAGAAGGAACTATTAGAGGGGTGGCTGAGGAGGGCCATTAGAGGTAAGGAGTACCTCAGGTTTCATATTCAGCTCACTACTGAGGTTGAGTCTCACGGCCGCCTACCTTTTCTGGACTCCGAAATAATAAAAAACTGTAAAGAATCTCTTTTCAGAGTTTACAGGAAGCCCACAAATAAAGACGATTTAATACACTTCTACAGCGCACATGATGAAAGAACAAAAACAGAAGTGGTAATAGGTTTCTTCCTTAGAGCACTGAGAATTTGCAGTGTTGGATCTGTTGGTATATTCCTTAATCGTTTTTATACTCGGCAGCTACACAATAGACCATAATCTATTCAATTTTCTCACAACTATTCAATAGATTCAATGTTTAACAATGGCGGGTGAGCAGCGAAGTTTGGCTACTGATACGTCACACTTCCGAAATTTTCTGATGATAGCCGAAGCTGTTTTCGAAGTGGAGACGGTCTAATCAAAGTTGAAAAATAGTTTCTGTTGCCTAAATTCAATTTTAAGAGCAAAAATATTTAATGGGAATGATCGGCAATGCTTGTTTATTTACTTTCCTTGGAGTTTTGAAAAAAAAAGTATCTCACTTGTGTATTGTGACCTTTGAACTGCGAAAGCTGTTTTGTTTATTCATTTATACTCGTACTGTGTTGATTTTATTTTTCTACTGTACTAGATTTTTAGATATTGAATTTTAGTATAGATAAATCACAAGGACTGATGTAATAATTTCTTGATCCCCCAGCACTGAAAAAATAGCAACAGACAGTGTACTGGCGTAGGGTTGCCGTTTCGTAGAATTTTGTACCAAAACGTTGAAAAATAGCGGCATGTGGCAACTGCACAAGGGCATGAGGAATTTTTTTCTACATATCAGTGGGCTGTTCAAAACATTCAAAAACTCAAACTTTTGTTTAAAAATCATAGAACTAGTTATCAAATAATAAATGGTACATCAAAATATGACTTTTATTGGTAATTGTGTTACTTATGAAATATTGCACCCCAAAAGATACGTTATCGGCTGAAAGAAACCTGCACAGCGAAGCTATAGCGATAATCCCATACCACACTCCTGGTCATATGGCCATTTCCCGAAGGTTGAGTGTGGTTTGAATTTTCCGCCAAAATCATCGGAAATTTAAAATTCCCGGCTCTGTGCAGGCATGCGCATTGTCGACCCCACCTCCCCCTCCCTATCCCCTCCCTTCTTACCCGGCTAGCTCGAGCCGGGCGTCGCGTCACTTAGATCGCGGAAACGGGACGGAGTGGTTAACTCGCTGCCCACATGGGAGCAGGCGGTCCCGTTTCCTGCTGGTTAATCGTCTGTTAGTTTTATCGCTTTCCGCTTGGCTGCTGGTTTGTCCCATTCTTCGACTTTGATTTTATACGAGCACAATCCGTCCCCGTCTTCGAGCCGTCCCTGGTAAACAACCCGGGTCCTCTCGGAGGACAGGGGACGTGTCTTATGGTACGGAGTGTGGCCCCCCCAGGGTCATCAGGCCTCTCGGCAGCGCCATACCTCCGACCATCATCGGTCCTCTATTGCCTCAAGGTTTGTATCAGCCCCTAGGCGTAGACTTTGACCATATACGATCGCAATACGTCCGTCTCCAGGCCGTCCGTGGTAAGAACCCGGGCCTCTTTGAAGACAGGGGGACGTGTCTTATGGTACGGAGTGTGGCGCCCCCCAGGGTCATCGGGCCTCTCGGCAGCGCCATACCTCCGACCATCATCGGTCCTCTATTGCCTCACGGGTTGTATCAGGCCCTAGGCGTAGACTTTGACCATATACGATCGCAATACGTCCCCGTCTCCAGGCCGTCCGTGGTAAGAACCCGGGCCTCTTTGAAGACAGGGGGACGTGTCTTATGGTACGGAGTGTGGCGCCCCCCAGGGTCATCAGGCCTCTCGGCAGCGCCATACTTCTGACCATCATCGGTCCTCTATTGCCCCATGGTTTGTATCAGGCCCTAGGCGTAGACTTTGACCATATACGATCGCAATACGTCCCCGTCTTCAGGCCGTCCGTGGTAAGAACCCGGGCCTCTTTGAAGACAGGGGGACGTGTCTTATGGTACGGAGTGTGGCGCCCCCCAGGGTCATCAGGCCTCTCGGCAGCCCCAAACCTCCGGTCATCAATGGTCCTCTAACAGCCTCATAGCTTGCTTCGTCAGGCCCTAGGCGTAGACTTTGACCTTATACGATCGTAATCCGTTCCCCATACGTCTTCGGGTCGTCCGCGGTAAGAACCCGGGCCTCTTTGAAGACAGGGGGACGTGTCCTATGGTACGGAGGGGGTGCCCCCGAGGGTCATCAGGCCTCTCGGCAGCCCCATACATCCGACCAATAATGGTCCTCTAACGCCTTAATGGCTCCCTTTGTGAGGCCCTAGGCGTAGACTTTGACCTTTTCCACTCGTAATCCGTTCCCCATACGTCTTCGAGTCGTCCGTGGTAAGAATCCGGGCCTCTCGGAGGACAAGGGGACGTGTCCTATGATACGGAGGGTGACGCCCCGAGGGTCATCAGGCCTCGGCAGCCCCATACCTTCGACCAATAATGGTCCTTTAACGCCTTATAACTTTCTTTGTCAGGCCCTAGGCGTAGACTTTGACCTTTTCCACTCGTACTCCGTTCCCCATACGTCCTCAAGTCGTCCGTGGTAAGAACCCGGGCCTCTTGGAGGACAAGGGGACGTGTCTTATGATACGGAGGGTGGCTCCCCGAGGATCATCAGGCCTCGGCAGCCCCATACCTCCGACCTTCAATGGTCTTCTAACGCCTCACGGCACCACCCTCCTTCCAAGTTTCTTAAAAAAAAAAAAAAAAAAAAAAAAAAAAAAAAAAAAAAATCACCACCCAGTCCTTCTCATGAGCCACAGCCAACCTCTTATCAACTTCACTTGGCTTGAGTTTAAAGATGACTTACCTGATGTTCCACCCCCAAGTAAAACACAAAAGAACTTTAGACTTAGGGAGTCTAGTGTTAGTTAAAATGAGTATAAATTAGTTCAAAGAAACTACAATCATTTAGTGTAATGAGAAGAGGAAAATCAGTTTTAAATAGTACAGTTTAAGTTGGCGCAAAGTGCTAGGTATTACATAAATAAAATGCCTTGACCTTGAAAAAAAAACACAGGTCGAAATGGACATGACTTCTCCTATTCAACTTAAGTTAATATATAGTCATGATGGTCAAGAATTTTACCATGTTGAAATTAATTTCAACGCTCACTGTAACTCAGATCGAAATGACCATGACTTTTCCTATTCAACTTAAGCTAATCTACAGTCATGATGGTCGAGAATTTTACCATGTTAAAATTAATTTCGACGCGCACTGTGACTCAGGTCGAAATGGACATGACTTTTCCTATTCAACTTAAGCTAATCTATAGTCATGATGGTCAAGAACTTTACCATGTTAAAATTAATTTCAACGCTCACTGTGACTCAGGTCGAAATGACCATGACTTTTCCTATTCAACTTGAGCTAATCTACAGTCATGATGGTCGAGAATTTTACCATGTTAAAATTAATTTCGACGCTCACAGTGACTCAGGTGGAAATGGACATGACTTTTCCTATTCAACTTGAGCTAATCTACAGTCATGATGGTCGAGAATTTTACCATGTTAAAATTGATTTCGACGCTCACTGTGACTTAGGTCGAAATGAACATGACTTTTCCTATTCAACTTAAGCTAATCTGTAGTCATGATGGTCAAGAATTTTACCATGTTAAATTAATTCAACGCCCACTGGGACTCAGGTCGACATGAACATGACTTTTCCTATTCAACTTAATTTAATCTACAGTCATGATGGTCGAGAATTTTACCATGTTAAAATTAATTTCGACGCTCACTGTGACTTAGGTCGAAATGAACATGACTTTTCCTATTCAACTTAAGCTAATCTGTAGTCATGATGGTCAAGAATTTTACAATGTTAAACTAATTCAACGCCCACTGTGACTCAGGTCAACATGAACATGACTTTTCCTATTCAACTTAATTTAATCTACAGTCATGATGGTCGAGAATTTTACCATGTTAAAATTAATTTCGACGCTCACTGTGACTTAGGTCGAAATGAACATGACTTTTCCTATTCAACTTAAGCTAATCTGTAGTCATGATGGTCAAGAATTTTACCATGTTAAACTAATTCAATGCCCACTGTGACTCAGGTCAACATGAACATGACTTTTCCTATTCAACTTAATTTAATCTACAGTCATGATGGTCGAGAATTTTACCATGTTAAAATTAATTTCGACGCTCACTGTGACTTAGGTCGAAATGAACATGACTTTTCCTATTCAACTTAATTTAATCTACAGTCATGATGGTCCAGAATTTTACCATGTCAAAATTTATTTTAACGCTCACTGTGACTCAGTGATGTCACGGTATGATAAGATGACGTCATTATGTGATAAATTGACGTCACGATGTAGTCCTATGACGTAAATTTGTGTCCCTGTGACGTCACGAGACGATCCTATGGCGCCATGATCAATCCGGTGACGTCACAGTATAATCACATGATGTCGCTAGGTATTAAACATATAGAAGTCCGCTTGTGGGTGATGAGACGTCACAAATTGCCATAGCACACTATTGGATGAAGACGCTCGCCACGGGCTTCGAGGACTTCCCGCGGGAAGACTTGGGGTGAGTTGGATACATACCGAGGGTCCAGGCCCGTCTTCGTAGGAGACGCTCAGGGAACGTCTTCACCCAGGACGAAGCCTCTTGACTAACGCCCACGGACGAGGTCGCTCGTAAACGAACTTGGCCTCGCATACTCCCTTTCGGTTTCTCGCTTACCCCGAGGATCTTCACGAAACTAGTGAGAGTGGTAGGCGTACGTTGGACGGAAGCAAGCGTCTCCACACTCATGTTCCTAGACGGCTAGTTGATGCATTTGCCCACCGGGGAGGGTGCATCGGCCGACATCTCAGTGGCTCTGAGTGTGTTGGCGGACGTGGAGTTCGGGGTGGACTGGGACGGGTCTGCCCTTGCTCCCACACAGAGACTTTATTGGCTCGGGATTGAGTGGGACACAGTCAGCGTCCTTCGGGTGCTCCCCTGCGCCAAAAGAGCGTGCTTCTCTCACACGTCCTCCCTCCTTCGGTGGCCGGGGGGGGGGGGGTGCCTCAACTTCGCGACCCCGGCCCTTCCACTGAGCCGCTTGGGGCGCCGACGGCTGGTACGGGAGGTCGATAGGAGCATACTGCTTCTCCCGCGTGACCTGCCCGGGCCGATACCCTCAGCACTCCACAGGTTGTTACGTCCCTGGCTTCGGTCGGGGGCCCTACGCCGGTCGCTCTATCCAGGTTTCAAGAGATCTACGTAGTGTAGCAACTACGCCCACAAGTGTTCGAGTCGTTCTCCCTCCGCTACGGCACCCCAGAGGTGGACCTGTTTGCCTCCCCAAACACGACCCAGCTCCCCCTTTACCTCACCTGCATCCAAAGGACACGCACAGGAGGCCCAGACGCCTTCACGGAGGACTGGAACAGCTGGAGGTACGTATTCATTTTCCTCCTCCAGTGACACTAGTCCTCCTGAAGGTGATGCAGACCCTCAGATCCTTCAAGGGTCAGGTCCTCCTGATAGCTCCCTACTGGCTAACCCAGCCGTGGTTCGGGGAGCTAATGAGATGGGGCCCTTCTCCCCTTCTACTGGGGTCAGCCTGCCTAGCCAACAGCTTTACCGCGCCTCTCCAAGCGTCACTCCAACTTGATAATTGGAGTTTCTACGGGGAGCTCTCAGCCAACTCTTCTCTACAGAGGCAGCAGACAAGATGCTCAGAGCTCACCTTCCGTCCTCAGTGCGGCAGTGTGGGTCCTGCTGACGGAGATTCCGGAACTGCCTTCGGAGACGCGCGATGGTGACCATCTCCGCCAGCATGGTCCCGGACTTCCTGACTTGGCTGGCTACCTCCACCAACAGGGCACCGGCGACTATCTTGCCTCACTATACAGCCCTCACTGATCCGCTACGCTTTGGCATGAACATCCGAGAGCCACAGAGGGCGTGAACCCTCCTAATGAAGGGGATCAGCGCCTCGAGAGAGCCGAGACATCAACCGGTCCTGGCCTGGTCCTTGCATCGTGTTCTGCAGTATCTGGCGTTCGAAAGGGCCATTATGGAGGAAGAACACTTCCCTCGACGCGTCGCCTTTCTGCTCGCCTTGACTACGGACTACAGGGCTTCACAGCTGGCGGCAATCACCCGCCACCCGTCCGTCTCCAAACTGGAGGAGGACAGCTCGGCCCTAACCCTCTCTCCATCACCAACATTGCTGGCCAGGAACGGACGAGCGGACGATATGATCGGCCCTCTCAGAATACAATCCTTCCGGGAGGGAGGACGCCCACATCCACTGCGCCCGGTCCGTGCGTTCGAAGACTACGTGGACCACACGGAAGAGATTTCTGAGGATCATCTCTTCTCTCTTCTACAACTCGAAATTTAGGATTCCCCTAACCCCGAGGTCCGGGCGCACCTGCCTTTCCGCTTTTTGGGAGAGAGCCGACCCGGGCCATGCCCCGCACGCCCACAGCATCAGGGACTTTGTGGCATCGCTGGCGCTTCTCCGCACCCACTCTGTAGAGCGGGTGCGGGACCTAGGGGCTGGACATCGACGACTCCCTTGGGGACACGGTGTCTCTACCACTCGGTCCCCTGTCCCATGTGTCGCCATGGTGGCGGCTCCACCCCTCTCATCTCATAGAAAAAAAAAGGGATTGGAGGGGGCAAAGGGCGACCGAGGAGTGGGGAGGGGCCAGGAACCGCTGAACAGGATACAAATTTGGTATAATTTACGCATTGTGTGAACAGTGCAATGTTGTGCATATCACATTCTTCGGCGTGGGTACTTGACGTTTCTTTCTCCCCTCTACTGAGTGATAAAATGAATAAGTCTCCCATAGGAAAGACACACGTAATAACGGTTTGATTCAGGCTTCACCTCTCCTCCCACCTGTCCTCGTCTCATGCATAGCTTCGCTGTGCAGGTTTCTTTCAGCCGATAATATTTCTTTGTCGCGGCTCGTGCCGCTTAAATTCTTCTTATCGGCTTAAGAAACCTGCACAGATTTAGGGTCCCTCCCTCCTCCCACAGGCGAAGCCTTCATTTCTCATTGAAGTGACGCGACGCCCGGCTCGAGCTAGCCGGGTAAGAAGGGAGGGGATAGGGAGGGGGAGGTGGGGTCGACAATGCGCATGCCTGCACAGAGCCGGGAATTTTAAATTTCCGATGATTTTGGCGGAAAATTCAAACCACACTCAACCTTCGGGAAATGGCCATATGACCAGGAGTGTGGTATGGGATTATCGCTATAGCTTCGCTGTGCAGGTTTCTTAAGCCGATAAGAAGAATTTAAGCGGCACGAGCCGCGACAAAGAAATATTTTTACGGTGTAGGAAAAAAAATCTACGCTAAAGTTTCAGCTTTCTTTTAGAGATAATAATATAAAGAAATATATTTTATATCTTACTGAATATGTTAGGGCATGGGGGCCTTATATACATTCAAGAATAAAAAAAAACTAGAACCAACATTTTGTCAAAGTTTGACAAGTAGATCTTGCTATGAAAGTCTGCACACATCCGAGAAAAATGAATGCCCAGGTATGGCAACACTCCCGTTCTACACGGCAGTGTAGAAAACGCGGCAACCCATGTCAGACTACAAAAATAGTCTTTGCAGTGAAGTCTTTCACTTAACCACACTCAGGATCAGGTTTGCGCTTGGCTTTTGTTTTACTACCTTTGTTTACATCGTCTCTGCTCCGCCCGCTACTTTCATTTACTTTTCTCTTGTTTTCCAAGGTTTGACACTATTTGATCATTACAAAATTTCTTCTCTAAAGGAACCATGGCAAGGAGTTGGGCATATTATTGTGTAAGATGCATTACCCTCAGATAGGGCCATATACGAGCCCTGAGCTCACCCGGGAGGGTAATATCCGTCAATCACGTATCCAACACGTGATCCAAGGCTGTGGTGAATCACAGGTGGCTCGATAATTCAAAGAACTACTTATATGATTTTTATAAATTAATGTAATGAAATATAGACAGAATTTTGAGTTTTATGTGAAGGTCGTCTTATACGTCGGAATATGTAGGATTTCTTCCAGCTCCAGCCATTGTTGTTAATCTGTAATCTGTAGAGGTACCCTCAGCCTGTTAAAAGGTTAATGAAACCTCTAGATATACGCAGTAAAATTTTACTTTCCCTACATATGATATACAGTATATACATATATATATATATATATATATATATATATATAGATATATATATATATATACATATATATATATATGCTTTGTCAATGGAAAATATAGGTAGGTCCTGAATTAAAGTGGGCTTTCAAGTCCCCATAGCCTTACACTCTGACCCAATAATTGAGGAAGAATTAAGATAGAATTGAGGCGAAAATTAATGTTGATATTTATTTCTGGCACTGACATCAGTACCTAGTTTTACTTATGAGTTGTTTTAAAGTAGTTTCCATCGAAAAAAAATATTTGTTACTAGTTGGTAACAATAGCAAAGTTACACTTCAAATTCAGATATTGTCCTTCTTGTTAGACATGATTAGGGTGTTTGCCATGTGTATCATCATGCTTCTTCTCGACGTGTTTGGGCTTAGTCACGTGATGGGATTTTGTTTTGTGGAC